>NC_081397.1:8458739-8758739 GCF_030684315.1 Stegostoma tigrinum | reverse complement strand
CACTCGGGCACTGAAGCCCATTTCACTCAGGCACTGCAGCCAATTTCACTCAGGCACTGCAGCCCATTTCACTCAGTCACTGCATCCCATTTCCCTCAATCACTGCAACCCATTTCGCACACTCACTGCAACCCATTTCCCACATTCACTGCAACACATTTCCCACAATCACTGCATCTCCTTTCCCACAGTCACTGTATCGCATTTCACTCAGTCACTGCATCGCATTTCACTCAGTCACTGCGTCTCATGACCCTCAGTCACTGCATGTCATTTCCCTCAGTGACTGCATCCCATTTCACTCAGTGACTGCATCCCATTTCACTCAGTGACTGCATCCCATGTCACTCAGTCACTGCATCCCATGTCACTCAGTCACTGCATCCCATTTCACTCAGTCACTGCATCCCATTTCACTCAGTGACTGCATCCCATTTCCCACTGTCACTGCAATCCATTTCCCACTTTCACTGCAACCCATTTCCCACAGTCACTGCATCGCATTTCACTCAGTCACTGCACCACATTTCACTCAGTCACTGCACCACATTTCACTCAGTCACTGCCTCCCACTTCACTCAGTCACTGCCTCCCACTTCACTCAGTCACTGCCTCCCACTTCACTCAGTCACTGCATTCCATTTCAGTCACTGCATTCCATTTCCCTCAGTCACTGCATCCAATTTCCCTCAGTCACTGCATCCCACTTCACTCAGTCACTGCACCCCATTTCACGCAGCCAGGCATCCTATTTCACGCAGCCAGTGCATCCCATTTCACTCAGTCACTGCATCACATTTCACTCAGTCACTGCATCACATTTCACTCAGTCACTGCATCACATTTCACTCAGTCAGTGCATCTCATTTCGCTCAGTCACTGCATCTCATTTCGTTAAGTCAGTGCATCCCATTTCAGTCAGTCACTCCCTCCCATTTCAGTCAGTCACTGCATCTCCTTTCCCTCAGTCACTGCATCTCCTTTCCCTCAGTCACTACATCTCCTTTCCCTCAGTCACTGCATCCCATTGACTTAGGGATGGCATCCCATTTCACTCAGTCACAGCATCCCATTACCAACAGTCACAGCATCCCATTCCCCTCAGTCACAGCATCCCATTTCCCACAGTCACAGCATCCCATTTCCCACAGTAACGGCATCCTATTTCCCCACAGTCACTGCAACTCATTTCCGTCAGTCACTGCATCTCATTTCCCTCAGTCACTGCATCACTTTTCCATTAGTCACTGCATCCCATTATCACTCAGTCACTGCATCACATTTAACGGAGACAGCGAATCCTATTCAAATGAGACGGTGAATCAATTTCCATCATTCACCACACCCTATTCCCCACAGTCACGGCATCACATTTCACTCAGGTACTGCATTCCATTACCCTCAGGCACGGCATCCCATTTCACTCGGGCACTGTGGCCCATTTCACTCGGGCACTGCGGCCCATTTCACTCGGGCACTGCGGCCCATTTCACTCAGCCACTGCATCTCATTTCCCCCAGTTACTGCATCATATTTCCATTAAACAAGGTATCTCATTTCACTCAGTCACTGCATCGCATTTCACTCAATCAGTGCTTCCCATTTCACTCAGTCACTGCATCCCATTTCACTCAGTCACTGCATCCCATTTCTCTCAGTCACTGCATCCCATTTCACTCAATCACTGCATCCCATTTCCATTAGTCACTGTTTCCCGTATCACACAGGCACTGCTTTCAATTTCCCACACTCACTGCTTCCCGTTTCCCTCAGTCTCTGCATTGCATTTCACTCACTCAATGCTTCCCATGTCCCTCAGTCACTGCATCCCATGTCCCTCACTCACTGCACCCCATTTCCCTCAGTCACTGCATCTCATTTCACTCAATCACTGCATCCCATTTCCCTCAGTCACTGCACCCCAAGTCCGCTCGGGCACTGCATCCCCATGAACTCAGTCACTCCTTCCCAGTACCTCAGTCACTCCTTCCCATTTCCATCAGGTACTGCATCAGATTTCCATCAGACACTGCAGCACATGTCACTCTGTCACTGCATCCCATTTCCCTCTGTCACTGCATCCCATTTCCCTCAGTCACTGCATCTCCTTCACCACAGTCACTGCATCCCATTTCACGCAGTCACTACATCACATTTCACTCAGTCACTGCATCGTATTTTACTCAGTCACTGCATGCCATTTCACTCAATCACTGCATCACCTTCAACACAGTCAGTGCATCCCATTTCCATCACTCACTGTTTCCCTTATCTCACAGATGCTGCATCCCATTTCCCACACTCACTGCATCCCATTTCCCATCGTCACAGCATCTCCTTTCCCTCAGTCTCTGCATCGCAATTCACTCAGTGATTGCATCCCATTTCCCTCAGTCACTGCATCTCATTTCACTCGGTCAGTGCATCCCATTTCACTCAGTCACTGCATCACATTTCACTCAGTCACTGCATCACATTTCACTCAGTCACTGCATCCCATTTACTCAATCACTGCATCTCCTTCACCACAGTCACTGCATCACATTTCTTTCAGTCACTGTTTCCCGTATCTCACAGATGATGAATTCAATTTCCCTCAGTCACTGCATCCCATTTCCCTCAGTCACTGCATCCCATTTCCATCAGACACTGCAGCTCATGTCACTCTGTAACTGCATCCAATTTCCATCATTCACTGCATCACATTTCACTCAGTCACTGCATCACATTGCACTCAGTGACTGCATCGCATTTCACTCAGTCACTGCATCCCATTTCACGCAGTCACTGCATAATAATTCCCTCAGTCACTGCATACCATGTCCGTGTGTCACTGCATCCCATGTCCCTCAGTCACTGCATCCCATGCCCCTAAGTCACTGCATCCCATTTCCCTCAGTCACTGCACCCCATTTCACTCAGTGACTGCATCCCAATTCACTCAGTCAGTGCATCCCTTTGCCCTCATTCACTGCATCCCGTTTCCCCACTGTCACTGCATCACATTTCCGTCAGTCACTGCATCCCATTTCACTCAGTCACTGCCTCCCACTTCACTCAGTCACTGCCTCCCATTTCAGTCAGTCACTCCCTCCCATTTAAGTCAGTCACTCCCATTTCAGTCAGTCACTGCATCCCATTTCCCACATTCACTGCATGTCCTTTCCCTCAGTCATTGCATCCCATTTAACCGAGACAGTGAATACTATTCAGCTGAGGCACTGCATCCGTTTCCGTCAGTCACCGCACCCTATTCCCCACAGTCACCGCATTCAATTTCCCTCAGTCACCGCAACCTATTTCACTCAGTCACCGCGTCCCATTTCCCTCAATCACGGCATGCCATTTCCCTCATTCACGGCATCCCATTTCACTCAGTCACTGCATCGCATTTCACTCAGTCACTGCATCACATTTCACTCAGTCACTGCATCTCCTTCACCATAGTCACTGCATTCCATTTCCATCAGTCACTGTTTCCCGTATCTCACAGGCGCTGCATTCAATTTCCCACACTCACTGCATCCCATTTCCCAGAATCACAGAGTCTCCTTTCTCTCAGTCTCTGCATCACATTTCACACAGTCAATGCATCCCATGTCCCTCAGTCACTGCATCCCATGACCCTCAGTCACTGCATCCCATTTCTCTCAGTCACTGCATCTCATTTCACTCAGTCACTGCATCTCATTTCACTCAGTCACTGCATCCCATTTCACTCAGCCACTGCATCCTATTTCACTCAGTGACTGCATCAGAGTTCACTCAGCCACTGCATCCTATTTCACTCAGTGACTGCATCACAGTTGACTCAGTGACTGAATCACAGTTGACTCAGTGACTGAATGACAGTACACTCAGTGAGTGCATCATATTTCACTCAGTGACGGAATCACATTTCACTAAGTGACTGAATCACATTTCACTGAGTCACTGCGTCCCATTTCACACAGTCACTGCATTCCATTTCACACAATCAGTGCATCTCATTTTCCTCAGTCACTGCATCCCATTTCCCTCAGTCACTGCAACCCATTTCCCTCAGTCAATGTATCCCATTTGCATCAGTCACTGCATCCCATTTCACTCAATCACTGCATCCCATTTCACTCAATCACTGCATCCCATTTCCCTGAGTCACTGCATCCCATTTCCCTGAGTCACTGCATCCCATTTCCCTCAGTCACTGCATCCCATTTCCCTCAGTCACTGCATCCCATTTCCCTCAGTCACTGCATCCCATTTCACACAATCACTGCATCCCATTTCACTCAGACATTGCATCTCATTTCCCACAGTCACTGCATCCCATTTCCCTCAGTCACTGCATCCCATTTCCATCAGTCACTGCATCACATTTCTGTCAATCACTGCATCCCATTTCTGTCAGTCAAGGCATCCCATTTCCATGTGTCACTGCATCCAATTTCCCTCAGTCACTGCATCCCATTTCCCTCAGTCACTGCATCTCATTTCCCTCAGTCACTGCATCCCATTTCCCTCAGTCACTGCATCCCTTTTCCCTCAGTCACTGCATCCCATTTCACACAGTCACTGCATCCCATTTTACACAATCAGTGCATCCCATTTCACACAATCAGTGCATTCCATTTCATTCAGTGACTGCATCACATTTCACTCAGTCACTGCATCCCATTTCTGTCAGTCAAGGCATCCCATTTCCGAATGTCACTGCATCCCAATTCACTCAGTCACTGCATCCCAATTCACTCAGTCACTGCATCCCTTTTCACTCAGTCACTGCATCCCTTTTCACTCAGTCACTGCCTCCCTTTTCTCACAGTCACTGCAACGCATTTCCCACAGTCACTGCATCTCCTTTCCCTCAGTCACTGCATCACATTTCACTCAGTCACAGAATCACATTTCCCTCAGTCACAGAATCACATTTCCCTCAGTCACAGAATCACATTTCCCTCAGTCACAGCATCACATTTAACGGAGACAGTGAATCCCATTCAAATGAGATGGTGAATCAATTTCCATCAGTCACCACACCCTATTCCTCACAGTCACGGCATCACATTTCACTCAGGCACTGCATCCCATTTCACAGAGGCACTGCATCCCATTTCACTCAGCCACTGCATCCCATTACCCTCAGGCACGGCATCCCATTTCATTCGGGCACTGCATCCCATTTCACTCGGGCACTGCGGCCCATTTCACTCGGGCACTGCGGCCCATTTAACTCGGGCACTGCGGCCCATTTCACTCGGGCACTGCGGCCCATTTCACTCGGGCACTGCGGCCCATTTCACTCGGGCACTGCGGCCCATTTCACTCGGGCACTGAAGCCCATTTCACTCAGGCACTGCAGCCAATTTCACTCAGGCACTGCAGCCCATTTCACTCAGTCACTGCATCCCATTTCCCTCAATCACTGCAACCCATTTCGCACACTCACTGCAACCCATTTCCCACATTCACTGCAACCCATTTCCCACAATCACTGCATCTCCTTTCCCTCAGTCACTGCATCGCATTTCAATCAGTCACTGCATCGCATTTCACTCAGTCATTGCGTCTCATGACCCTCAGTCACTGCATCCCATGTCACTCAGTCACTGCATCCCATTTCACTCAGTGACTGCATCCCATTTCACTCAGTGACTGCATCCCATGTCACTCAGTGACTGCATCCCATGTCACTCAGTCACTGCATCCCATGTCACTCAGTCACTGCATCCCATGTCACTCAGTCACTGCATCCCATTTCACTCAGTCACTGCATCCCATTTCCCACAGTCACTGCAACCCATTTCCCACAGTCACTGCATCGCATTTCACTCAGTCACTGCACCACATTTCACTCAGTCACTGCACCACATTTCACTCAGTCACTGCCTCCCACTTCACTCAGTCACTGCCTCCCACTTCACTCAGTCACTGCCTCCCATTTCAGTCAGTCACTGCATTCCATTTCCCTCAGTCACTGCATCCAATTTCCCTCAGTCACTGCATCCCACTTCACTCAGTCACTGCACCCCATTTCACGCAGCCAGTGCATCCTATTTCACGCAGCCAGTGCATCCCATTTCACGCAGCCACTGCATCACATTTCACTCAGTCACTGCATCACATTTCACTCAGTCACTGCATCACATTTCACTCAGTCACTGCATCACATTTCACTCAGTCAGTGCATCTCCTTTCCCTCAGTCACTGCATCTCCTTTCCCTCAGTCACTACATCTCCTTTCCCTCAGTCACTGCATCCCATTGACTTAGGGATGGCATCCCATTTCACTCAGTCACAGCTTCCCATTTCACTCAGTCACAGCATCCCATTACCCTCAGTCACAGCATCCCATTTCCCACAGTCACAGCATCCCATTTCCCACAGTCACAGCATCCCATTTCCCACAGTCACTGAATCTCATTTCCGTCAGTCACTGCATCTCATTTCCCTCAGTCACTGCATCACATTTCCATTAGTCACTGCATCCCATTATCACTCAGTCACTGCATCACATTTAACGGAGACAGCGAATCCTATTCAAATGAGACGGTGAATCAATTTCCATCATTCACCACACCCTATTCCCCACAGTCACGGCATCACATTTCACTCAGGTACTGCATTCCATTACCCTCAGGCACAGCATCCCATTTCACTCGGGCACTGTGGCCCATTTCACTCGGGCACTGCGGCCCATTTCACTCGGGCACTGCATCTCATTTCCGTCAGTTACTGCATCATATTTCCATCAAACAAGGTATCTCATTTCACTCAGTCACTGCATCGCATTTCACTCAATCAGTGCTTCCCATTTCACTCAGTCACTGCATCCCATTTCACTCAGTCACTGCATCCCATTTCACTCAATCACTGCATCCCATTTCCATTAGTCACTGTTTCCCGTATCACACAGGCACTGCTTTCAATTTCCCACACTCACTGCTTCCCGTTTCCCTCAGTCTCTGCATTGCATTTCACTCACTCAATGCTTCCCATGTCCCTCAGTCACTGCATCCCATGTCCCTCACTCACTGCACCCCATTTCCCTCAGTCACTGCACCCCAAGTCCGCTCGGGCACTGCATCCCCATGAACTCAGTCACTCCTTCCCAGTACCTCAGTCACTCCTTCCCATTTCCATCAGGTACTGCATCAGATTTCCACCAGACACTGCAGCACATGTCACTCTGTCACTGCATCCCATTTCCCTCTGTCACTGCATCCCATTTCCCTCAGTCACTGCATCTCCTTCACCACAGTCACTGCATCCCATTTCACGCAGTCACTACATCACATTTCACTCAGTCACTGCATCGTATTTTACTCAGTCACTGCATGCCATTTCACTCAATCACTGCATCACCTTCAACACAGTCAGTGCATCCCATTTCCATCACTCACTGTTTCCCTTATCTCACAGATGCAGCATCCCATTTCCCACACTCACTGCATCCCATTTCCCATCATCACAGCAACTCCTTTCCCTCAGTCTCTGCATCGCAATTCACTCAGTGATTGCATCCCATTTCCCTCAGTCACTGCATCTCATTTCACTCGGTCAGTGCATCCCATTTCACTCAGTCACTGCATCACATTTCACTCAGTCACTGCATCACATTTCACTCAGTCACTGCATCACATTTCACTCAGTCACTGCATCCCATTTACTCAATCACTGCATCTCCTTCACCACAGTCACTGCATCACATTTCTTTCAGTCACTGTTTCCCGTATCTCACAGATGATGAATTCAATTTCCCTCAGTCACTGCATCCCATTTCCCTCAGTCACTGCATCCCATTTCCATCAGACACTGCAGCTCATGTCACTCTGTAACTGCATCCAATTTCCATCATTCACTGCATCACATTTCACTCAGTCACTGCATCACATTGCACTCAGTGACTGCATCGCATTTCACTCAGTCACTGCATCCCATTTCACGCAGTCACTGCATAATAATTCCCTCAGTCACTGCATACCATGTCCGTGTGTCACTGCATCCCATGTCCCTCAGTCACTGCATCCCATGTCCCTAAGTCACTGCATCCCATGTCCCTCAGTCACTGCATCCCATGTCCCTCAGTCACTGCATCCCATTTCCCTCAGTCACTGCACCCCATTTCACTCAGTGACTGCATCCCAATTCACTCAGTCAGTGCATCCCATTGCCCTCATTCACTGCATCCCGTTTCCCCACTGTCACTGCATCACATTTCCGTCAGTCACTGCATCCCATTTCACTCAGTCACTGCCTCCCACTTCACTCAGTCACTGCCTCCCATTTCAGTCAGTCACTCCCTCCCATTTAAGTCAGTCACTCCCTCCCATTTAAGTCAGTCACTGCTTCCCATTTCCCACATTCACTGCATGTCCTTTCCCTCAGTCATTGCATCCCATTTAACCGAGACAGTGAATACTATTCAGCTGAGGCAGTGCATCCGTTTCCGTCAGTCACCGCACCCTATTCCCCACAGTCACCGCATTCCATTTCCCTCAGTCACCGCAACCCATTTCACTCAGTCACCGCGTCCCATTTCCCTCAATCACGGCATGCCATTTCACTCGGTCAGTGCATCCCATTTCACTCAGTCACTGCATCTCCTTCACCATAGTCACTGCATTCCATTTCCATCAGTCACTGTTTCCCGTATCTCACAGGCGCTGCATTCAATTTCCCACACTCACTGCATCCCATTTCCCAGAATCACAGAGTCTCCTTTCCCTCAGTCTCTGCATCACATTTCACACAGTCAATGCATCCCATGTCCCTCAGTCACTGCATCCCATGACCCTCAGTCACTGCATCCCATTTCTCTCAGTCACTGCATCTCATTTCACTCAGTCACTGCATCTCATTTCACTCAGTCACTGCATCCCATTTCACTCAGCCACTGCATCCTATTTCACTCAGTGACTGCATCAGAGTTCACTCAGCCACTGCATCCTATTTCACTCAGTGACTGCATCACAGTTCACTCAGTGACTGAATCACAGTTGACTCAGTGACTGCATCACAGTTCACTCAGTGACTGAATCATAGTTGACTCAGTGACTGAATGACAGTACACTCAGTGAGTGCATCATATTTCACTCAGTGACGGAATCACATTTCACTGAGTGACTGAATCACATTTCACTGAGTCACTGCGTCCCATTTCACACAGTCACTGCATCCCATTTCCCTGTGTCACTGCATCCCATTTCCCTGTGTCACTGCATCCCATTTCCCTGAGTCACTGCATCTCATTTCACTCAGTCACTGCATCTCATTTCACTCAGTCACTGCATCTCATTTCACTCAGTCACTGCATCCCATTTCACTCAGCCACTGCATTCTATTTCACTCAGTGACTGCATCACAGTTCACTCAGTGACTGAATCACAGTTGACTCAGTGACTGAATGACGGTACACTCAGTGAGTGCATCATATTTCACTCAGTGACGGAATCACATTTCACTCAGTGACTGAATCACATTTCACTGAGTCACTGTGTCCCATTTCACACAGTCACTGCATTCCATTTCACACAATCAGTGCATCTCATTTCCCTCAGTCACTGCATCCCATTTCCCTCAGTCACTGCAACCCATTTCCCTCAGTCAATGTATCCCATTTGCATCAGTCACTGCATCCCAT
Source organism: Stegostoma tigrinum (assembly GCF_030684315.1). Classification (NCBI taxonomy): domain Eukaryota; kingdom Metazoa; phylum Chordata; class Chondrichthyes; order Orectolobiformes; family Stegostomatidae; genus Stegostoma; species Stegostoma tigrinum. The sequence continues at coordinate 8,749,117 of NC_081397.1, read as the reverse complement.
TTCACTCAATCACTGCATCCCATTTCACTCAATCACTGCATCCCATTTCCCTGAGTCACTGCATCCCATTTCCCTGAGTCACTGCATCCCATTTCACTCAGACATTGCATCTCATTTCCCACAGTCACTGCATCCCATTTCCCTCAGTCACTGCATCCCATTTCCATCAGTCACTGCATCCCATTTCCATCAGTCACTGCATCACATTTCCGTCAATCACTGCATCCCATTTCTGTCAGTCAAGGCATCCCATTTCCGTGTGTCACTGCATCCCAATTCACTCAGTCACTGCATTGCATTTCCATCAGTCACTATATCCCATTTCACACAGTCACTGCATCCCATTTCCCTCAGTCACTGCATCCCATTTCCCTCAGTCACTGCATCCCATTTCCCTCAGTCACTGCATCTCATTTCCCTCAGTCACTGCATCCCATTTCACTCAGTCACTGCATCCCTTTTCCCTCAGTCACTGCATCCCATTTCACACAGTCACTGCATCCCATTTCACACAATCAGTGCATCCCATTTCACACAATCAGTGCATTCCATTTCATTCAGTGACTGCATCACATTTCACTCAGTCACTGCATCCCATTTCTGTCAGTCAAGGCATTCCATTTCCGAATGTCACTGCATCCCGATTCACTCAGTCACTGCATCCCAATTCACTCAGTCACTGCATCCCTTTTCACTCAGTCACTGCATCCCTTTTCACTCAGTCACTGCCTCCCTTTTCTCACAGTCACTGCAACCCATTTCCCACAGTCACTGCATCTCCTTTCCCTCAGTCACTGCATCACATTTCACTCAGTCACAGAATCACATTTCCCTCAGTCACAGAATCACATTTCCCTCAGTCACAGCATCACATTTAACGGAGACAGTGAATCCTATTCAAATGAATCAATTTCCATCAGTCACCACACCCTATTCCTCACAGTCACGGCATCACATTTCACTCAGGCACTGCATCCCATTTCACTGAGGCACTGCATCCCATTTCACTCAGTCACTGCATCCCATTACACTCGGGCACTGCATCCCATTTCACTCGGGCACTGCGGCCCATTTCACTCGGGCACTGCGGCCCATTTCACTCGGGCACTGCGGCCCATTTCACTCGGGAACTGCGGCCCATTTCACTCGGGCACTGCAGCCCATTTCACTCGGGCACTGAAGCCCATTTCACTCAGGCACTGCAGCCAATTTCACTCAGGCACTGCAGCACATTTCACTCAGGCACTGCAGCCCATTTCACTCAGTCACTGCATCCCATTTCCCTCAATCACTGCAACCCATTTCGCACACTCACTGCAACCCATTTCCCACATTCACTGCAACCCATTTCCCACAATCACTGCATCTCCTTTCCTTCAGTCACTGCATCGCATTTCACTCAGTCATTGCGTCTCATGACCCTCAGTCACTGCATGTCATTTCACTCAGTGACTGCATCCCATTTCACTCAGTGACTGCATCCCATGTCACTCAGTCACTGCATCCCATGTCACTCAGTCACTGCATCCCATGTCACTCAGTCACTGCATCCCATGTCACTCCCTCACTGCATCCCATTTCACTCAGTGACTGCATCCCATTTCCCACAGTCACTGCAATCCATTTCCCACTTTCACTGCAACCCATTTCCCACAGTCACTGCATCGCATTTCACTCAGTCACTGCACCACATTTCACTCAGTCACTGCACCACATTTCACTCAGTCACTGCCTCCCACTTCACTCAGTCACTGCCTCCCACTTCACTCAGTCACTGCCTCCCATTTCAGTCAGTCACTGCATTCCATTTCAGTCACTGCATTCCATTTCCCTCAGTCACTGCATCCAATTTCCCTCAGTCACTGCATCCCACTTCACTCAGTCACTGCACCCCACTTCACGCAGCCAGTGCATCCTATTTCACGCAGCCAGTGCATCCCATTTCACTCAGCCACTGCATCACATTTCACTCAGTCACTGCATCACATTTCACTCAGTCAGTGCATCTCATTTCGCTCAGTCACTGCATCTCATTTCGTTAAGTCACTGCATCCCATTTCAGTCAGTCACTCCCTCCCATTTCAGTCAGTCACTGCATCTCCTTTCCCTCAGTCACTGCATCTCCTTTCCCTCAGTCACTACATCTCCTTTCCCTCAGTCACTGCATCCCATTGACTTAGGGATGGCATCCCATTTCACTCAGTCACAGCTTCCCATTTCACTCAGTCACAGCATCCCATTACCCTCAGTCACAGCATCCCATTTCCCACAGTCACAGCATCCCATTTCCCACAGTCACAGCATCCCATTTCCCACAGTCACGGCATCCTATTTCCCCACAGTCACTGCATCTCATTTCCGTCAGTCACGGCATCTCATTTCCCTCAGTCACTGCATCACATTTCCATTAGTCACTGCATCCCATTATCACTCAGTCACTGCATCACATTTAACGGAGACAGCGAATCCTATTCAAATGAGACGGTGAATCAATTTCCATCATTCACCACACCCTATTCCCCACAGTCACGGCATCACATTTCACTCAGGTACTGCATTCCATTACCCTCAGGCACGGCATCCCATTTCACTCGGGCACTGTGGCCCATTTCACTCGGGCACTGCGGCCCATTTCACTCGGGCACTGCGGCCCATTTCACTCGGGCACTGCGGCCCATTTCACTCGGGCACTGCATCTCATTTCCGTCAGTTACTGCATCATATTTCCATCAAACAAGGTATCTCATTTCACTCAGTCACTGCATCGCATTTCACTCAATCAGTGCATCCCATTTCTCTCAGTCACTGCATCCCATTTCACTCAGTCACTGCATCCCATTTCACTCAATCACTGCATCCCATTTCCATTAGTCACTGTTTCCCGTATCACACAGGCACTGCTTTCAATTTCCCACACTCACTGCTTCCCGTTTCCCTCAGTCTCTGCATTGCATTTCACTCACTCAATGCTTCCCATGTCCCTCAGTCACTGCATCCCATGTCCCTCACTCACTGCACCCCATTTCCCTCAGTCACTGCATCTCATTTCACTCAATCACTGCATCCCATGTCCCTCACTCACTGCACCCCATTTCTCTCAGTCACTGCACCCCAAGCCCGCTCGGGCACTGCATCCCCATGAACTCAGTCACTCCTTCCCAGTACCTCAGTCACTCCTTCCCATTTCCATCAGGTACTGCATCAGATTTCCATCAGACACTGCAGCACATTTCCCTCTGTCACTGCATCCCATTTCCCTCAGTCACTGCATCTCCTTCACCACAGTCACTGCATCCCATTTCACGCAGTCACTACATCACATTTCACTCAGTCACTGCATCGTATTTTACTCAGTCACTGCATGCCATTTCACTCAATCACTGCATCACCTTCAACACAGTCAGTGCATCCCATTTCCATCACTCACTGTTTCCCTTATCTCACAGATGCTGCATTCAATTTCCCACACTCACTGCATCCCATTTCCCATCGTCACAGCATCTCCTTTCCCTCAGTCTCTGCATCGCAATTCACTCAGTGATTGCATCCCATTTCCCTCAGTCACTGCATCTCATTTCACTCGGTCAGTGCATCCCATTTCACTCAGTCACTGCATCACATTTCACTCAGGCACTGCATCTCCTTCACCATAGTCACTGCATTCCATTTCCATCAGTCACTGTTTCCCGTATCTCACAGGCGCTGCATTCAATTTCCCACACTCACTGCATCCCATTTCCCAGAATCACAGAGTCTCCTTTCCCTCAGTCTCTGCATCACATTTCACACAGTCAATGCATCCCATGTCCCTCAGTCACTGCATCCCATGTCCCTCAGTCACTGCATCCCATTTCTCTCAGTCACTGCATCTCATTTCACTCAGTCACTGCATCTCATTTCACTCAGTCACTGCATCCCATTTCACTCAGCCTCTGCATCCTATTTCAGTCAGCCACTGCATCAGAGTTCACTCAGCCAATGCATCCTATTTCACTCAGTGACTGCATCACAGTTCACTCAGTGACTGAATCACAGTTGACTCAGTGACTGAATGACAGTACACTCAGTGAGTGCATCATATTTCACTCAGTGACGGAATCACATTTCACTAAGTGACTGAATCACATTTCACTGAGTCACTGCGTCCCATTTCACACAGTCACTGCATCCCATTTCCCTGTGTCACTGCATCCCATTTCCCTGTGTCACTGCATCCCATTTCCCTGAGTCACTGCATCTCATTTCACTCAGTCACTGCATCTCATTTCACTCAGTCACTGCATCCCATTTCACTCAGCCACTGCATCCTATTTCACTCAGTGACTGCATCACAGTTCACTCAGTGACTGAATCACAGTTGACTCAGTGACTGAATGACAGTACACTCAGAGAGTGCATCATATTTCACTCAGTGACGGAATCACATTTCACTAAGTGACTGAATCACATTTCACTGAGTCACTGCGTCCCATTTCACACAGTCACTGCATTCCATTTCACACAATCAGTGCATCTCATTTCCCTCAGTCACTGCATCCCATTTCCCTCAGTCACTGCAACCCATTTCCCTCAGTCAATGTATCCCATTTGCATCAGTCACTGCATCCCATTTCACTCAATCACTGCATCCCATTTCACTGAATCACTGCATCCCATTTCCCTCAGTCACTGCATCCCATTTCCCTCAGTCACTGCATCCCATTTCACACAGTCACTGTATCCCATTTCACACAATCACTGCATCCCATTTCGCTCAGACATTGCATCTCATTTCCCTCAGTCACTGCATCCCATTTCCCTCAGTCACTGCATCCCATTTCCATCAGTCACTGCATCACATTTCCGTCAATCACTGCATCCCATTTCTGTCAGTCAAGGCATCCCATTTCCGTGTGTCACTGCATCCCAATTCACTCAGTCACTGCATCGCATTTCCCACAGTCACTGCATCCCATTTCCATCAGTCACTATATCCCATTTCCATCAGTCATTGCAACCCATTTTCCACAGTCATTGCATCCCATTTCCCACAGTCACTGCATCCCATTTCACTCAGTCACTGCATCCAATTTCCCTCAGTCACTGCATCCCATTTCCCTCAGTCACTGCATCTCATTTCTCTCAGTCACTGCATCCCATTTTACACAATCAGTGCATCCCATTTCACACAATCAGTGCATTCCATTTCATTCAGTGACTGCATCCCATTTCACTCAGTCACTGCATCCCATTTCACTCAGTCACTGCATCCCATTTCCCTGTGTCACTGCATCCCATTTCACACAGTCACTGCATCCCATTTCACTCAGACACTGCATCTCATTTCCCTCAGTCACTGCATCCATTTCCATCAGTCACTGCATCACATTTCCATCAGCCACGGCATCCCATTTCTGTCAGTCAAGGCATCCCATTTCCGAATGTCACTGCATCCCAATTCACTCAGTCACTGCATCCCAATTCACTCAGTCACTGCATCCCAATTCACTCAGTCACTGCATCCCTTTTCACTCAGTCACTGCATCCCTTTTCACTCAGTCACTGCATCCCTTTTCACTCAGTCACTGCCTCCCTTTTCTCACAGTCACTGCAACCCATTTCCCACAGTCACTGCATCTCCTTTCCCTCAGTCACTGCATCACACTTCACTCAGTCACAGAATCACATTTCCCTCAGTCACAGAATCACATTTCCCTCAGTCACAGCATCACATTTAACGGAGACAGTGAATCCTATTCAAATGAGATGGTGAATCAATTTCCATCAGTCACCACACCCTATTCCTCACAGTCACGGCATCACATTTCACTCAGGCACTGCATCCCATTTCACTGAGGCACTGCATGCCATTTCACTCAGTCACTGCATCCCATTACCCTCAGGCACGGCATCCCATTTCACTCGGGCACTGCATCCCATTTCACTCGGGCACTGCGGCCCATTTCACTCGGGCACTGCGGCCCATTTCACTCGGGCACTGCAGCCAATTTCACTCAGGCACTGCAGCCCATTTCACTCAGTCACTGCATCCCATTTCCCTCAATCACTGCAACCCATTTTGCACACTCACTGCAACCCATTTCCCACATTCACTGCAACCCATTTCCCACAATCACTGCATCTCCTTTCCCTCAGTCACTGCATCGCATTTCACTCAGTCACTGCATCGCATTTCACTCAGTCATTGCGTCTCATGACCCTCAGTCACTGCATGTCATTACCCTCAGTCACTGCATGTCATTTCCCTCAGTTACTGCATCCCATGTCACTCAGTCACTGCATCCCATGTCACTCAGTCACTGCATCCCATGTCACTCAGTCACTGCATCCCATTTCACTCAGTCACTGATTCCCATTTCACTCAGTGACTGCATCCCATTTCCCACAGTCACTGCAATCCATTTCCCACTTTCACTGCAACCCATTTCCCACAGTCACTGCATCGCATTTCACTCAGTCACTGCACCACATTTCACTCAGACACTGCATCCCATTTCACTCAGTCACTGCACCACATTTCACTCAGTCACTGCCTCCCACTTCACTCAGTCACTGCCTCCCATTTCAGTCAGTCACTGCATTCCATTTCAGTCACTGCATTCCATTTCCCTCAGTCACTGCATCCAATTTCCCTCAGTCACTGCATCCCACTTCACTCAGTCACTGCACCCCATTTCACGCAGCCAGTGCATCCTATTTCACGCAGCCAGTGCATCCCATTTCACTCAGCCACTGCATCACATTTCACTCAGTCACTGCATCACATTTCACTCAGTCACTGCATCACATTTCACTCAGTCAGTGCATCTCATTTCGCTCAGTCACTGCATCTCATTTCGTTAAGTCACTGCATCTCATTTCGTTAAGTCACTGCATCCCATTTCAGTCAGTCACTCCCTCCCATTTCAGTCAGTCACTGCATCTCCTTTCCCTCAGTCACTACATCTCCTTTCCCTCAGTCACTGCATCCCATTGACTTAGGGATGGCATCCCATTTCACTCAGTCACAGCTTCCCATTTCACTCAGTCACAGCATCCCATTACCCTCAGTCACAGCATCCCATTACCCTCAGTCACAGCATCCCATTTCCCACAGTCACAGCATCCCATTTCCCACAGTCACGGCATCCTATTTCCCCACAGTCACTGCATCTCATTTCCGTCAGTCACTGCATCTCATTTCCCTCAGTCACTGCATCACATTTCCATTAGTCACTGCATCCCATTATCACTCAGTCACTGCATCACATTTAACGGAGACAGCGAATCCTATTCAAATGAGACGGTGAATCAATTTCCATCATTCACCACACCCTATTCCCCACAGTCACGGCATCACATTTCACTCAGGTACTGCATTCCATTACCCTCAGGCACGGCATCCCATTTCACTCGGGCACTGTGGCCCATTTCACTCGGGCACTGCGGCCCATTTCACTCAGCCACTGCATCTCATTTCCGTCAGTTACTGCATCATATTTCCATCAAACAAGGTATCTCATTTCACTCAGTCACTGCATCGCATTTCACTCAATCAGTGCTTCCCATTTCACTCAGTCACTGCATCCAATTTCACTCAGTCACTGCATCCCATTTCTCTCAGTCACTGCATCCCATTTCACTCAATCACTGCATCCCATTTCCATTAGTCACTGTTTCCCGTATCACACAGCCACTGCTTTCAATTTCCCACACTCACTGCTTCCCGTTTCCCTCAGTCTCTGCATTGCATTTCACTCACTCAATGCTTCCCATGTCCCTCAGTCACTGCATCCCATGTCCCTCACTCACTGCACCCCATTTCCCTCAGTCACTGCATCTCATTTCACTCAATCACTGCATCCCATTTCCCTCAGTCACTGCACCCCAAGTCCGCTCGGGCACTGCATCCCCACGAACTCAGTCACTCCTTCCCAGTACCTCAGTCACTCCTTCCCATTTCCATCAGGTACTGCATCAGATTTCCATCAGACACTGCAGCACATGTCACTCTGTCACTGCATCCCATTTCCCTCAGTCACTACATCTCCTTCACCACAGTCACTGCATCCCATTTCACGCAGTCACTACATCACATTTCACTCAGTCACTGCATCGTATTTTACTCAGTCACTGCATGCCATTTCACTCAATCACTGCATCACCTTCAACACAGTCAGTGCATCCCATTTCCATCACTCACTGTTTCCCTTATCTCACAGATGCTGCATCCCATTTCCCACACTCACTGCATCCCATTTCCCATCGTCACAGCATCTCCTTTCCCTCAGTCCCTGCATCGCAATTCACTCAGTGATTGCATCCCATTTCCCTCAGTCACTGCATCTCATTTCACTCGGTCAGTGCATCCCATTTCACTCAGTCACTGCATCACATTTCACTCAGTCACTGCATCACATTTCACTCAGTCACTGCATCCCATTTACTCAATCACTGCATCTCCTTCACCACAGTCACTGCATCACATTTCTTTCAGTCACTGTTTCCCGTATCTCACAGATGATGAATTCAATTTCCCTCAGTCACTGCATCCCATTTCCCTCAGTCACTGCATCCCATTTCCATCAGACACTGCAGCTCATGTCACTCTGTAACTGCATCCAATTTCCATCATTCACTGCATCACATTTTACTCAGTCACTGCATCACATTGCACTCAGTGACTGCATCGCATTTCACTCAGTCACTGCATCCCATTTCACGCAGTCACTGCATAATAATTCCCTCAGTCACTGCATACGATGTCTGTGTGTCACTGCATCCCATGTCCCTCAGTCACTGCATCCCATGTCCCTAAGTCACTGCATCCCATGTCCCTCAGTCACTGCATCCCATTTCACTCAGTCAGTGCGTCCCTTTTCGATCAGGCACTGTATCCCATTTCCCTCAGTCACTGCACCCCATGCCCGCTCGGGCACTGATTCCCTCTTAACTCAGAAACTCCTTCCCAGTACCTCTGTCACTGCAGCTCATGTCACTCTGTAACTGCATCCAATTTCCATCATTCACTGCATCACATTTTACTCAGTCACTGCATCACATTGCACTCAGTGACTGCATCGCATTTCACTCAGTCACTGCATCCCATTTCACGCAGTCACTGCATAATAATTCCCTCAGTCACTGCATACCATGTCTGTGTGTCACTGCATCCCATGTCCCTCAGTCACTGCCTCCCATTACCCTCAGCCACTGCCTCCCATTACCCTCAGTCACTGCCTCCCATTACCCTCAGTCACTGCATCCCATTTCCCACGGTCACAGCATCCCATTTCCCACGGTCACATCATCCCATTTCACTCAGTCACTACATCCCACTTCACTCAGTCACTGCCTCCCATTACCCTCAGTCACTGCCTCCCATTACCCTCAGTCACTGCCTCCCATTTCCCACAGTCACTGCATCCCATTTCCATCAGTCACTGCATCCCATTTCCATCAGTCATTGCAACCCATTTTCCCTGAGTCACTGCATCCCATTTCACTCAGTCACTGCATCCGATTTCCCTTAGTCACTGCATCCTATTTCACTCAGTCACTGCATCTCATTTCCCACATTCACTGCATCCCATTTCCCTCAGTCACTGCATCCCACTTCACTCAGTCACTGCACCCCAAGGCCCGTCAGGCATTGCATCCCTATTACCTCATTCACTCCTTCCCATTACGTCAGTCACTGCATCCCATTTCACTCAGTCACTGCATCCCATTTTACTCAGTCACTACATCCCACTTCACTCAGTCACTGCCTCCCATTACCCTCAGCCACTGCCTCCCATTACCCTCAGTCACTGCCTCCCATTACCCTCAGTCACTGCATCCCATTTCCCACGGTCACATCATCCCATTTCACTCAGTCACTACATCCCACTTCACTCAGTCACTGCCTCCCATTACCCTCAGTCACTGCCTCCCATTACCCTCAGTCACTGCATCCCATTTCCCACAGTCACTGCATCCCATTTCCATCAGTCACTGCATCCCATTTCCATCAGTCATTGCAACCCATTTTCCCTGAGTCACTGCATCCCATTTCACTCAGTCACTGCATCCGATTTCCCTCAGTCACTGCATCCCATTTCACTCAGTCACTGCATCTCATTTCCCACATTCACTGCATCCCATTTCCCTCAGTTACTGCATCCCACTTCACTCAGTCACTGCACCCCAAGGCCCGTCAGGCATTGCATCCCTATTACCTCATTCACTCCTTCCCATTACGTCAGTCACTGCATCCGATTTCACTCAGTCACTGCATCCCATTTCACTCAGTCACTGCATCCCATTTCACTCAGTCACTGCATCCCACTTCACTCAGTCACTGCCTCCCATTACCCTCAGTCACTGCATCCCATTTCCCACGGTCACATCATCCCATTTCACTCAGTCACTGCACCCCAAGGCCCGTCAGACATTGCATCCCTATTACCTCATTCACTCCTTCCCATTACGTCAGTCACTTCATCCGATTTCACTCAGTCACTGCATCCCATTTCACTCAGTCACTGCATCCCATTTCACTCAGTCACTGCATCCCACTTCACTCAGTCACTGCATCCCACTTCACTCAGTCACTGCATCCCACTTCACTCAGTCACTGCATCCCACTTCACTCAGTCACTGCCTCCCATTACCCTCAGTCACTGCATCCCATTTCCCACGGTCACATCATCCCATTTCACTCAGTGACTGCATCCCATTTCACTCAGTCACTGCCTCCCATTTCAGTGAGTCACTGCCTCCCATTTCAGTGAGTTACACCCTCCCATTTCAGTGAGTCACACCCTCCCATTTCAGTGAGTCACACCCTCCCATTTCAGACAGTCACTGCATCCCATGTCCCCAGAGTCACTGCGTCCCATTACACTCAGTCACTGCATCCTATTTCCCTCAGTCACTGCATCACATTTCACTCAGTCTCTGGTTCCAATTTGCCTCAGTCACTGCGCCCCAGTTCACTCAGTCAGTGTTTCCCATTACACTCAGTCACTGCGTCCCATTTCCCTCAGTCACTGCAAACCATTTCTGACAGTCACTGCAACCCATCTCACACAGTCACTGCATCTCCTTCCCCTCAGTCACTGCATCTCATTTCCCTCAGTCACTGCATCGCATTGCCCTCAGGCACTGCATCCCATTTCCATCAGTCACTGCATCCCATTTCCTTCAGTCACTGCATCCCATTACACTCAGTCACTGCATCCCATTTCACTCAGTCACTGCATCCCTTTTAACGGAGACAGTCAATCCTATTCAACTGCAACAGTGAATCCATTTCCATCATCACCACACCCTATTCCCCACAGTCACTGCATCCCATTTCAATCAGTCACTGCATCCCATTTCACTCAGTCACTGCATCTCATTTCGCTCAGTCACTGCATCCAATTTCATCCAGTCACTGCATCCCATTTCACTCAGTCACTGCATCCCATTTCAGTCACTGCATCCCAGTTCACTCAGTCACTGCATCCCAGTTCACTCAGTCACTGCATCCCAGTTCACTCAGTCACTGCATCCCAGTTCACTCAGTCAGAGCATCCCATTTCACTCAGTCACTGCATCCCATTTAACTGAGACGGTGCATCCCATTACCCTCAGTCACAGCATCCCATTTCCCACAGTCACTGCATCTACTTACCCTCAAGTCACTGCATCTACTTTCCCTCAGTCACTGCATCTCATTTCCCTCAGTCACTGCATCCCATTTCACTCACCCACTGCATCCCATTTCACTCAGCCACTGCATCCCATTTCACTCAGTCACTGCATCATATTCACTCAGTCATTGCATCCCATTTCACTCAGTCACAGCATTGCATGTGACTCAGTCACTACATTCTATTTAACTGAGACAGTGAATCCTATTCAACTGAGACAGTGCATCCATTTCACTCAGCCACCGCATCCCATTTCCATCAGTCACAGCATCCAATTTCACTCAGTGACTGCATGCCATTTCACTCAGTGACTGCATCCCATTTCACTCAGTGACTGCATCCCTTTTCACTCAGTCACTGCATCTCATTTCACTCAGTCACTGCATCTCATTTCACTCAGTCACTGCATCTCATTTCACTCAGTCAGTGAATCCCATTACCCTCAGTCATTGCATCACATTTCACTCAGCCACAGCCTCCCATTTCACTCAGCCACTATGTCATATTCACTCAGTCATTGCATCCCATTTCACTCAGTCACAGCATCCCATTTGACTCAGTCACTACATCCTACTTAACGGAGACATTGAATCCTATTCAACTGAGACGGTGCATCCCATTACCCTCAGTCACAGCATTCCATTTCCCTCAGTCACTGCATCTCCTTTCCCTCTGTCACTGCATCTCCTTTCCCTCTGTCACTGCATCTCCTTTCCCTCAGTCACTGCATCTCCTTTCCCTCAGTCACTGCATCTCATTTCCCTCAGTCACTGCATCTCATTTCCCTCAGTCCCTGCATCCCATTTCACTCAGCCACTGCATCCCATTTCACTCAGCAACTGCATCCCATTTCACTCAGTCACAGTATCCCGTTCGACTCAGTCACTACATCCTATTTAACGGAGACAGTGAATCCTATTCAACGGATACAGAGGATCCATTTCCCTCAGTCACCGCACCCTATTCCACACAGACAACGCATCCCATTTCACTCAGTCACTGCCTCCGATTTCAGTCAGTCACTACCTCCCATTTCCCTCAGTCACCGCTTCCCATGACCCTCAGTCACTGCATCCCATTTCACTCAGTCACTGCATCCCATTTCACTCAGTCACTGCATCCCATTTCCCTCAGTCACTGCCTCCCATTTCACTCAGTCACTGCCTCCCATTTCACTCAGTCACTGCATCCCATTTCACTCAGTCACTCACTCCCATTTCAGTCAGTCACTCCCTCCCATTTCAGTCAGTCACTCCCTCCCATTTCAGTCACTCCCCCCATTTCCCTCAGTCACTGCGTCCCATTTCCCTCAGTCACTGCATCCCATTTCTCTCAGTCACTACATCCAATTTCACGCAGTCACTGCATCCAATTTCACGCAGTCACTGCATCACATGTCACTCAGTCTCTGCACCCCATTTCACTCAGGCACTGCGTCCCATTTCCCTCAGTCAGTGCAACCCAATTCCCAAAGTCACTGCAACCCATTTCCCACAGTCACTGCATCTCCTTTCCTTCAGTTACTGCAGCCCACTTCACTCAGTCGCTGCATCACATTACCCTCAGTCACTGCATCCCATTACACTCAGGAGACTGCATCCAATTACATTCAGGAGACTGCATCCCATTACACTCAGGAGACTGCATCCCATTACACTCAGGAGACTGCATCCCATTACACTCAGGAGACTGCATCCCATTACGCTCAGGAGACTGCATCCCATTACGCTCAGGAGACTGCATCCCATTACGCTCAGGAGACTGCATCCCATTACGCTCAGGAGACTGCATCCCATTACGCTCAGGAGACTGCATCCCATTACGCTCAGGAGACTGCATCCCATTACGCTCAGGAGACTGCATCCCATTACACTCAGGAGACTGCATCCCATTACACTCAGGAGACTGCATCCCATTTCACTCAGTCACGGCATCCCATTTCACTCAGTCATGGCATCCCATTACCCTCAGTCACAGCGTTCCATTTCCCACAGTCACTGCATCTCCTTTCCGTCAGTCACTGCATCCCATTTCACTCAGCCACTGCATCCCATTTCACTCAGCCACTGCATCCCATTTCACTCAGCCACTTCATCGTATTCACTAAGTCATTGCATCCCATTTCACTCAGTCACAGCATTGCATTTGACTCAGTCACTACATCCTATTTAACAGAGACAGTGAATCCTATTCAACTGTGACAGTGCATCCATTTCCCTCAGTCACCGCATCCCATTTCCCTCAGTCACCGCTTCCCATGAACCTCACTCACTGCTTCCCATGAACCTCAGTCACTGCATCCCATGAACCTCAGTCACTGCATCCCATTACCCTCAGTCACTGCATCCCATTACCCTCAGTCACAGCATCCCATTTCACTCAGTGACTGCATCCCAATTCACTCAGTCAGTGCATCCCATTGCCCTCATTCACTGCATCCCGTTTCCCCACTGTCACTGCATCACATTTCCGTCAGTCACTGCATCCCATTTCACTCAGTCACTGCCTCCCATTTCAGTCAGTCACTCCCTCCCATTTGAGTCAGTCACTCCCATTTCAGTCAGTCACTGCATCCCATTTCCCACATTCACTGCATGTCCTTTCCCTCAGTCATTGCATCCCATTTAACCGAGACAGTGAATACTATTCAGCTGAGGCAGTGCATCCGTTTCCGTCAGTCACCGCACCCTATTCCCCACAGTCACCGCATTCCATTTCCCTCAGTCACCGCAACCCATTTCACTCAGTCACCGCGTCCCATTTCCCTCAATCACGGCATGCCATTTCCCTCAGTCACGGCATCCCATTTCACTCAGTCACTGCATCGCATTTCACTCAGTCACTGCATCGCATTTCACTCAGTCACTGCATCCCATTTCACTCAGTCACTGCATCCCATTTCACTCAGTCACTGCATCTCATTTCACTCAGTCACTGCCTGCCATTTCACTCAGTCACTGCCTCCCACTTCACTCAGTCACTGTCTCCCACTTCACTCAGTCACTGTCTCCCACTTCACTCAGTCACTGCCTCCCATTTCACTCAGTCACTGCCTCCCAATTCACTCAGTCACTCCGTCCCATTTCAGTCAGTCACTGCAGCCTATTTCCCTCGGTCACCGCATCCCATTTCACTCAGGCACCGCGTCCCATTTGCCTCAGTTACTGCATCCCATTTCACTGAGTCACTGCATCCCATTACCATCAGTCACTGCATCCCATTTCACTCAGTCACTGCATCCCATTTTATTCGGTCACTGCATCACATTAACCTCAGGCACTGCATCCCATTTCACTCAGTCACTGCATCTCATTTCACTCAGTCACTGCATCTCATTTCACTCAGTCACTGCCACCCAATTCACGCAGTCACTCCGTCCCATTTCAGTTACTCACCACCTCCCATTTCAGTCAGTCACTGCATCCTATTTCCCTCGGTCACTGCGTCCCATTTCACTCAGTCAGTGCGTCCCATTTCTATCATCACGACATCCCATTTCCCTCAGTCACTGCATCCCCTTTCCCTCGGTCACTGCATCACATTTCACTTAGTCACAGCATCACATTCTCCTCAGTCAGAGCATCACATTTCCCTCAATCACTGCATCCCATTTCCCTCAGTCATTGCATCCAATTTCCTTCAGTCACAGCAGCCCCTTTCACTCAGTCACTGCATCCCATTTCACTCAGTGACTGCATGCCATTTCAGTCAGTGACTGCATCCCATTTCAGTCAGTGACTGCATCCCATTACACTCAGTCACTAAATCCCATTACACTCAGTCACTAAATCCCATTACACTCAGTCACTGCATCCCATTTCACTCAGTCATGGCATCCCATTTCACACAGTCACTGCGTCCCAGTTCACTCAGTCAGTGCATTCCATTTCATTCAGTCACTGCAACCCATTTCCCACAGTCACTGCATCTCCTTTCCCTCCGTCACAGCATCCCATTTCACTCAGTCAGACCATCCCATTTCACTCAGTCACTGCATCCCATTTAACTGAGACAGTAAATCTCATTGAACTGAGACAGTGCATCTCATTTCCCTCAGTCATTATCTCATGTCCCTCAGTCACTGCATCTCATTTCCCTCAGTCACAGCATCTCATTTCACGCAGTCACTGCATCCCATTTAACTGAGACAGTGAATCTCATTGAACTGAGACGGTGCATCCCATTACCCTCTGTCACAGCGTTCCATTTCCCACAGTCACTGCATCTACTTACCCTCAGTCACTGCATCTACTTTCCCTCAGTCACTGCAGCTCATTTCCCTCAGTCACTGCATCTCATTTCCCTCAGTCACTGCATCTCATTTCCCTCAGTCACTGCATCCCATTTCACTCAGCCACTGCATCCCATTTCACTCAGTCATTGCATCCCATTTCCCTGAGCCACTTCATCATATTCACTCAGTCATTGCTTCCCATTTCACTCAGTCACAGCATTGCATGTGACTCAGTCACTACATCCTATTTCACGGAGACAGTGAATCCTATTCAACTGAGACAGTGCATCCATTTCCCTCAGTCACCGCTTCCCATTTCACTCACTCACTGCTTCCCATTTCACTCAGTCACTGCTTCCCATTACCCTCAGTCACTGCATCCCATTACCCTCAGTCACTGCATCACATAACCCTCAGTCACTGCATCACATTTCACTCAGTGACTGCATCCCATTTCACTCAGTCACTGCATCCCATTTTACTCAGTCACTGCCTCCTACGTCACTCAGTCACTGCATCCCATTTCACTCAGTCACTGCATCCCATTTCACCTCGTCACTTCCTCCCACTTCACTCAGTCACTGCCTCCCGTTTCAACTCCGTCACTGACTCCCATTTCACTCAGTCACTCCCTCGCATTTCAGTCAGTCACTCCCTACCATTTCAGTCACTCCCTCACATTTCTGTCAGTCACTGCATCACATTTCTGTCAGTCACTGCATCCCATTACCATCCGTCACTGCATCCCATTTCACTCAGTCATTGCATCGCATTTCACTCAGTCATTGCATCGCATTTCACTCAGTCACTGCATCCCATTTCACACAGTGACTGCATCCCATTTCACTCAGTCACTGCATCTCATTTCCGACAGTCACTGCATCGCATTTCACTCAGTCTCAGCACCCCATTTCACTCAGTCACTGCATCCCATTTCACTCAGTCACTGCATCCCACTTCACTCAGTCACTGCATCCCATTTCAGTTTCTCCCTCCCAATTCAGTCAGTCAATGCATCCCATTTCACTCAGCCACTGCATCACATTTCACTCAGCCACTGCATCGCATTTCACTCAGTCACTGCATCCCATTTCACACAGTGACTGCATCCCATTTCACTCAGTCACTGCATCTCATTTCCGACAGTCACTGCATCGCATTTCACTCAGTCTCAGCACCCCATTTCACTCAGTCACTGCATCCCATTTCACTCAGTCACTGCATCCCACTTCACTCAGTCACTGCATCCCATTTCAGTTTCTCCCTCCCAATTCAGTCAGTCAATGCATCCCATTTCACTCAGCCACTGCATCACATTTCACTCAGCCACTGCATCCCATTTCACTCAGCCACTGCATCCCTTTTCACTCAGTCACCGCATCCCATTTCACTCAGTCACCGCAACCCATGACCCTCAGTCACCGCTTCCCATGACCCTCAGTCACTGCATCCCATTTCACTCAGTCACTGCATCCCATTTCACTCAGTCACTGCATCCCATTTCACTCAGTCACTACATCCCATTTCACTCAGTCACAGCAGACCATTTCCCTCAGTCACAGCAGACCATTTCCCTCAGTCACTGCATCCCATTTCACTCAGTCACTGCATCCCATTTCACTCAGTCACTGCCTCCCTATTCACTCAGTCACTGCCTCCCATTTCAGTCAGTCACTCCCTCCCATTTCAGTCACTCCCCCCATTTCCCTCAGTCACTGCGTCCCATTTCCCTCAGTCACTGCGTCCCATTTCCCTCAGTCACTGCGTCCCATTTCCCTCAGTCACTGCGTCCCATTTCTCTCAGTCACTACATCCAATTTCACGCAGTCACTGCATCCCATTTCACGCAGTCACTGCATCACATGTCTCTCAGTCTCTGCAGCCCATTACACTCAGTCACTGCATCCCATTACAGTCAGGAAACTGCATCCCATTACACTCAGGAGAATGTATCCCATTACACTCAGTCACTAAATCCCATTACACTCAGTCACTGCATCCCATTTCACTCAGTCATGGCATCCCATTTCACACAGTCACTGCGTCCCAGTTCACTCAGTCAGTGCATCCCATTTCATTCAGTCACTGCAACCCATTTCCCACAGTCACTGCAACCCATTTCCCACAGTCACTGCAACCCATTTCCCACAGTCACTGCATCTCCTTTCCCTCCGTCACATCATCCCATTTCACTCAGTCAGAGCATCACATTACCCTCAGTCACTGCATCCCATTTCCCACGGTCACGGCATCTCCTTTCCCTCTGTCACTGCATCTCATTTCCCTCAGTCACTGCATCACATTTCTGTCAGTCAATGCATCCCATTACCATCCGTCACTGCATCCCATTTCACTCAGTCACTGCATCCCATTTCACTCAGTCACTGCTTCCCATTTCACACAGTGACTGCATCCCATTTCACTCAGTCACTGCATCCCATTTCACTCAGTCACTGCTTCCCATTTCACACAGTGACTGCTTCCCATTTCACACAGTGACTGCATCCCATTTCACTCAGTCACTGCATCCCATTTCCCTCAGTCATTGCATCCAATTTCCCTCAGTCACAGCAGCCCCTTTCACTCAGTGACTGCATCCCATTTCACTCAGTGACTGCATCCCATTTCAGTCAGTGACTGCATCCCATTACACTCAGTCACTAAATCCCATTACACTCAGTCACTAAATCCCATTACACTCAGTCACTAAATCCCATTACACTCAGTCACTGCATCCCATTTCACTCAGTCATGGCATCCCATTTCACACAGTCACTGCGTCCCAGTTCACTCAGTCAGTGCATTCCATTTCATTCAGTCACTGCAACCCATTTCCCACAGTCACTGCAACCCATTTCTCACAGTCACTGCATCTCCTTTCCCTCCGTCACAGCATCCCATTTCACTCAGTCAGACCATCCCATTTCACTCAGTCACTGCATCCCATTTAACTGAGACAGTAAATCTCATTGAACTGAGACGGTTCAGCTCATTTCCCTCAGTCATTATCTCATTTCCCTCAGTCACAGCATCTCATTTCCCTCAGTCACAGCATCTCATTTCACGCAGTCACTGCATCCCATTTAACTGAGACAGTGAATCTCATTGAACTGAGACGGTGCATCCCATTACCCTCTGTCACAGCGTTCCATTTCCCACAGTCACTGCATCTACTTACCCTCAGTCACTGCATCTACTTTCCCTCAGTCACTGCAGCTCATTTCCCTCAGTCACTGCAGCTCATTTCCCTCAGTCACAGCAGACCATTTCCCTCAGTCACTGCATCCCATTTCACTCAGTCACTGCCTCCCTATTCACTCAGTCACTGCCTCCCATTTCAGTCAGTCACTCCCTTCCATTTCAGTCACTCCCCCCATTTCCCTCAGTCACTGCGTCCCATTTCCCTCAGTCACTGTGTCCCATTTCCCTCAGTCACTGCGTCCCATTTCCCTCAGTCACTGCGTCCCATTTCTCTCAGTCACTACATCCAATTTCACGCAGTCACTGCATCCCATTTCCCATAGTCACTGCATCCCATTTCACTCAGTCACTGCCTGCCATTTCACTCAGTCACTGCCTCTCACTTCACTCAGTCACTGCCTCCCACTTCACTCAGTCACGGTATCGCACTTCACTCAGTCACTGCCTGCCATTTCACTCAGTCACGGCCTCCCACTTCGCACAGTGTCTGCCTCCCATTTCAGTCAGTCACTGCCTCCCATTTCAGTCAGTCACTCTCTCCCATATTAGTCAGTCACTCTCTCCCATATCAGTCAGTCACTGCATCTCATTTCCCTCAGTCACGGCCTCCCATTTCACTCAGTCACTGCCTCCCATTTCAGTCAGTCACTCCCTCCCATTTCAGTCACTCCCCCCATTTCCCACAGTCACTGCATCTACTTACCCTCAGTCACTGCATCTACTTTCCCTCAGTCACTGCAGCTCATTTCCCTCAGTCACTGCAGCTCATTTCCCTCAGTCACTGCAGCTCATTTCCCTCAGTCACTGCAGCTCATTTCCCTCAGTCACAGCAGACCATTTCCCTCAGTCACTGCATCCCATTTCACTCAGTCACTGCCTCCCTATTCACTCAGTCACTGCCTCCCATTTCAGTCAGTCACTCCCTTCCATTTCAGTCACTCCCCCCATTTCCCTCAGTCACTGCGTCCCATTTCCCTCAGTCACTGCGTCCCATTTCACTCAGTCACTACATCCAATTTCACGCAGTCACTGCATCCCATTTCACGCAGTCACTGCATCACATGTCACTCAGTCTCTGCACCCCATTACACTCAGTCGCTCCATCCCATTTCCCACAGTCACAGCATCTCCTTTGCTCAGTCACTGCATCCCATTTCACTCTGTCACTGTGTCCCATTTCCCTCAGTCAGTGCAACCCAATTCCCAAAGTCACTGCATCTCCTTTCTTCAGTTCCTGCAGCCCACTTCACTCAGTTGCTGCATCACATTACCCTCAGTCACTGCATCCCATTACACTCAGTCACTGCATCCCATTACACTCAGTCACTGCATCCCATTACACTCAGGAGACTGCATCCCATTACACTCAGGAGACTGCATCCCATTACACTCAGGAGACTGCATCCCATTACACTCAGGAGAATGCATCCCATTACACTCAGGAGAATGCATCCCATTACACTCAGTCACTAAATCCCATTACACTCAGTCACTAAATCCCATTACACTCAGTCACTAAATCCCATTACACTCAGTCACTGCATTGCATTTCACTCAGCCATGGCATCCCATTTCACACAGTCACTGCGTCCCAGATCACTCAGTCAGTGCATCCCATTTCATTCAGTCACTGCAACCCATTTCCCACAGTCACTGCAACCCATTTCCCACAGTCACTGCATCTCCTTTCACACCGTCACATCATCCCATTTCACTCAGTCAGAGCATCACATTACCCTCAGTCACTGCATCCCATTTAACTGAGACAGTGAATCTCATTGAACTGAGACGGTGCATCCCATTACCCTCAGTCACAGCATTCCATTTCCCACAGTCACTGCATCTCCTTTCCCTGTGTCACTGCATCTCATTTCCCTCAGTCAGTGCATCACATTTCTGTCAGTCACTGCATCCCATTACCATACGTCACTGCATCCCATTTCACTCAGTCATTGCATCGCATTTCACTCAGTCACTGCATCCCATTTCCATCAGTCACGGCATCCCATTTCCATCAGTCACGGCATCCCATTTCCATCAGTCACTGCATCCCATTTCCATCAGTCACTGCATCTCCTTTCCCTCAGTCACTGCAGCCCATTTCACTCATTCACAGCTTCCCATTTCACTCATTCACAGCTTCCCATTTCACTCATTCACAGCTTCCCATTTCATTCAGTCACTGCATCCATTTCCCCACAGTCTCCGCATCACATTTCACAGAGACACGGCGTCCCATTTCACTTCGCCACTGCAACCCCTCTACCTCAGTCACAGCATCCCGTTTCCCATCTCCACGGTCACTGGCACCCATTTCATTCAATCACTGCCTCCCATTGCCATCACTCACTGCATCCCATTTCCAAAAGTCACTGCATCCTATTTCCCTCAGTAACTGCATCCCATTTCCCTCAGTCAGTGCATCCCATTTCACTCAGTCACTGCATCCCATTTCAGTCAGTCACTGCATCTCATTTCACTCATTCACTGCATCCCATTTCCATCAGTCACTGCATCCCATTTCCATCAGTCATTGCATCCCACTTCACTCAGACACTGCATCCCATTTCCCTCAGTCACTGCATCACATTCCCCTCAGTCACTGCATCTCATTAACCTCAGTCACTGCATGCCATTTCCGACAGTGACTGCATCCCATTTCATTTAGTCACTGCATCCCAGTTCAATCAGTCACTGCATTCCAGTTCACTCAGTCACTGCATCCCATTCCCCTCAGTCACTGCATCCCATTACCCTCAGTCACTGCATCCCATTACCCTCAGTCACTGCATCCCATTTCCCTCAGTCACTGCATCCCATTCCCGTCAGTCACTGCATCCCAGTTCAATCATTCACTGCATTCCAGTTCACTCAGTCACTGCATCCCATTCCCCTCAGTCACTGCATCCCATTTCACTCAGTCACGGTATCCCATTTCACTCGGTCATGGTATCCCATTTCACTCGGTCACTGCTTCCCAATTCTCTCAGTCACTACAACCCATTTCCCACAGTCATTGCAGCCAATTTCACTCTCTCACTGCATTCAATTTCCATCCGTCAGTGCATTCAATTTCCGTCAGTCACTGCATCGCATTTCACTCAGTCAGGGCATCCTATTTCACTCAGTCAGGGTATCCTATTTCACTCAATCAGGGCATCCTGTTTCACTCAGTCACTGCACCCCATTTTCCTCAGTCACTGCATCCCATTTCATGCAGTCACTGCATCCCATTTCACTCAGTCACTGCATCCCATTTCACTCAGTCACTGCATCACATTTCACTCAGTCACTGCATCTCCTTTCCATCAGTCACTGCATCTCACTTCACTCATTCACTGCATCCCATTTCACGCAGTCACTGCATCCCATTTCACGCAGTCACTGCATCCCATTTCACACAGTCACTGCATTCCGTTTCTCATCTGACGCTGCATTCAAGTTCCGTCAGGTACTGCATCCCATTTCACTCAGTCACCGCATCCCATTTCCCTCAGTCACTGCATCCCATTTCCCTCAGTCACAGTTTCCCATTTCACTCAGACACTGTATCCCATTTCTCGCAGTCACCACATCCCATTTCCCACAGTCATTGCATCCAATTTCACTCTCTCACTGCATTCCATTTCCATCTGTCACTGCATCCCATTTCCCTCAGTCACGGCATCCCATTTCACTCAGTCACGGCCTCCCACTTCGCACAGTCACTGCCTCCCACTTCGCACAGTCACTGCCTCCCACTTCACACAGTCACTGCCTCCCACTTCAAACAGTCACTCCATCCCATTTCAGTCAGTCACTACCTCCCATTTCACTCAGTCACCGCATCGCATTTCACTCAGTCACTGCATCACATCACCCTCAGACACAGCAACACATTTCACTCAGTCACTGCATCTCCTTTCCATCAGTCACTGCACTCATTCACTGCATCCCATTTCACGCAGTCACTGCATCCCATTTCACGCAGTCACTGCATCCCATTTCACGCAGTCACTGCATCCCATTTCACACAGTCACTGCATTCCGTTTCTCATCTGACGCTGCATTCAAGTTCCGTCAGGTACTGCATCCCATTTCCTCAGTCACTGCATCCCATTTCCCTCAGTCACTGCGTCCCATTTCACTCAGTCACTGCATCCCATTTCACTCAGTCACTGCATCCCATTTCACTCAGTCACTGCATCCCATTTCCCTCAGTCACTGCATCCCATTTCCCTCAGTCACTGCATCCCATTTCACTCAGTCACTGCATCACATTTCCCACAGTCACTGCATCCCATTTCACTCAGTCACTGCATCCCATTTCCCTCAGTCACTGTATCCCATTTCATTCAGACACTGCATCCCATTTCCCACAGTAATCTGCATGCCATTTCTCTCAGTCACTACATCCCATTTCCCACAGTCACTGCATCCCATTTCACTCAGTCACTGCATCCCATTTAATGGAGAGAGTGAATCCTATTCAACTGAGACAGCAAATCCATTTCCATCAGTCACCGCGCAATATTCCCCACAGTCACGGCGTCCCATTACACTCAGTCACTGCGTCCCATTTCCCTCAGTCACTGCGTCCCATTTCCCTCAGTCACTGCGTCCCATTTCCCTCAGTCACTGCATCCCATTTCCCTCAGTCACTGCATCCCATTTCCCTCAGTCACTACATCGCATATCCCTCAGTCACTGCATCGCATTTCCCTCAGTCACTGCATCGCATTTCCCTCAGTCACTGCATCGCATTTCACTCAGCCGCTGCATCCCAATTCACTCAGCCGCAGCATCCCCTTTAACGGAGACAGTGGATGCGATTCAACTGAGACAGTGCATCCATTTCCATCAGTCACCGCACCCTATTCCACACAGACACCGCATCTCATTTCACTCAGTCACCGCAAGCTATTTCCATCAGTCACTGAATCCCATGACCCTCAGTCACTGCATCCCATTTCACTCAGTCACTGCATCCCATTTCACTCAGTCACTGCATCCCATTTCACTCAGTCACGGCATCCCATTTCACTCAGTCACGGCATCCCATTTCACTCAGTCACGGCATCCCATTTCACTCAGTCACTGGCTCCTATTTCAGTCAGTCACTCCCTCCCATTTCAGTCAGTCACTGCCTCTCACTTCACTCAGTCACTGCCTCCCCCTTCACTCAGTCACGGCCTCCAACTTCACTCAGTCACGGCCTCCAACTTCACTCAGTCACGGCCTCCAACTTCACTCAGTCACGGCCTCCCACTTCACTCAGTCACGGCCTCCCACTTCGCACAGTCACTGCATCTCATTTCCCTCAGTCACAGCATCTCATTTCCCTCAGTCACAGCATCCCATTCCACTCAGCAACTGCATCCCATTTCACTCAGCCACTGCATCCCATTTCACTCAGTCATTGCATCCCATTTCACTCAGTCATTGCATCCCATTTCCCTGAGCCACTTCATCATATTCACTCAGTCATTGCATCCCATTTCACTCAGTAACAGCATTGCATTTGACTCAGTCACTACATCCTATTTAACGGAGACAGTGAATCCGATTCAACTGAGACAGTGCATCCATTTCCCTCAGTCACCGCTTCCCATGACCCTCAGTCACTGATTCCCATGACCCTCAGTCACTGCATCCCATTACCCTCAGTCACTGCATCCCATTACCCTCAGTCACTGCATCCCATTAACCCAGTCACTGCATCACATGACCCTCAGTCACAGCATCCCATTTCCATCAGTCACAGCATCCCATTTCACTCAGTGACTGCATCGCATTTCACTCAGTCACTGCAACCCATTTCACCTAGTCACTCCCTCCCATTTCACTCAGTCACTCCCTCCCATTTCAGTCACTCCCTCGCATTTCAGTCAGTCACTCCCTACCATTTCAGTCACTCCCTCACATTTCTGTCAGTCACTGCATCACATTTCTGTCAGTCACTGCATCACATTTCTGTCAGTCACTGCATCACATTACCATCGGTCACTGCATCCCATTACCATCCGTCACTGCATCCCATTTCACTCAGTCATTGCATCGCATTTCACTCAGTCACTGCATCCCATTTCACCTAGTCACTCCCTCCCATTTCACTCAGTCACTCCCTCCCATTTCAGTCACTCCCTCGCATTTCAGTCAGTCACTCCCTACCATTTCAGTCACTCCCTCACATTTCTGTCAGTCACTGCATCACATTTCTGTCAGTCACTGCATCACATTACCATCCGTCACTGCATCCCATTACCATTCGTCACTGCATCCCATTTCACTCAGTCATTGCATCGCATTTCACTCAGTCACTGCATCCCATTTCACACAGCGACTGCATCCCATTTCACTCAGTCACTGCATCTCATTTCCGACAGTCACTGCCTCCCACTTCACTCAGTCACTGCCTCCCACTTCACTCAGTCACTGCCTCCCACTTCACTCAGTCACTCCCTCCCATTTCCCTCAGTCACTGCATCCCATTTCAGTTTCTCCCTCCCAATTCAGTCAGTCAATGCATCCCATTTCACTCAGTCACCGCATCCCATTTCACTCAGTCACCGCATCCCATGACCCTCAGTCACCGCTACCCATGACCCTCAGTCACCGCTACCCATGACCCTCAGTCACTGCATCCCAATTCACTCAGTCACTGCATTCCAATTCACTCAGTCACTGCATCACATTTCACTCAGCCACTGCATCCCATTTCACTCAGTCACCGCATCCCATGACCCTCAGTCACTGCATCCCATGACCCTCAGTCACGACATCCCATTTCACTCAGTCACAGCAGACCATTTCCCTCAGTCACAGCAGACCATTTCCCTCAGTCACAGCAGACCATTTCAATCAGTCACTGCATCCCGTTTCACTCGGTCACTGCATCCCGTTTCACTCGGTCACTGCATCCCATTTCACTCAGTCACTCCATCCCATTTCAGTCAGTCACTCGATCCCATTTCAGTCAGTTACTCCATCCCATTTCAGTCAGTCACTCCATCCCATTTCAGTCAGTCACTCCATCCCATTTCAGTCAGTCACTCCCACTTCACTCAGTCCACTGCTTCACATTTCACTCAATCACTGCATCCCAGTTCACACAGTCACTGCATCATATTTCACTCAATCACTGCATCCCATTTCCTTCAGTCACTGCATCCCATTTCACACAGTCATTGCATCCCATTACCCTCACTCACAGCATCTCATTTCCCTCAGTCAATGCACACCATTTCACTCAGTCACTGCACCCCATTTCACTCATTCATTGCACCCCATCTCACTCAGTCACTGCATCTCCTTTCCCTCAGTCACTGCAAGTTCTTTCCCGTAGTCACTGCATCCCATTTCCCTCAGTCACTCCCTCCCATTTCCCGCATTCACTGCATCTCCTTTCCCTCACTCACTGCATCACATTTCACTCAGTCACTGCATCACATTTCAGTCAGTCACTGCATCCCATTTCCCTCAGTCACTGCATCCCATTTCCCTCAGTCGCTCCATCCCATTTCACTCAGTCACTACATTCCATTTCAGTCAGTCACACCCACCCATTTCAGTCAGTCGCTGACTCCCTATCAGTCAGTCACTCCCTCTCATTTCAGTCACTCACTGCATCCCATTTCCCACAGTCACTGCATCCCATTTCACTCAGCCACTGCATTCCATTTCACTCAGCCACTGCATCCCATTTCATTCAGCCACTGCATCCCATTTCACTCAGCCACTGCATCCCATTTCACTCAGTCACTGCATCCCATTTCACTCAGTCACGGCATCACATTTCACTCAGTCACGGCATCCCATTTCACTCAGACACTGCCTGCAATTTCCTCAGTCACTGCCTCCCATTTCACTCAGTCACTGACTCCCACTTCACTCAGTCACTGACTCCCACTTCATTCAGTCACTCCCTCCCATTTCAGTCAGTCACTCCCTCCCATTTCAGTCAGTCACTCCCTCCCATTTCAGTCAGTCACTGCATCACATTTCCCACATTCACTGCATCTCCTTTTCCTCAGTCACTGCATCCCAATTCACTCAGTCACTGCATCCCATTTCAGTCAGTCAGTGCATCCCATTACCCCAGTCACTGCATCCCATGTCCTCACAGTCACTGCATCTCAGTTCCCTCAGTCACCGCATCTCATTTCCCTCAGTCACCGCATCTCATTTCGCTCAGGCACTGCATCCCATTTCCCTCAGTCACTGCATCCCATTTCACACAGTCACTGCCTCCCATTTCACTCAGTCACTGCCTCCCATTTCAGTCAGTCACTCAATCCCATTTCACTCAGTCACTGCATCCCATTTGACAGAGACAGTGAATCCTATCCAAGTGAGACAGTGAATCCATTTCCATCAGTCACCGCACCCTATTCCCAACAGTCACGGCATCACATTACACTCAGTCACTGCATCTCCTTTCCCTCAGTCACTGCATCTCATTTCTCTCAGCCACTGCAATCCATTTCACTCAGCCACTGCATTCCATTTCACTCAGCCACTGCATCCCATTTCACTCAGTCACTGCATCCCATTTCACTCAGTCACTGCCTCCCAATTCCGTCAGTCACTGCCTCCCAATTCCGTCAGTCACTCCGACCCATTTCAGTCAGTCACTACCTCCCATTTCAGTCAGTCACTACCTCCCATTTCAGTCAGTCACTGCGTCCCATTTCAGTCAATCACTGTGTCCCATTTCAGTCAGTCAGTGCGTTCCATTTCCCCCAGTCACTGCGTCCCATTTCTCTCAGTCACTCTGTCCCATTTCCCTCAGTCACGGCGTCCCATTTCTCTCAGTCACTGCGTCCCATTTCACGCAGTCACTGCATCCCATTTCACGCAGTCACTGCATCCCATTTCCCACATTCAGTGCGTCTCCTTTCCCTCTGTCACAGCATCCCATTTCACTCAGTCAGTGCGTCCCATTTCACTCAGTCGCTGCAAACCATTTCCCACTGTCACTGCATCTCCATTTCCTCAGTCACTGCATCGCATTATCCTCAGTCACAGCATCCCATGTCCCTAAGTCACAGCATCCCATTTCACTCAGTCACTGCATCCCATTTAACTGAGACAGTGAATCTCATTGAACTGAGACAGTGCATCCCATTACACTCAGACACAGCATTCCATTTCCCACAGTCACTGCATCTCCTTCCCGTCAGTCACTGCATCTCATTTCCCTCAGTCACTGCATCCCATTTCCATCAGCTTTGCATCCCATTACCCTCAGTCACAGCCTCCCATTTCACTCAGTCACTGCCTCCCATTTCACTCAGTCACTGCATCCCATTACCCTCACTCACAGCATCCCATTTCCCTCAGTCACTGCATCCCATTTCACTCAGCAACTGCATCCCATTTCACTCATCCACGACATCCCATTTCCATCAGCCAATGCTTTCCATTTCCCTCAGTCACAGCATCCCACATCCACAGACACTACATCTCCTTTCCCTGTCACTGCATCCGATTTCCGTCAGTCACTGCAACCCACTTCCCTCAGTCACTGCATCTCCTTTCCCTCAGACACTGCATCCCGTTTCCCACAGTCACTGAATCACCTTTCCCTCAGTCACTGCATCCCATTCCACTGAGGCACAGCATCCCATTTCACTCAGCCACTGCATCCCATATCACTCAGCCACTGCATCCCATTTCCATCAGTCACTGCATCACATTTCCTCAGACACTGCATCCCATTTCCATCAGACACTGCATCCCATTTCCATCAGACACTGCATCCCATTTCCATCAGACACTGCATCCCATTTCACTCATCACTGCATCACATTTCACTCAGTCCACTGCTTCACATTTCACTCAGTCACTGCATCCCATTTCCCACAGTCACTACATCCCAGTTCACACAGTCACTGCATCATATTTCAGTCAATCACTGCATCCCATTTCCTTCAGTCACTGCATCCCATTTCACACAGTCATTGCATCCAATTTCCCTCACTCACAGCATCCGATTTCCCTCAGTCACTGCACTCCATTTCACTCAGTCACTGCACTCCATTTCACTCATTCATTGCACCCCATCTCACTCAGTCACTGCATCTCCTTTCCCTCAGCCACTGTATTCCATTTCTCGCAGCCACTGCATCCCATTTCCCTCAGTCACTGCATCCCTTTACCCTCAGTCACTGCATCCAATTTCCCACACTAACGGCATCGCATTTCCCTGAGTCACAGTATCCCATTTCTGACAGACACTGAATCCCAATTCAATCAATCACTGAATCCCAATTCACTCAGTCCCTACATCCCATTTCCCACAGTGACTGCATCCCATTTCACGCAGACCCTACATCCCATTGCCCACAGTGACTGCATCCCATTTCACTCAGCCACTGCATCGCATTTCACTCAGCCACTGCATCCCATTTCACTCAGCCACTGCATCACATTTCACTCAGCCACTGCATCCCATTTCCATCAGCCAATGCTTTCCATTTCCCTCAGTCACCGCCGCCCACATCCACAGTCACTGC
Organism: Stegostoma tigrinum; assembly: GCF_030684315.1. Lineage (NCBI taxonomy): Eukaryota > Metazoa > Chordata > Chondrichthyes > Orectolobiformes > Stegostomatidae > Stegostoma > Stegostoma tigrinum. The sequence continues at coordinate 8,719,526 of NC_081397.1, read as the reverse complement.
ATCTCCTTTCCCTGTCACTGCATCCGATTTCCGTCAGTCACTGCAACCCACTTCCCTCAGTCACTGCATCTCCTTTCCCTCAGACACTGCATCCCGTTTCCCACAGTCACTGAATCACCTTTCCCTCAGTCACTGCATCCCATTCCACTGAGGCACAGCATCCCATTTCACTCAGCCACTGCATCCCATATCACTCAGCCACTGCATCCCATTTCCATCAGTCACTGCATCACATTTCCTCAGACACTGCATCCCATTTCCATCAGACACTGCATCCCATTTCCATCAGACACTGCATCCCATTTCCATCAGACACTGCATCCCATTTTACTCATCACTGCATCACATTTCACTCAGTCCACTGCTTCACATTTCACTCAGTCACTGCATCCCATTTCCCACTGTCACTACATCCCAGTTCACACAGTCACTGCATCATATTTCAGTCAATCACTGCATCCCATTTCCTTCAGTCACTGCATCCCATTTCACACAGTCATTGCATCCAATTTCCCTCACTCACAGCATCCGATTTCCCTCAGTCACTGCACTCCATTTCACTCAGTCACTGCACTCCATTTCACTCATTCATTGCACCCCATCTCTCTCAGTCACTGCATCTCCTTTCCCTCAGCCACTGTACTCCATTTCTCGCAGCCACTGCATCCCATTTCCCTCAGTCACTGCATCCCTTTACCCTCAGTCACTGCATCCAATTTCCCACACTAACGGCATCGCATTTCCCTGAGTCACAGTATCCCATTTCTGACAGACACTGAATCCCAATTCAATCAATCACTGAATCCCAATTCACTCAGTCCCTACAACCCATTTCCCACAGTGACTGCATCCCATTTCACGCAGACCCTACATCCCATTGCCCACAGTGACTGCATCCCATTTCACTCAGCCACTGCATCGCATTTCACTCAGCCACTGCATCCCATTTCACTCAGCCACTGCATCCCATTTCACTCAGCCACTGCATCACATTTCACTCAGCCACTGCATCCCATTTCCATCAGCCAATGCTTTCCATTTCCCTCAGTCACCGCCGCCCACATCCACAGTCACTGCATCTCCTTTCCCTGTCACTGCATCCGATTTCCGTCAGTCACTGCAACCCATTTCCCTCAGTCACTGCATCTCCTTTCCCTCAGACACTACATCCCATTTCCATCAGTCACTGCACCCCTTTTCACTCAGTCACTGCTTCCCATTTCACTCAGTCACTGCATCCCATTTCACTCATTCACTGCATCACATTACAGTCAGTCATTGTATCCCATTCCCCTCAGTCACTGTATCCCATTTCCCTCAGACACTGCATCCCATTTCAATCAGTCACTGCATCCCATTTCCCTCAGTCACTGCATCCCATTTCACTCAGTCACTGCGTCCCATTTCACTCAGTCACTGCAACCCATTACGCTCAGTAACAGTATCCCATTTCCCTCAGTCCCTGCATCCCATTCCATTCAGCCACTCCATCCCATTTCACTCAGTCACTGCATCCCATTTCCCACAGTCACTGCATACCCATTACCCTAAGTCACAGCATCCCATTTCACACAGTCACTGGATTTCCTTTCCCTCAGTCACTGCATCCCATTTCCCACACTCACTGCATCCCATTTCCCACCGTCACTGCATTTCCTATCCCTCAGTCACTGCATCCCATTTGACTCAGCCACGGCATCCCATTTCCATCAGTCACTGCATCCCATTTCCCTCAGTCACTGCGTCCCATTTCCCTCAGCCACTGCGTCCCATTTCACTCAGTCACTGCGTCCCATTTCACTTAGTCACTGCAACCCATTACGCTCAGTAACAGTATCCCATTTCCCTCAGTCCCTGCATCCCATTCCATTCAGCCACTGCATCCCATTTCACTCAGCCACTGTGTCCCATTTCCCACAGTCACTGCCTCTCCTTTCCCTCAGTCAAAGCGTCCCATTTCCATCAGTCACTGCATCAGACTTCACTCAGTCACTGCATCCCATTTCACTCAGTCACTGCATCCCATTTCCCACAGTCACTGCATCCCATTTCCCACAGTCACTGCATCCCATTTCCCACAGTCACTGCATCCCATTTCCCTCAGTCAGTGAATCCCAGTTCACTCAGTCACTGAATCCCAGTTCTCTCAGTCACTACATCGCATTTCCCTCAGTCACTGCATCCCATTTCTCTCAGCCACTGCATCCCATTTCACTCAGTCACTGCATCCCATTTCCCACAGTCACTGCATCCCATTTCCCACAGTCACTGCATCCCATTTCACTGACTCACTGCATCCCATTTCACACAGTCACTGCATCCCATTTAACGGAGACAGTGAATACTATTCTGCTGAGACAGTGCATCCGTTTCCATCAGTCACCGCACCCTATTCCCCACAGTCACCGCATTCCATTTCCCTCAATCACTGCATCCCATTACCCTCAGTCACTGCTTCCCATTTCACTCAGTAACAGCATCCCATTTCACTCAGTCACAGCCTCCCAAATCACTCAGTCACTGCCTCCCAATTCACTCAGTCACAGCCTCCCAATTCACTCAGTCACTGACTCCCAATTCACTCAGTCACTGACTCCCAATTCACTCAGTCACTGACTCCCAATTCACTCAGTCACTGACTCCCAATTCCGTCAGGTACTCCGTCCCATTTCAGTCAGTCACTACCTCTCATTTCAGTCAGTCACTGCATCCCATTTCAGTCAATCACTGCGTCCCATTTCAGTCAGTCAGTGCGTTCCATTTCCCCCAGTCACTGCGTCCCATTTCTCTCAGTCACTATGTCCCATTTCCCTCAGTCACTGCGTCCCATTTCTCTCAGTCACTGCGTCCCATTTCCCTCAGTCACTGCATCCCATTTCACTTAGTCACGGCATCCCATTTCACTCAGTCACTGCCTCCCAGTTCACTCAGTCACTGCCTCCCATTTCAGTCAGTCACTCCATCCCATTTCAGTCAGTCACTCCATCCCATTTCAGTCAGTCACTCCCATTTCAGTCAGTCACTGCATCCCATTTCACGCAGTCACTGCATCCCATTTCCCACATTCAGTGCGTCTCCTTTCCCTCTGTCACAGCATCCCATTTCACTCAGTCAGTGCGTCCCATTTCACTCAGTCACTGCAAACCATTTCCCACTGTCACTGCATCTCCATTCCCTCAGTCACTGCATCGCATTATCCTCAGTCACAGCATCCCATGTCCCTAAGTCACAGCATCCCATTTCACTCAGTCACTGCATCCCATTTAACTGAGACAGTGAATCTCATTGAACTGAGACAGTGCATCCCATTACACTCAGACACAGCATTCCATTTCCCACAGTCACTGCATCTCCTTCCCCTCAGTCACTGCATCTCATTTCCCTCAGTCACTGCATCCCATTTCCATCAGCTTTGCATCCCATTACCCTCAGTCGCTGCCTCCCATTTCCCTCAGTCACTGCATCCCATTTCACTCAGAAACTGCATCCCATTTCACTCATCCACGACATCCCATTTCCATCAGCCAATGCTTTCCATTTCCCTCAGTCACAGCATCCCACATCCACAGACACTACATCTCCTTTCCCTGTCACTGCATCCGATTTCCGTCAGTCACTGCAACCCATTTCCCTCAGTAACTGCATCTCCTTTCCCTCAGACACTGCATCCTGTTTCCCACAGTCACTGAATCACCTTTCCCTCAGTCACTGCATCCCATTCCACTGAGGCACAGCATCCCATTTCACTCAGCCACTGCATCCCATATCACTCAGCCACTGCATCCCATTTCCATCAGTCACTGAATCACATTTCCTCAGTCACTGCATCACATTTCCTCAGTCACTGCATCGCATTTCCATCAGACACTGCATCCCATTTCCATCAGACACTGCTTCCCATTTCCATCAGACACTGCTTCCCATTTCACTCATCACTGCATCACATTTCACTCAGTCCACTGCTTCACATTTCACTCAGTCACTGCATCCCATTTCCCACAGTCACTACATTCCAGTTCACACAGTCACTGCATCATATTTCAGTCAATCACTGCATCCCATTTCCTTCAGTCACTGCATCCCATTTCACACAGTCATTGCATCCAATTTCCCTCACTCACAGCATCCGATTTCCCTCAGTCACTGCACACCATTTCACTCAGTCACTGCATCTCCTTTCCCTCAGCCACTGTATTCCATTTCTCGCAGCCACTGAATCCCATTTCCCTCTGTCACTGCATCCCTTTACCCTCAGTCACTGCATCCAATTTCCCACACTAACGGCATCGCATTTCCCTGAGTCACAGTATCCCATTTCTGACAGACACTGAATCCCAATTCAATCAATCACTGAATCCCAATTCACTCAGTCCCTACATCCCATTTCCCACAGTGACTGCTTCCCATTTCACGCAGACCCTACATCCCATTGCCCACAGTGACTGCATCCCATTTCACTCAGCCACTGCATCCCATTTCACTCAGCCACTGCATCCCATTTCACTCAGCCACTGCATCCCATTTCACTCAGCCACTACATCCCATTTCCATCAGCCAATGCTTTCCATTTCCCTCAGTCACCGCCGCCCACATCCACAGTCACTGCATCTCCTTTCCCTGTCACTGCATCCGATTTCCGTCAGTCACTGCAACCCATTTCCCTCAGTAACTGCATCTCCTTTCCCTCAGACACTACATCCCATTTCCATCAGTCACTGCATCCCGTTTCCCTCAGACACTGCATCCCATTTCACTCAGTCACTGCACCCCTTTTCACTCAGTCACTGCATCCCATTTCCGTCAGTCACTGCATCCCATTTCTCTCAGCCACTGCATCCCATTTCACACAGTCACTGCATCCCATTTCCAACAGTCACTGCATCCCCTTTCCCTGAGTCAGAGCATCCCATTTCCATCAGTCATTGCACCCATTTACATCGGTCACTGCATCCCATTTGTCTCAGTCACTGCATCCCATTACCATCAGTCACTGCATCCCATTACGCATCCCATTTCACTCAGTCACTGCATCCCAATTGACTCAGCCACTGCATCCCATTTCACTCAGCCACTGCATCCCATTTCACTCACTCACAGCATCCCATTTCACTCAGTCACTGCATCCCATTTCACTCAGTCACTGCATCCCAATTGACTCAGCCACTACATCCCATTTCAGTCAGCCACTGCATCCCATTTCACTCACTCACAGCATCCCATTTCCATCAGTCACTGCATCCCATTTTCATCAGTCACTGCATCCCATTTCCATCAGTCACTGCATCACATTTCCATCAGTCACTGCATCCCATTTCCCTCAGTCACTGCATCCCATTTCACTCAGTCACTGCATCCCATTTCACTCAGTCACTGCGTCCCATTTCCACAGTCACTGCATCCCCATTCCCTGAGTCAAAGCATCCCATTTCCATCAGTCATTGCACCCATTTACATCGGTCACTGCATCCCATTAACATCAGTCACTGCATCCCATTTGTCTCAGTCACTGCATCCCATTACCATCAGTCACTTCAACCCATTACGCTCAGTAACAGTATCCCATTTCCCTCAGTCCCTGCATCCCATTCCATTCAGCTTCTCCATCCCATTTCACTCAGTCACTGCATCCCATTTCCCACAGTCACTGCATACCCATTACCCTAAGTCACAGCATCCCATTTCCCACAGTCACTGGATTTCCTTTCCCTCAGTCACTGCATCCCATTTCCCACAGTCACTGCATCCCATTTCCCACCGTCACTGCATTTCCTATCCCTCAGTCACTGCATCCCATTTGACTCAGCCACGGCATCCCATTTCCATCAGTCACTGCATCCCATTTCCCTCAGTCACTGCGTCCCATTTCCCTCAGCCACTGCGTCCCATTTCACTCAGTCACTGCGTCCCATTTCACTTAGTCACTGTAACCCATTACGCTCAGTAACAGTATCCCATTTCCCACAGTCACTGCATCCCATTTCCCACAGTCACTGCATCCCATTTCCCTCAGTCAGTGAATCCCAGTTCACTCAGTCACTGAATCCCAGTTCACTCAGTCACTGAATCCCAGTTCACTCAGTCACTGAATCCCAGTTCACTCAGGCACTGCATCCCATTTCCCACAGTCACTGCATCCCATTTCACTCAGCCACTGCATCCCATTTCACTCAGCCACTGCATCCCATTTCACTCAGTCACTGCATCCCATTTCACTCAGTCACGGCATCACATTTCACTCAGTCACGGCATCACATTTCACTCAGTCACGGCATCCCATTTCACTCAGACACTGCCTGCAATTTCCTCAGTCACTGCCTCCCACTTCACTCAGTCACTGCCTCCCACTTCACTCAGTCACTGCCTCCCACTTCACTCAGTCACTGACTCCCATTTCACTCAGTCACTGACTCCCACTTCACTCAGTCACTCCCTCCCATTTCAGTCAGTCACTCCCTCCCATTTCAGTCAGTCACTCCCTCCCATTTCAGTCAGTCACTGCATCACATTTCCCACATTCACTGCATCTCCTTTTCCTCAGTCACTGCATCCCAATTCACTCAGTCACTGCATCCCATTTCAGTCAGTCAGTGCATCCCATTACCCCAGTCACTGCATCCCATGTCCTCACAGTCACTGCATCTCAGTTCCCTCAGTCACCGCATCTCATTTCCCTCAGTCACCGCATCTCATTTCGCTCAGGCACTGCATCCCATTTCCCTCAGTCACTGCATCCCATTTCACACAGTCACTGCCTCCCATTTCACACAGTCACAGCCTCCCATTTCAGTCAGTCACTCAATCCCATTTCACTCAGTCACTGCATCCCATTTGACAGAGACAGTGAATCCTATCCAAGTGAGACAGTGAATCCATTTCCATCAGTAACCGCACCCTATTCCCAACAGTCACGGCATCACATTACACTCAGTCACTGCATCCCATTACACTCAGTCACTGCGTCCCATTTCCCTCAGTCACTGCGTCCCATTTCACTCAGTCACTGTGTCCCATTTAACTGAGACAGTGAATCTCATTGAACTGAGACGGTGCATCCCATTACCCTCAGTCACTGCATCTCCTTTCCCTCAGTCACTGCATCTCATTTCCCTCAGCCACTGCAACCCATTTCACTCAGCCACTGCATTCCATTTCACTCAGCCACTGCATCCCATTTCACTCAGCCACTGCATCCCATTTCACTCAGCCACTGCAAACCATTTCACTCAGTCACTGCAAACCATTTCACTCAGTCATTGCATCCCATTTCACTCAGCCACTTCATCATATTCACTCAGTCACTGCATCCCATTTCACTCAGTCACAGCATCCCATTTGACTCAGTCACTACATCCTATTTAACGGAGACAATGAATCCTTTTCAACTGAGACAGTGCATCCATTTCCCTCAGTCACCGCATCCTATTCCCCACAGTCACCGCATTGCATTTCCCTCAGTCACCGCATCCCATTTCCTTCAGTAATTGCATCCCATGACCCTCGCTCACTGCATCCCATGACCCTCGCTCACTGCATCCCATGACCCTCACTCACTGCATCCCATGACCCTCACTCACTGCATCCCATGACCCTCACTCACTGCATCCCATGACCCTCACTTACTGCATCCCATTTCACTCAGTCACTGCTTCCCATTTCACTCAGTCACTGCATCCCATTTAACGGAGACAGTGAATACTATTCTGCTGAGACAGTGCATCCGTTTCCATCAGTCACCGCACCCTATTCCCCACAGTCACCGCATTCCATTTCCCTCAATCACTGCATCCCATTACCCTCAGTCACTGCTTCCCATTTCACTCAGTAACAGCATCCCATTTCACTCAGTCACAGCCTCCCAAATCACTCAGTCACTGCCTCCCAATTCACTCAGTCACAGCCTCCCAATTCACTCAGTCACTGACTCCCAATTCACTCAGTCACTGACTCCCAATTCCGTCAGGTACTCCGTCCCATTTCAGTCAGTCACTACCTCTCATTTCAGTCAGTCACTGCATCCCATTTCAGTCAATCACTGCGTCCCATTTCAGTCAGTCAGTGCGTTCCATTTCCCCCAGTCACTGCGTCCCATTTCTCTCAGTCACTATGTCCCATTTCCCTCAGTCACTGCGTCCCATTTCTCTCAGTCACTGCGTCCCATTTCCCTCAGTCACTGCATCCCATTTCACTCAGTCACGGCATCCCATTTCACTCAGTCACTGCCTCCCAGTTCACTCAGTCACTGCCTCCCATTTCAGTCAGTCACTCCATCCCATTTCAGTCAGTCACTCCATCCCATTTCAGTCAGTCACTCCCATTTCAGTCAGTCACTGCATCCCATTTCACGCAGTCACTGCATCCCATTTCCCACATTCAGTGCGTCTCCTTTCCCTCTGTCACAGCATCCCATTTCACTCAGTCAGTGCGTCCCATTTCACTCAGTCACTGCAAACCATTTCCCACTGTCACTGCATCTCCATTCCCTCAGTCACTGCATCGCATTATCCTCAGTCACAGCATCCCATGTCCCTAAGTCACAGCATCCCATTTCACTCAGTCACTGCATCCCATTTAACTGAGACAGTGAATCTCATTGAACTGAGACAGTGCATCCCATTACACTCAGACACAGCATTCCATTTCCCACAGTCACTGCATCTCCTTCCCCTCAGTCACTGCATCTCATTTCCCTCAGTCACTGCATCCCATTTCCATCAGCTTTGCATCCCATTACCCTCAGTCGCTGCCTCCCATTTCCCTCAGTCACTGCATCCCATTTCACTCAGAAACTGCATCCCATTTCACTCATCCACGACATCCCATTTCCATCAGCCAATGCTTTCCATTTCCCTCAGTCACAGCATCCCACATCCACAGACACTACATCTCCTTTCCCTGTCACTGCATCCGATTTCCGTCAGTCACTGCAACCCATTTCCCTCAGTAACTGCATCTCCTTTCCCTCAGACACTGCATCCTGTTTCCCACAGTCACTGAATCACCTTTCCCTCAGTCACTGCATCCCATTCCACTGAGGCACAGCATCCCATTTCACTCAGCCACTGCATCCCATATCACTCAGCCACTGCATCCCATTTCCATCAGTCACTGAATCACATTTCCTCAGTCACTGCATCACATTTCCTCAGTCACTGCATCGCATTTCCTCAGTCACTGCATCGCATTTCCATCAGACACTGCATCCCATTTCCATCAGACACTGCTTCCCATTTCCATCAGACACTGCATCCCATTTCACTCATCACTGCATCACATTTCACTCAGTCCACTGCTTCACATTTCACTCAGTCACTGCATCCCATTTCCCACAGTCACTACATCCCAGTTCACACAGTCACTGCATCATATTTCAGTCAATCACTGCATCCCATTTCCTTCAGTCACTGCATCCCATTTCACACAGTCATTGCATCCAATTTCCCTCACTCACAGCATCCGATTTCCCTCAGTCACTGCACACCATTTCACTCAGTCACTGCATCTCCTTTCCCTCAGCCACTGTATTCCATTTCTCGCAGCCACTGAATCCCATTTCCCTCTGTCACTGCATCCCTTTACCCTCAGTCACTGCATCCAATTTCCCACACTAACGGCATCGCATTTCCCTGAGTCACAGTATCCCATTTCTGACAGACACTGAATCCCAATTCAATCAATCACTGAATCCCAATTCACTCAGTCCCTACATCCCATTTCCCACAGTGACTGCTTCCCATTTCACGCAGACCCTACATCCCATTGCCCACAGTGACTGCATCCCATTTCACTCAGCCACTGCATCCCATTTCACTCAGCCACTGCATCCCATTTCACTCAGCCACTACATCCCATTTCCATCAGCCAATGCTTTCCATTTCCCTCAGTCACCGCCGCCCACATCCACAGTCACTGCATCTCCTTTCCCTGTCACTGCATCCGATTTCCGTCAGTCACTGCAACCCATTTCCCTCAGTCACTGCATCTCCTTTCCCTCAGACACTACATCCCATTTCCATCAGTCACTGCATCCCGTTTCCCTCAGACACTGCATCCCATTTCACTCAGTCACTGCACCTTTTTTCACTCAGTCACTGCATCCCATTTCCGTCAGTCACTGCATCCCATTTCACTCATTCACTGCATCACATTACAGTCAGTCATTGTATCCCATTCCCCTCAGTCACTGTATCCCATTTCCCTCAGACACTGCATCCCATTTCCATCAGTCACTGCATCCGATTTCCCTCAGTCCCTGCATCCCATTCCATTCAGCCACTCCATCCCATTTCACTCAGTCACTGCATCCCATTTTCCACAGTCACTGCATACCCATTACCCTAAGTCACAGCATCCCATTTCCCACAGTCACTGGATTTCCTTTCCCTCAGTCACTGCATCCCATTTCCCACACTCACTGCATCCCATTTCCCACCGTCACTGCATTTCCTATCCCTCAGTCACTGCATCCCATTTGACTCAGCCACGGCATCCCATTTCCATCAGTCACTGCATCCCATTTCCCTCAGTCACTGCGTCCCATTTCCCTCAACCACTGCGTCCCATTTCACTCAGTCACTGTGTCCCATTTCACTTAGTCACTGCAACCCATTACGCTCAGTAACAGTATCCCATTTCCCTCAGTCCCTGCATCCCATTCCATTCAGCCACTGCATCCCATTTCACTCAGCCACGGTGTCCCATGTCCCACAGTCACTGCCTCTCCTTTCCCTCAGTCACTGCGTCCCATTTCACTCATTCACTGCATCACATTACAGTCAGTCATTGTATCCCATTCCCCTCAGTCACTGTATCCCATTTCCCTCAGACACTGCATCCCATTTCCATCAGTCACTGCATCCGATTTCCCTCAGTCCCTGCATCCCATTCCATTCAGCCACTCCATCCCATTTCACTCAGTCACTGCATCCCATTTTCCACAGTCACTGCATACCCATTACCCTAAGTCACAGCATCCCATTTCCCACAGTCACTGGATTTCCTTTCCCTCAGTCACTGCATCCCATTTCCCACACTCACTGCATCCCATTTCCCACAGTCACTGCATTTCCTATCCCTCAGTCACTGCATCCCATTTGACTCAGCCACGGCATCCCATTTCCATCAGTCACTGCATCCCATTTCCCTCAGTCACTGCGTCCCATTTCCCTCAACCACTGCGTCCCATTTCACTCAGTCACTGTGTCCCATTTCACTTAGTCACTGCAACCCATTACGCTCAGTAACAGTATCCCATTTCCCTCAGTCCCTGCATCCCATTCCATTCAGCCACTGCATCCCATTTCACTCAGCCACTGTGTCCCATGTCCCACAGTCACTGCCTCTGCTTTCCCTCAGTCACTGCGTCCCATTTCCATCAGTCACTGCATCAGAGTTCACTCAGTCACTGCATCCCATTTCACTCAGTCACTGCATCCCATTTCCCACAGTCACTGCATCCCATTTCCCACAGTCACTGCATCCCATTTCCCTCAGTCACTGCATCCCATTTCCCTCAGTCACTGCATCCCATTTCCCTCAGTCAGTGAATCCCAGTTCACTCAGTCACTGAATCCCAGTTCACTCAGGCACTGCATCGCATTTCACTCAGGCACTGCATCGCATTTCCCTCAGTCACTGCATCGCATTTCCCTCAGTCACTGCATCCCATTTCTCTCAGCCACTGCATCCCATTTCACACAGTCACTGCATCCCATTTCCAACAGTCACTGCATCCCCTTTCCCTGAGTCAGAGCATCCCATTTCCATCAGTCATTGCACCCATTTACATCGGTCACTGCATCCCATTTGTCTCAGTCACTGCATCCCATTACCATCAGTCACTGCATCCCATTACGCTCAGTCACTGCATCCCATTTCACTCAGTCACTGCATCCCAATTGACTCAGCCACTGCATCCCATTTCACTCAGCCACTGCATCCCATTTCACTCACTCACAGCATCCCATTTTCCTCAGTCACTGCATCCCATTTCCCTCAGTCACTGCATCCCATTTCACTCAGTCACTGCATCCCATTTCACTCAGTCACTGCATCCCATTTCACTCAGTCACTGCGTCCCATTTCCACAGTCACTGCATCCCCTTTCCCTGGGTCAAAGCATCCCATTTCCATCAGTCATTGCACCCATTTACATCGGTCACTGCATCCCATTAACATCAGTCACTGCATCCCATTTGTCTCAGTCACTGCATCCCATTACCATCAGTCACTGCAATCCATTACGCTCAGTAGCAGTATCCCATTTCCCTCAGTCCCTGCATCCCATTCCTTCAGCTTCTCCATCCCATTTCACTCAGTCACTGCATCCCATTTCCCACAGTCACTGCATACCCATTACCCTCAGTCGCAGCATCCCATTTCCACAGGCACTGCACTTCCTTTCCCTCAGTCACTGCAACCCATTTCACGCTGTCACTGCATCCCATTTCACGCAGTGACTGAATTCCATTTCACTCAGGGACTGCATCCAATTTCACTCAGGCACTGCATCCCATTTAACGGATACAGTGAATCCTATTCAACTGAGACAGTGCATCCATTTCCCTCAGTCACAGCATCCCACATTCATAGTCACTGCATCTCCTTTCCCCGTCACTGCATCAGATTCCCTTCAGTCACTGCATTCCATTCCAACAGTCACAGCATCCCCTTTCCATCAGTCACAGCATCCCATTTCCAACAGTCACTGCCTCCCATGTCACTCAGTCACTGCATCCCATTTCCCACAGTGACTGCATCCCATTTCCCACAGTCACTGCATCCCATTTCCCTCAGTCAGTGAATCCCAGTTCACTCAGGCACTGCATCGCATTTCCCTCAGTCACTGCATCGAATTACCCTCAGTCACTGCATCCCATTTCTCTCAGCCACTACATCCCATTTCACTCAGTCACTGCATCCCATTTCCCACAGTCACTGCATCTCATTTCCATCAGTCACTGCATCCCATTTCACTGACTCACTGCATCCCATTTCACTCAGTCACTGCATCCCATTTCACACAGTCACTGCATCCCATTTCCACAGTCACTGCATCCCCTTTCCCTGAGTCAAAGCATCCCATTTCCATCAGTCATTGCACCCATTTACATCGCTCACTGCATCCCATTTCCCTCAATCACTGCATCCCATTACCATCAGTCACTGCATCCCATTACGCTCAGACACAGCATCCCATTTCACTCACTCACAGCATCCCAATTCCATCAGTCACTGCATCCCAATTGACTCAGCCACTGCATCCCATTTCACTCAGCCACTGCATCCCATTTCCATCAGTCAAGCATCCCATTTCCATCAGTCACTGCATCCCATTTCACTCAGTCACTGCGTCCCATTTCCACAGTCACTGCATCCCCTTTCCCTGGGTCAAAGCATCCCATTTCCATCAGTCATTGCACCCATTTACATCGGTCACTGCATCCCATTAACATCAGTCACTGCATCCCATTTGTCTCAGTCACTGCATCCCATTACCATCAGTCACTGCAATCCATTACGTTCAGTAGCAGTATCCCATTTCCCTCAGTCCCTGCATCCCATTCCTTCAGCTTCTCCATCCCATTTCACTCAGTCACTGCATCCCATTTCCCACAGTCACTGCATACCCATTACCCTCAGTCGCAGCATCCCATTTCCACAGGCACTGCACTTCCTTTCCCTCAGTCACTGCAACCCATTTCACGCTGTCACTGCATCCCATTTCACGCAGTGACTGAATTCCATTTCACTCAGGGACTGCACCCAATTTCACTCAGGCACTGCATCCCATTTAACGGATACAGTGAATCCTATTCAACTGAGACAGTGCATCCATTTCCCTCAGTCACAGCATCCCACATTCATAGTCACTGCATCTCCTTTCCCCGTCACTGCATCAGATTCCCTTCAGTCACTGCATTCCATTCCAACAGTCACAGCATCCCCTTTCCATCAGTCACAGCATCCCCTTTCCCTGAGTCAAAGCATCCCATTTCCATCAGTCATTGCACCCATTTACATCGGTCACTGCATCCCATTTCCCTCAGTCACTGCATCCCATTACCATCAGTCACTGCATCCCATTACGCTCAGACACAGCATCCCATTTCACTCACTCACAGCATCCCATTTCCATCAGTCACTGCATCCCAATTGACTCAGCCACTGCATCCCATTTCACTCAGCCACTGCATCCCATTTCCATCAGTCAAGCATCCCATTTCCATCAGTCACTGCATCCCATTTCACTCAGTCACTGCATCCCAATTGACTCAGCCACTGCATCCCATTTCACTCAGCCACTGCATCCCATTTCCATCAGTCACTGCATCCCATTTCCCACAGTCACTGAATCCCATTTCACTCAGTCACTGCATCCCATTTCCCTCAGTCACTGTATCCCATTTCACTCGGACACTGCATCCCATTTCCCACAGTAAACTGCATGCCATTTCCCACAGTAAACTGCATGCCATTTCTCTCAGTCACTATATCCCATTTCCCACAGTCACTGCATCCCATTTCACTCAGTCACTGCATCCCATTTAATGGAGAGAGTGAATCCGATTCAACTGAGACAGTGCATTCATTTCCATCAGTCACCGCACCCTATTCCACACAGACACCGCATCCCATTTCACTCAGTCACCGCAAGCTATTTCCATCAGTCACCGCATCCCATGACCCTCACTCACTGCATCCCATGAACCTCAGTCACTGAATCCCATGACCCTCAGTCACTGCATCCCATTTCACTCAGTCACGGCATCCCATTTCACTCAGTCACGGCATCCCATTTCACTCAGTCACTGCCTCCCACTTCACTCAGTCACTGGTTCCTATTTCAGTCAGTCACTCCCTCCCATTTCAGTCAGTCACTCCCATTTCACTCAGTCACTGCCTCTCACTTCACTCAGTCACTGCCTCTCACTTCACTCAGTCACGGCCTCCAACTTCACTCAGTCACGGCCTCCAACTTCACTCAGTCACGGCCTCCCACTTCACTCAGTCACGGCCTCCCACTTCACTCAGTCACGGCCTCCCACTTCGCACAGTCACAGCCTCCCACTTCACACAGTCACTGCCTCCCACTTCACACAGTCACTGCCTCCCACTTCACACAGTCACTGCCTCCCACTTCACACAGTCACTGCATCCCATTTCACTCAGTCACTGCATCCCATTTCAGTCAGTCACTACCTCCCATTTCACTCAGTCACTGCATCGCATTTCACTCAGTCACTGCATCGCATTTCACTCAGTCACTGCATCCCATTTAACTGAGACAGTGAATCTCATTGAACTGAGACAGTGCATCTCATTTCCCTCAGTCACAGCATCTCATTTTCCTCAGTCACAGCATCTCATTTCCCTCAGTCACAGCATCCCATGACCCTCGCTCACTGCATCCCATGACCCTCACTCACTGCATCTCCTGTCCCTCAGTCACTGCATCCCATTTAACGGAGACAGTGAATACTATTCAGCTGAGACAGTGCATCCGTTTCCATCAGTCACCGCACCCTATTCCCCACAGTCAACGCATTCCATTTCCCTCAATCACTGCATCCCATTACCCTCAGTCACTGCTTCCCATTTCACTCAGTAACAGCATCCCATTTCACTCAGTCACAGCCTCCCAAATCACTCAGTCACTGCCTCCCAATTCCGTCAGTCACTGCCTCCCAATTCCGTCAGTCACTGCCTCCCAATTCCGTCAGTCACTGCCTCCCAATTCCGTCAGTCACTCCGTCCCATTTCAGTCAGTCACTACCTCCCATTTCAGTCAGTCACTGCGTCCCATTTCAGTCAGTCACTACCTCCCATTTCAGTCAGTCACTGCGTCCCATTTCAGTCAGTCACTGCGTCCCATTTCCCTCAGTCACTGCGTCCCATTTCTCTCAGTCACTGCGTCCCATTTCCCTCAGTCACTGCATCCCATTTCTCTCAGTCACTGCGTCCCATTTCCCTCAGTCACTGCATCCCATTTCACTCAGTCACTGCATCCCATTTCACTCAGTCACGGCATCCCATTTCACTCAGTCACGGCATCCCATTTCACTCAGTCACGGCATCCCAGTTCACTCAGTCACTGCCTCCCAGTTCACTCAGTCACTGCCTCCCATTTCAGTCAGTCACTCCATCCCATTTCAGTCAGTCACACCATCCCATTTCAGTCAGTCACTCCCATTTCAGTCAGTCACTGCATCCCATTTCAGTCAGTCACTGCATCCCATTTCACGCAGTCACTGCATCCCATTTCCCACATTCAGTGCGTCTCCTTTCCCTCTGTCACAGCATCCCATTTCTCTCAGTCACTGCGTCCCATTTCACTCAGTCACTGCATCCCATTTCACTCAGTCACGGCATCCCAGTTCACTCAGTCACGGCATCCCAGTTCACTCAGTCACTGCCTCCCAGTTCACTCAGTCACTGCCTCCCATTTCAGTCAGTCACTCCATCCCATTTCAGTCAGTCACTCCATCCCATTTCAGTCAGTCACTCCCATTTCAGTCAGTCACTGCATCCCATTTCACTCAGTCACTGCATCCCATTTCCCACAGTCACTGCATCCCATTTCCATCAGTCACTGCATCCCATTTCACTGACTCACTGCATCCCATTTCACTCAGTCACTGCATCCCATTTCACACAGTCACTGCATCCCATTTCCACAGTCACTGCATCCCCTTTCCCTGAGTCAAAGCATCCCATTTCCATCAGTCATTGCACCCATTTACATCGGTCACTGCATCCCATTTCCCTCAGTCACTGCATCCCATTACCATCAGTCACTGCATCCCATTACGCTCAGACACAGCATCTCATTTCACTCACTCACAGCATCCCATTTCCATCAGTCACTGCATCCCATTTCACTCAGTCACTGCATCCCATTTCACTCAGTCACTGCATCCCAATTGACTCAGCCACTGCATCCCATTTCACTCAGCCACTGCATCCCATTTCCATCAGTCAAGCGTCCCATTTCCATCAGTCACTGCATCCCATTTCCATCAGTCACTGCATCCCATTTCACTCAGTCACTGCATCCCAATTGACTCAGTCACTGCATCCCAATTGACTCAGTCACTGCATCCCAATTGACTCAGTCACTGCATCCCATTTCACTCAGTCACTGCATCCCATTTCACTCAGTCACTGCATCCCATTTCCCACAGTCACTGAATCCCATTTCACTCAGTCACTGCATCCCATTTCCCTCAGTCACTATATCCCATTTCCCACAGTCACTGCATCCCATTTCACTCAGCCACTGCATCCCATTTAATGGAGAGAGTGAATCCGATTCAACTGAGACAGTGCATTCATTTCCATCAGTCACCGCACCCTATTCCACACAGACACCGCATCCCATTTCACTCAGTCACCGCATGCTATTTCCATCAGTCACCGCATCCCATGACCCTCACTCACTGCATCCCATGAACCTCAGTCACTGCCTCTCACTTCACTCAGTCACTGCCTCCCCCTTCACTCAGTCACTGCCTCCCCCTTCACTCAGTCACTGCCTCCCCCTTCACTCAGTCAAGGCCTCCCCCTTCACTCAGTCAAGGCCTCCCCCTTCACTCAGTCAAGGCCTCCCACTTCACTCAGTCAAGGCCTCCCACTTCGCACAGTCACTGCCTCCCACTTCACACAGTCACTCCATCCCATTTCAGTCAGTCACTACCTCCCATTTCACTCAGTCACTGCATCGCATTTCACTCAGTCACTGCATCGCATTTCACTCAGTCACTGCATCCCATTTAACTGAGACAGTGAATCTCATTGAACTGAGACGGTGCATCTCATTTCCCTCAGTCACAGCATCTCATTTCCCTCAGTCACAGCATCCCATTTCACTCAGCCACTGCATCCCATTTCACTCAGCCACTGCATCCCATTTCACTCAGTCATTGCATCCCATTTCCCTGCGCCACTTCATCATATTCACTCAGTCATTGCATCCCATTTCACTCAGGAACAGCATTGCATTTGACTCAGTCACTACATCCTATTTAACGGAGACAGTGAATCCTATTCAACTGAGACAGTGCATCCATTTCCCTCAGTCACCGCACCCTATTCCCCACAGTCACCGCATTCCATTTCCCTCAGTCACCGCATCCCATTTCCTTCAGTAATTGCATCCCATGACCCTCACTCACTGCATCCCATGACCCTCACTCACTGCATCCCATTTCACTCAGTCACTGCTTCCCATTTCACTCAGTCACTGCTTCCCATTTCACTCAGTCACTGCTTCCCATTTCACTCAGTCACTTCTTCCCATTTCACTCAGTCACTGCTTCCCATTTCACTCAGTCACTGCTTCCCATTTCACTCAGTCACTGCATCCCATTTCACTCAGTCACTGCATCTCCTGTCCCTCAGTCACTGCATCCCATTTAACGGAGACAGTGAATACTATTCAGCTGAGACAGTGCATCCGTTTCCATCAGTCACCGCACCCTATTCCCCACAGTCACCGCATTCCATTTCCCTCAATCACTGCATCCCATTACCCTCAGTCACTGCTTCCCATTTCACTCAGTAACAGCATCCCATTTCACTCAGTCACAGCCTCCCAATTCACTCAGTCACTGCCTCCCAATTCCGTCAGTCACTGCGTCCCATTTCAGTCAGTCACTGCGTCCCATTTCAGTCAGTCAGTGCGTTCCATTTCCCCCAGTCACTGCGTCCCATTTCTCTCAGTCACTACGTCCCATTTCCCTCAGTCACTGCGTCCCATTTCTCTCAGTCACTGCGTCCCATTTCCCTCAGTCACTGCGTCCCATTTCACTCAGTCACTGCATCCCATTTCACTCAGTCACGGCATCCCATTTCACTCAGTCACGGCATCCCATTTCACTCAGTCGCTGCCTCCCAGTTCACTCAGTCACTGCCTCCCAGTTCACTCAGCCACTGCCTCCCAGTTCACTCAGCCACTGCCTCCCATTTCAGTCAGTCACTCCATCCCATTTCACTCAGTCACTCCATCCCATTTCAGTCAGTCACTCCCATTTCAGTCAGTCACTGCATCCCATTTCACGCAGTCACTGGAGCCCATTTCACGCAGTCACTGCATCTCATTTCCCACATTCAGTGCGTCTCCTTTCACTCTGTCACAGCATCCCATTTCACTCAGTCAGTGCGTCCCATTTCACTCAGTCGCTGCAAACCATTTCCCACTGTCACTGCATCTCCATTCCCTCAGTCACTGCATCGCATTATCCTCAGTCACAGCATCCCATGTCCCTAAGTCACAGCATCCCATTTCACTCAGTCACTGCATCCCATTTAACTGAGACAGTGAATCTCATTGAACTGAGACAGTGCATCCCATTACACTCAGACACTGCATTCCATTTCCCACAGTCACTGCATCTGCTTCCCCTCAGTCACTGCATCTCATTTCCCTCAGTCACTGCATCCCATTTCCATCAGCTTTGCATCCCATTACCCTCAGTCACTGCCTCCCATTTCCCTCAGTCACTGCATCCCATTTCACTCAGCAACTGCATCCCATTTCACTCATCCACGACATCCCATTTCCATCAGCCAATGCTTTCCATTTCCCTCAGTCACAGCATCCCACATCCACAGACACTACATCTCCTTTCCCTGTCACTGCATCCGATTTCCGTCAGTCACTGCAACCCATTTCCCTCAGTCACTGCATCTCCTTTCCCTCAGACACTGCATCCCGTTTCCCACAGTCACTGAATCACCTTTCCCTCAGTCACTGCATCCCATTCCACTGAGGCACAGCATCCCATTTCACTCAGCCACTGCATCCCATATCACTCAGCCACTGCATCCCATTTCCATCAGTCACTGCATCACATTTCCTCAGTCACTGCATCGCATTTCCATCAGACACTGCATCCCATTTCCATCAGTCACTGCATCCCATTTCACGCAGTCACTGCATCCCATTTCCCACATTCAGTGCGTCTCCTTTCCCTCTGTCACAGCATCCCATTTCTCTCAGTCACTGCGTCCCATTTCACTCAGTCACTGCATCCCATTTCACTCAGTCACGGCATCCCAGTTCACTCAGTCACGGCATCCCAGTTCACTCAGTCACTGCCTCCCAGTTCACTCAGTCACTGCCTCCCATTTCAGTCAGTCACTCCATCCCATTTCAGTCAGTCACTCCATCCCATTTCAGTC
Organism: Stegostoma tigrinum; assembly: GCF_030684315.1. NCBI lineage: Eukaryota > Metazoa > Chordata > Chondrichthyes > Orectolobiformes > Stegostomatidae > Stegostoma > Stegostoma tigrinum. The sequence goes on along the minus strand of NC_081397.1, from coordinate 8,699,348 downwards.
AGTCACTCCCATTTCAGTCAGTCACTGCATCCCATTTCACTCAGTCACTGCATCCCATTTCCCACAGTCACTGCATCCCATTTCCATCAGTCACTGCATCCCATTTCACTGACTCACTGCATCCCATTTCACTCAGTCACTGCATCCCATTTCACACAGTCACTGCATCCCATTTCCACAGTCACTGCATCCCCTTTCCCTGAGTCAAAGCATCCCATTTCCATCAGTCATTGCACCCATTTACATCGGTCACTGCATCCCATTTCCCTCAGTCACTGCATCCCATTACCATCAGTCACTGCATCCCATTACGCTCAGACACAGCATCTCATTTCACTCACTCACAGCATCCCATTTCCATCAGTCACTGCATCCCATTTCACTCAGTCACTGCATCCCATTTCACTCAGTCACTGCATCCCAATTGACTCAGCCACTGCATCCCATTTCACTCAGCCACTGCATCCCATTTCCATCAGTCAAGCGTCCCATTTCCATCAGTCACTGCATCCCATTTCCATCAGTCACTGCATCCCATTTCACTCAGTCACTGCATCCCAATTGACTCAGTCACTGCATCCCAATTGACTCAGTCACTGCATCCCAATTGACTCAGTCACTGCATCCCATTTCACTCAGTCACTGCATCCCATTTCACTCAGTCACTGCATCCCATTTCACTCAGTCACTGAATCCCATTTCACTCAGTCACTGCATCCCATTTCCCTCAGTCACTATATCCCATTTCCCACAGTCACTGCATCCCATTTCACTCAGCCACTGCATTCCATTTAATGGAGAGAGTGAATCCGATTCAACTGAGACAGTGCATTCATTTCCATCAGTCACCGCACCCTATTCCACACAGACACCGCATCCCATTTCACTCAGTCACCGCATGCTATTTCCATCAGTCACCGCATCCCATGACCCTCACTCACTGCATCCCATGAACCTCAGTCACTGCCTCTCACTTCACTCAGTCACTGCCTCCCCCTTCACTCAGTCACTGCCTCCCCCTTCACTCAGTCACTGCCTCCCCCTTCACTCAGTCAAGGCCTCCCCCTTCACTTAGTCAAGGCCTCCCCCTTCACTCAGTCAAGGCCTCCCACTTCACTCAGTCAAGGCCTCCCACTTCGCACAGTCACTGCCTCCCACTTCACACAGTCACTCCATCCCATTTCAGTCAGTCACTACCTCCCATTTCACTCAGTCACTGCATCGCATTTCACTCAGTCACTGCATCGCATTTCACTCAGTCACTGCATCCCATTTAACTGAGACAGTGAATCTCATTGAACTGAGACGGTGCATCTCATTTCCCTCAGTCACAGCATCTCATTTCCCTCAGTCACAGCATCCCATTTCACTCAGCCACTGCATCCCATTTCACTCAGCCACTGCATCCCATTTCACTCAGTCATTGCATCCCATTTCCCTGCGCCACTTCATCATATTCACTCAGTCATTGCATCCCATTTCACTCAGGAACAGCATTGCATTTGACTCAGTCACTACATCCTATTTAACGGAGACAGTGAATCCTATTCAACTGAGACAGTGCATCCATTTCCCTCAGTCACCGCACCCTATTCCCCACAGTCACCGCATTCCATTTCCCTCAGTCACCGCATCCCATTTCCTTCAGTAATTGCATCCCATGACCCTCACTCACTGCATCCCATGACCCTCACTCACTGCATCCCATTTCACTCAGTCACTGCTTCCCATTTCACTCAGTCACTGCTTCCCAATTGACTCAGTCACTGCATCCCAATTGACTCAGTCACTGCATCCCAATTGACTCAGTCACTGCATCCCATTTCACTCAGTCACTGCATCCCATTTCACTCAGTCACTGCATCCCATTTCACTCAGTCACTGAATCCCATTTCACTCAGTCACTGCATCCCATTTCCCTCAGTCACTATATCCCATTTCCCACAGTCACTGCATCCCATTTCACTCAGCCACTGCATTCCATTTAATGGAGAGAGTGAATCCGATTCAACTGAGACAGTGCATTCATTTCCATCAGTCACCGCACCCTATTCCACACAGACACCGCATCCCATTTCACTCAGTCACCGCATGCTATTTCCATCAGTCACCGCATCCCATGACCCTCACTCACTGCATCCCATGAACCTCAGTCACTGCCTCTCACTTCACTCAGTCACTGCCTCCCCCTTCACTCAGTCACTGCCTCCCCCTTCACTCAGTCACTGCCTCCCCCTTCACTCAGTCAAGGCCTCCCCCTTCACTTAGTCAAGGCCTCCCCCTTCACTCAGTCAAGGCCTCCCACTTCACTCAGTCAAGGCCTCCCACTTCGCACAGTCACTGCCTCCCACTTCACACAGTCACTCCATCCCATTTCAGTCAGTCACTACCTCCCATTTCACTCAGTCACTGCATCGCATTTCACTCAGTCACTGCATCGCATTTCACTCAGTCACTGCATCCCATTTAACTGAGACAGTGAATCTCATTGAACTGAGACGGTGCATCTCATTTCCCTCAGTCACAGCATCTCATTTCCCTCAGTCACAGCATCCCATTTCACTCAGCCACTGCATCCCATTTCACTCAGCCACTGCATCCCATTTCACTCAGTCATTGCATCCCATTTCCCTGCGCCACTTCATCATATTCACTCAGTCATTGCATCCCATTTCACTCAGGAACAGCATTGCATTTGACTCAGTCACTACATCCTATTTAACGGAGACAGTGAATCCTATTCAACTGAGACAGTGCATCCATTTCCCTCAGTCACCGCACCCTATTCCCCACAGTCACCGCATTCCATTTCCCTCAGTCACCGCATCCCATTTCCTTCAGTAATTGCATCCCATGACCCTCACTCACTGCATCCCATGACCCTCACTCACTGCATCCCATTTCACTCAGTCACTGCTTCCCATTTCACTCAGTCACTGCTTCCCATTTCACTCAGTCACTTCTTCCCATTTCACTCAGTCACTGCTTCCCATTTCACTCAGTCACTGCTTCCCATTTCACTCAGTCACTGCATCCCATTTCACTCAGTCACTGCATCTCCTGTCCCTCAGTCACTGCATCCCATTTAACGGAGACAGTGAATACTATTCAGCTGAGACAGTGCATCCGTTTCCATCAGTCACCGCACCCTATTCCCCACAGTCACCGCATTCCATTTCCCTCAATCACTGCATCCCATTACCCTCAGTCACTGCTTCCCATTTCACTCAGTAACAGCATCCCATTTCACTCAGTCACAGCCTCCCAATTCACTCAGTCACTGCCTCCCAATTCCGTCAGTCACTGCGTCCCATTTCAGTCAGTCACTGCGTCCCATTTCAGTCAGTCAGTGCGTTCCATTTCCCCCAGTCACTGCGTCCCATTTCTCTCAGTCACTACGTCCCATTTCCCTCAGTCACTGCGTCCCATTTCTCTCAGTCACTGCGTCCCATTTCCCTCAGTCACTGCGTCCCATTTCACTCAGTCACTGCATCCCATTTCACTCAGTCACGGCATCCCATTTCACTCAGTCACGGCATCCCATTTCACTCAGTCGCTGCCTCCCAGTTCACTCAGTCACTGCCTCCCAGTTCACTCAGCCACTGCCTCCCAGTTCACTCAGCCACTGCCTCCCATTTCAGTCAGTCACTCCATCCCATTTCACTCAGTCACTCCATCCCATTTCAGTCAGTCACTCCCATTTCAGTCAGTCACTGCATCCCATTTCACGCAGTCACTGCATCCCATTTCACGCAGTCACTGCATCTCATTTCCCACATTCAGTGCGTCTCCTTTCACTCTGTCACAGCATCCCATTTCACTCAGTCAGTGCGTCCCATTTCACTCAGTCGCTGCAAACCATTTCCCACTGTCACTGCATCTCCATTCCCTCAGTCACTGCATCGCATTATCCTCAGTCACAGCATCCCATGTCCCTAAGTCACAGCATCCCATTTCACTCAGTCACTGCATCCCATTTAACTGAGACAGTGAATCTCATTGAACTGAGACAGTGCATCCCATTACACTCAGACACTGCATTCCATTTCCCACAGTCACTGCATCTGCTTCCCCTCAGTCACTGCATCTCATTTCCCTCAGTCACTGCATCCCATTTCCATCAGCTTTGCATCCCATTACCCTCAGTCACTGCCTCCCATTTCCCTCAGTCACTGCATCCCATTTCACTCAGCAACTGCATCCCATTTCACTCATCCACGACATCCCATTTCCATCAGCCAATGCTTTCCATTTCCCTCAGTCACAGCATCCCACATCCACAGACACTACATCTCCTTTCCCTGTCACTGCATCCGATTTCCGTCAGTCACTGCAACCCATTTCCCTCAGTCACTGCATCTCCTTTCCCTCAGACACTGCATCCCGTTTCCCACAGTCACTGAATCACCTTTCCCTCAGTCACTGCATCCCATTCCACTGAGGCACAGCATCCCATTTCACTCAGCCACTGCATCCCATATCACTCAGCCACTGCATCCCATTTCCATCAGTCACTGCATCACATTTCCTCAGTCACTGCATCGCATTTCCATCAGACACTGCATCCCATTTCAGTCAGTCACTGCATCCCATTTCACGCAGTCACTGCATCCCATTTCCCACATTCAGTGCGTCTCCTTTCCCTCTGTCACAGCATCCCATTTCTCTCAGTCACTGCGTCCCATTTCACTCAGTCACTGCATCCCATTTCACTCAGTCACGGCATCCCAGTTCACTCAGTCACGGCATCCCAGTTCACTCAGTCACTGCCTCCCAGTTCACTCAGTCACTGCCTCCCATTTCAGTCAGTCACTCCATCCCATTTCAGTCAGTCACTCCATCCCATTTCAGTCAGTCACTCCCATTTCAGTCAGTCACTGCATCCCATTTCACTCAGTCACTGCATCCCATTTCCCACAGTCACTGCATCCCATTTCCATCAGTCACTGCATCCCATTTCACTGACTCACTGCATCCCATTTCACTCAGTCACTGCATCCCATTTCACACAGTCACTGCATCCCATTTCCACAGTCACTGCATCCCCTTTCCCTGAGTCAAAGCATCCCATTTCCATCAGTCATTGCACCCATTTACATCGGTCACTGCATCCCATTTCCCTCAGTCACTGCATCCCATTACCATCAGTCACTGCATCCCATTACGCTCAGACACAGCATCTCATTTCACTCACTCACAGCATCCCATTTCCATCAGTCACTGCATCCCATTTCACTCAGTCACTGCATCCCATTTCACTCAGTCACTGCATCCCAATTGACTCAGCCACTGCATCCCATTTCACTCAGCCACTGCATCCCATTTCCATCAGTCAAGCGTCCCATTTCCATCAGTCACTGCATCCCATTTCCATCAGTCACTGCATCCCATTTCACTCAGTCACTGCATCCCAATTGACTCAGTCACTGCATCCCAATTGACTCAGTCACTGCATCCCAATTGACTCAGTCACTGCATCCCATTTCACTCAGTCACTGCATCCCATTTCACTCAGTCACTGCATCCCATTTCCCACAGTCACTGAATCCCATTTCACTCAGTCACTGCATCCCATTTCCCTCAGTCACTATATCCCATTTCCCACAGTCACTGCATCCCATTTCACTCAGCCACTGCATCCCATTTAATGGAGAGAGTGAATCCGATTCAACTGAGACAGTGCATTCATTTCCATCAGTCACCGCACCCTATTCCACACAGACACCGCATCCCATTTCACTCAGTCACCGCATGCTATTTCCATCAGTCACCGCATCCCATGACCCTCACTCACTGCATCCCATGAACCTCAGTCACTGCCTCTCACTTCACTCAGTCACTGCCTCCCCCTTCACTCAGTCACTGCCTCCCCCTTCACTCAGTCACTGCCTCCCCCTTCACTCAGTCAAGGCCTCCCCCTTCACTCAGTCAAGGCCTCCCCCTTCACTCAGTCAAGGCCTCCCACTTCACTCAGTCAAGGCCTCCCACTTCGCACAGTCACTGCCTCCCACTTCACACAGTCACTCCATCCCATTTCAGTCAGTCACTACCTCCCATTTCACTCAGTCACTGCATCGCATTTCACTCAGTCACTGCATCGCATTTCACTCAGTCACTGCATCCCATTTAACTGAGACAGTGAATCTCATTGAACTGAGACGGTGCATCTCATTTCCCTCAGTCACAGCATCTCATTTCCCTCAGTCACAGCATCCCATTTCACTCAGCCACTGCATCCCATTTCACTCAGCCACTGCATCCCATTTCACTCAGTCATTGCATCCCATTTCCCTGCGCCACTTCATCATATTCACTCAGTCATTGCATCCCATTTCACTCAGGAACAGCATTGCATTTGACTCAGTCACTACATCCTATTTAACGGAGACAGTGAATCCTATTCAACTGAGACAGTGCATCCATTTCCCTCAGTCACCGCACCCTATTCCCCACAGTCACCGCATTCCATTTCCCTCAGTCACCGCATCCCATTTCCTTCAGTAATTGCATCCCATGACCCTCACTCACTGCATCCCATGACCCTCACTCACTGCATCCCATTTCACTCAGTCACTGCTTCCCATTTCACTCAGTCACTGCTTCCCATTTCACTCAGTCACTGCTTCCCATTTCACTCAGTCACTTCTTCCCATTTCACTCAGTCACTGCTTCCCATTTCACTCAGTCACTGCTTCCCATTTCACTCAGTCACTGCATCCCATTTCACTCAGTCACTGCATCTCCTGTCCCTCAGTCACTGCATCCCATTTAACGGAGACAGTGAATACTATTCAGCTGAGACAGTGCATCCGTTTCCATCAGTCACCGCACCCTATTCCCCACAGTCACCGCATTCCATTTCCCTCAATCACTGCATCCCATTACCCTCAGTCACTGCTTCCCATTTCACTCAGTAACAGCATCCCATTTCACTCAGTCACAGCCTCCCAATTCACTCAGTCACTGCCTCCCAATTCCGTCAGTCACTGCGTCCCATTTCAGTCAGTCACTGCGTCCCATTTCAGTCAGTCAGTGCGTTCCATTTCCCCCAGTCACTGCGTCCCATTTCTCTCAGTCACTACGTCCCATTTCCCTCAGTCACTGCGTCCCATTTCTCTCAGTCACTGCGTCCCATTTCCCTCAGTCACTGCGTCCCATTTCACTCAGTCACTGCATCCCATTTCACTCAGTCACGGCATCCCATTTCACTCAGTCATGGCATCCCATTTCACTCAGTCGCTGCCTCCCAGTTCACTCAGTCACTGCCTCCCAGTTCACTCAGCCACTGCCTCCCAGTTCACTCAGCCACTGCCTCCCATTTCAGTCAGTCACTCCATCCCATTTCACTCAGTCACTCCATCCCATTTCAGTCAGTCACTCCCATTTCAGTCAGTCACTGCATCCCATTTCACGCAGTCACTGCATCCCATTTCACGCAGTCACTGCATCTCATTTCCCACATTCAGTGCGTCTCCTTTCACTCTGTCACAGCATCCCATTTCACTCAGTCAGTGCGTCCCATTTCACTCAGTCGCTGCAAACCATTTCCCACTGTCACTGCATCTCCATTCCCTCAGTCACTGCATCGCATTATCCTCAGTCACAGCATCCCATGTCCCTAAGTCACAGCATCCCATTTCACTCAGTCACTGCATCCCATTTAACTGAGACAGTGAATCTCATTGAACTGAGACAGTGCATCCCATTACACTCAGACACTGCATTCCATTTCCCACAGTCACTGCATCTGCTTCCCCTCAGTCACTGCATCTCATTTCCCTCAGTCACTGCATCCCATTTCCATCAGCTTTGCATCCCATTACCCTCAGTCACTGCCTCCCATTTCCCTCAGTCACTGCATCCCATTTCACTCAGCAACTGCATCCCATTTCACTCATCCACGACATCCCATTTCCATCAGCCAATGCTTTCCATTTCCCTCAGTCACAGCATCCCACATCCACAGACACTACATCTCCTTTCCCTGTCACTGCATCCGATTTCCGTCAGTCACTGCAACCCATTTCCCTCAGTCACTGCATCTCCTTTCCCTCAGACACTGCATCCCGTTTCCCACAGTCACTGAATCACCTTTCCCTCAGTCACTGCATCCCATTCCACTGAGGCACAGCATCCCATTTCACTCAGCCACTGCATCCCATATCACTCAGCCACTGCATCCCATTTCCATCAGTCACTGCATCACATTTCCTCAGTCACTGCATCGCATTTCCATCAGACACTGCATCCCATTTCAGTCAGTCACTGCATCCCATTTCACGCAGTCACTGCATCCCATTTCCCACATTCAGTGCGTCTCCTTTCCCTCTGTCACAGCATCCCATTTCTCTCAGTCACTGCGTCCCATTTCACTCAGTCACTGCATCCCATTTCACTCAGTCACGGCATCCCAGTTCACTCAGTCACGGCATCCCAGTTCACTCAGTCACTGCCTCCCAGTTCACTCAGTCACTGCCTCCCATTTCAGTCAGTCACTCCATCCCATTTCAGTCAGTCACTCCATCCCATTTCAGTCAGTCACTCCCATTTCAGTCAGTCACTGCATCCCATTTCACTCAGTCACTGCATCCCATTTCCCACAGTCACTGCATCCCATTTCCATCAGTCACTGCATCCCATTTCACTGACTCACTGCATCCCATTTCACTCAGTCACTGCATCCCATTTCACACAGTCACTGCATCCCATTTCCACAGTCACTGCATCCCCTTTCCCTGAGTCAAAGCATCCCATTTCCATCAGTCATTGCACCCATTTACATCGGTCACTGCATCCCATTTCCCTCAGTCACTGCATCCCATTACCATCAGTCACTGCATCCCATTACGCTCAGACACAGCATCTCATTTCACTCACTCACAGCATCCCATTTCCATCAGTCACTGCATCCCATTTCACTCAGTCACTGCATCCCATTTCACTCAGTCACTGCATCCCAATTGACTCAGCCACTGCATCCCATTTCACTCAGCCACTGCATCCCATTTCACTCAGTCAAGCGTCCCATTTCCATCAGTCACTGCATCCCATTTCCATCAGTCACTGCATCCCATTTCCATCAGTCACTGCATCCCAATTGACTCAGTCACTGCATCCCAATTGACTCAGTCACTGCATCCCAATTGACTCAGTCACTGCATCCCATTTCACTCAGTCACTGCATCCCATTTCACTCAGTCACTGCATCCCATTTCCCACAGTCACTGAATCCCATTTCACTCAGTCACTGCATCCCATTTCCCTCAGTCACTATATCCCATTTCCCACAGTCACTGCATCCCATTTCACTCAGCCACTGCATCCCATTTAATGGAGAGAGTGAATCCGATTCAACTGAGACAGTGCATTCATTTCCATCAGTCACCGCACCCTATTCCACACAGACACCGCATCCCATTTCACTCAGTCACCGCATGCTATTTCCATCAGTCACCGCATCCCATGACCCTCACTCACTGCATCCCATGAACCTCAGTCACTGCCTCTCACTTCACTCAGTCACTGCCTCCCCCTTCACTCAGTCACTGCCTCCCCCTTCACTCAGTCACTGCCTCCCCCTTCACTCAGTCAAGGCCTCCCCCTTCACTCAGTCAAGGCCTCCCCCTTCACTCAGTCAAGGCCTCCCACTTCACTCAGTCAAGGCCTCCCACTTCGCACAGTCACTGCCTCCCACTTCACACAGTCACTCCATCCCATTTCAGTCAGTCACTACCTCCCATTTCACTCAGTCACTGCATCGCATTTCACTCAGTCACTGCATCGCATTTCACTCAGTCACTGCATCCCATTTAACTGAGACAGTGAATCTCATTGAACTGAGACGGTGCATCTCATTTCCCTCAGTCACAGCATCTCATTTCCCTCAGTCACAGCATCCCATTTCACTCAGCCACTGCATCCCATTTCACTCAGCCACTGCATCCCATTTCACTCAGTCATTGCATCCCATTTCCCTGCGCCACTTCATCATATTCACTCAGTCATTGCATCCCATTTCACTCAGGAACAGCATTGCATTTGACTCAGTCACTACATCCTATTTAACGGAGACAGTGAATCCTATTCAACTGAGACAGTGCATCCATTTCCCTCAGTCACCGCACCCTATTCCCCACAGTCACCGCATTCCATTTCCCTCAGTCACCGCATCCCATTTCCTTCAGTAATTGCATCCCATGACCCTCACTCACTGCATCCCATGACCCTCACTCACTGCATCCCATTTCACTCAGTCACTGCTTCCCATTTCACTCAGTCACTGCTTCCCATTTCACTCAGTCACTGCTTCCCATTTCACTCAGTCACTTCTTCCCATTTCACTCAGTCACTGCTTCCCATTTCACTCAGTCACTGCTTCCCATTTCACTCAGTCACTGCATCCCATTTCACTCAGTCACTGCATCTCCTGTCCCTCAGTCACTGCATCCCATTTAACGGAGACAGTGAATACTATTCAGCTGAGACAGTGCATCCGTTTCCATCAGTCACCGCACCCTATTCCCCACAGTCACCGCATTCCATTTCCCTCAATCACTGCATCCCATTACCCTCAGTCACTGCTTCCCATTTCACTCAGTAACAGCATCCCATTTCACTCAGTCACAGCCTCCCAATTCACTCAGTCACTGCCTCCCAATTCCGTCAGTCACTGCGTCCCATTTCAGTCAGTCACTGCGTCCCATTTCAGTCAGTCAGTGCGTTCCATTTCCCCCAGTCACTGCGTCCCATTTCTCTCAGTCACTACGTCCCATTTCCCTCAGTCACTGCGTCCCATTTCTCTCAGTCACTGCGTCCCATTTCCCTCAGTCACTGCGTCCCATTTCACTCAGTCACTGCATCCCATTTCACTCAGTCACGGCATCCCATTTCACTCAGTCACGGCATCCCATTTCACTCAGTCGCTGCCTCCCAGTTCACTCAGTCACTGCCTCCCAGTTCACTCAGCCACTGCCTCCCAGTTCACTCAGCCACTGCCTCCCATTTCAGTCAGTCACTCCATCCCATTTCACTCAGTCACTCCATCCCATTTCAGTCAGTCACTCCCATTTCAGTCAGTCACTGCATCCCATTTCACGCAGTCACTGCATCCCATTTCACGCAGTCACTGCATCTCATTTCCCACATTCAGTGCGTCTCCTTTCACTCTGTCACAGCATCCCATTTCACTCAGTCAGTGCGTCCCATTTCACTCAGTCGCTGCAAACCATTTCCCACTGTCACTGCATCTCCATTCCCTCAGTCACTGCATCGCATTATCCTCAGTCACAGCATCCCATGTCCCTAAGTCACAGCATCCCATTTCACTCAGTCACTGCATCCCATTTAACTGAGACAGTGAATCTCATTGAACTGAGACAGTGCATCCCATTACACTCAGACACTGCATTCCATTTCCCACAGTCACTGCATCTGCTTCCCCTCAGTCACTGCATCTCATTTCCCTCAGTCACTGCATCCCATTTCACTCAGCAACTGCATCCCATTTCACTCATCCACGACATCCCATTTCCATCAGCCAATGCTTTCCATTTCCCTCAGTCACAGCATCCCACATCCACAGACACTACATCTCCTTTCCCTGTCACTGCATCCGATTTCCGTCAGTCACTGCAACCCATTTCCCTCAGTCACTGCATCTCCTTTCCCTCAGACACTGCATCCCGTTTCCCACAGTCACTGAATCACCTTTCCCTCAGTCACTGCATCCCATTCCACTGAGGCACAGCATCCCATTTCACTCAGCCACTGCATCCCATATCACTCAGCCACTGCATCCCATTTCCATCAGTCACTGCATCACATTTCCTCAGTCACTGCATCGCATTTCCATCAGACACTGCATCCCATTTCCATCAGACACTGCATCCCATTTCCATCAGACACTGCATCCCATTTCACTCATCACTGCATCACATTTCACTCAGTCCACTGCTTCACATTTCACTCAGTCACTGCATCCCATTTCCCACAGTCACTACATCCCAGTTCACACAGTCACTGCATCATATTTCAGTCAATCACTGCATCCCATTTCCTTCAGTCACTGCATCCCATTTCACACAGTCATTGCATCCAATTTCCCTCACTCACAGCATCCCATTTCCCTCAGTCACTGCACACCATTTCACTCAGTCACTGCACTCCATTTCACTCATTCATTGCACCCCATCTCACTCAGTCACTGCATCTCCTTTCCCTCAGCCACTGTATTCCATTTCTCGCAGCCACTGCATCCCATTTCCCTCAGTCACTGCATCCCTTTACCCTCAGTCACTGCATCCAATTTCCCACACTAACGGCATCGCATTTCCCTGAGTCACAGTATCCCATTTCTAACAGACACTGAATCCCATTTCAATCAATCACTGAATCCCAATTCACTCAGTCCCTACATCCCATTTCCCACAGTGACTGCATCCCATTTCACGCAGACCCTACATCCCATTGCCCACAGTGACTGCATCCCATTTCACTCAGCCACTGCATCCCATTTCACTCAGCCACTGCATCCCATATCACTCAGCCACTGCATCCCTTTACCCTCAGTCACTGCATCCAATTTCCCACACTAACGGCATCGCATTTCCCTGAGTCACAGTATCCCATTTCTAACAGACACTGAATCCCATTTCAATCAATCACTGAATCCCAATTCACTCAGTCCCTACATCCCATTTCCCACAGTGACTGCATCCCATTTCACGCAGACCCTACATCCCATTGCCCACAGTGACTGCATCCCATTTCACTCAGCCACTGCATCCCATTTCACTCAGCCACTGCATCCCATTTCACTCAGCCACTGCATCATATTTCACTCAGCCACTGCATCCCATTTCCATCAGCCAATGCTTTCCATTTCCCTCAGTCACCGCCGCCCACATCCACAGTCACTGCATCTCCTTTCCCTGTCACTGCATCCGATTTCCGTCAGTCACTGCAACCCATTTCCCTCAGTCACTGCATCTCCTTTCCCTCAGACACTACATCCCATTTCCATCAGTCACTGCATCCCGTTTCCCTCAGACACTGCATCCCATTTCACTCAGTGACTGCATCCCATTTCACTCAGTCACTGCATCCCATTTCACTCATTCACTGCATCACATTACAGTCAGTCATTGTATCCCATTCCCTTCAGTCACTGTATCCCATTTCCCTCAGACACTGCATCCCATTTCCATCAGTCACTGCATCCCATTTCCCTCAGTCACTGCATCCCATTTCACTCAGTCACTGCGTCCCATTTCACTCAGTCACTGCAACCCATTACGCTCAGTAACAGTATCCCATTTCCCTCAGTCCCTGCATCCCATTCCATTCAGCCACTCCATCCCATTTCACTCAGTCACTGCATCCCATTTCCCACAGTCACTGCATACCCATTACCCTAAGTCACAGCATCCCATTTCCCACAGTCAATGGATTTCCTTTCCCTCAGTCACTGCATCCCATTTCCATCAGTCACTGCATCCCATTTCACTGACTCACTGCATCCCATTTCACACAGTCACTGCATCCCATTTCCACAGTCACTGCATCCCCTTTCCCTGAGTCAAAGCATCCCATTTCCATCGGTCATTGCACCCATTTACATCGGTCACTGCATCCCATTAACATTAGTCACTGCATCCCATTTGTCTCAGTCACTGCATCCCATTACCATCAGTCACTGCATCCCATTTCACTCAGTCACTGCATCCCAATTGACTCAGCCACTGCATCCCATTTCACTCAGCCACTGCATCCCATTTCACTCACTCACAGCATCCCATTTCCATCAGTCACTGCATCCCATTTTCATCAGTCACTGCATCCCATTTCCATCAGTCACTGCATCACATTTCCATCAGTCACTGCATCCCATTTCCCTCAGTCACTGCATCCCATTTCACTCATTCACTGCATCCCATTTCACTCAGTCACTGCGTCCCATTTTCACAGTCACTGCATCCCCTTTCCCTGAGTCAAAGCATCCCATTTCCATCAGTCATTGCACCCATTTCCATCGGTCACTGCATCCCATTAACATCAGTCCCTGCATCCCATTTGCCTCAGTCACTGCATCCCATTACCATCAGTCACTGCAACCCATTACGCTCAGTAACAGTATCCCATTTCCCTCAGTCACTGCATCCCATTCCATTCAGCCACTCCATCCCATTTCACTCAGTCACTGCATCCCATTTCCCACAGTCACTGCATACCCATTACCCTAAGTCACAGCATCCCATTTCCCACAGTCAATGGATTTCCTTTCCCTCAGTCACTGCATCCCATTTCCATCAGTCACTGCATCCCATTTCACTGACTCACTGCATCCCATTTCACACAGTCACTGCATCCCATTTCCACAGTCACTGCATCCCCTTTCCCTGAGTCAAAGCATCCCATTTCCATCAGTCATTGCACCCATTTACATCGGTCACTGCATCCCATTAACATTAGTCACTGCATCCCATTTGTCTCAGTCACTGCATCCCATTACCATCAGTCACTGCATCCCATTACGCTCAGTCACTGCATCCCATTTCACTCAGTCACTGCATCAGAGTTCACTCAGTCACTGCATCCCATTTCACTCAGCCACTGCATCCCATTTCACTCACTCACAGCATCCCATTTCCATCAGTCACTGCATCCCATTTTCATCAGTCACTGCATCCCATTTCCATCAGTCACTGCATCACATTTCCATCAGTCACTGCATCCCATTTCCCTCAGTCACTGCATCCCATTTCCCTCAGCCACTGCATCCCATTTCCATCAGCCAATGCTTTCCATTTCCCTCAGTCACCGCCGCCCACATCCACAGTCACTGCATCTCCTTTCCCTGTCACTGCATCCGATTTCCGTCAGTCACTGCAACCCATTTCCCTCAGTAACTGCATCTCCTTTCCCTCAGACACTACATCCCATTTCCATCAGTCACTGCATCCCGTTTCCCTCAGACACTGCATCCCATTTCACTCAGTCACTGCACCCCTTTTCACTCAGTCACTGCATCCCATTTCCGTCAGTCACTGCATCCCATTTCTCTCAGCCACTGCATCCCATTTCACACAGTCACTGCATCCCATTTCCAACAGTCACTGCATCCCCTTTCCCTGAGTCAGAGCATCCCATTTCCATCAGTCATTGCACCCATTTACATCGGTCACTGCATCCCATTTGTCTCAGTCACTGCATCCCATTACCATCAGTCACTGCATCCCATTACGCATCCCATTTCACTCAGTCACTGCATCCCAATTGACTCAGCCACTGCATCCCATTTCACTCAGCCACTGCATCCCATTTCACTCACTCACAGCATCCCATTTCACTCAGTCACTGCATCCCATTTCACTCAGTCACTGCATCCCAATTGACTCAGCCACTACATCCCATTTCAGTCAGCCACTGCATCCCATTTCACTCACTCACAGCATCCCATTTCCATCAGTCACTGCATCCCATTTTCATCAGTCACTGCATCCCATTTCCCTCAGTCACTGCATCCCATTTCACTCAGTCACTGCATCCCATTTCACTCAGTCACTGCGTCCCATTTCCACAGTCACTGCATCCCCATTCCCTGAGTCAAAGCATCCCATTTCCATCAGTCATTGCACCCATTTACATCGGTCACTGCATCCCATTAACATCAGTCACTGCATCCCATTTGTCTCAGTCACTGCATCCCATTACCATCAGTCACTTCAACCCATTACGCTCAGTAACAGTATCCCATTTCCCTCAGTCCCTGCATCCCATTCCATTCAGCTTCTCCATCCCATTTCACTCAGTCACTGCATCCCATTTCCCACAGTCACTGCATACCCATTACCCTAAGTCACAGCATCCCATTTCCCACAGTCACTGGATTTCCTTTCCCTCAGTCACTGCATCCCATTTCCCACAGTCACTGCATCCCATTTCCCACCGTCACTGCATTTCCTATCCCTCAGTCACTGCATCCCATTTGACTCAGCCACGGCATCCCATTTCCATCAGTCACTGCATCCCATTTCCCTCAGTCACTGCGTCCCATTTCCCTCAGCCACTGCGTCCCATTTCACTCAGTCACTGCGTCCCATTTCACTTAGTCACTGTAACCCATTACGCTCAGTAACAGTATCCCATTTCCCACAGTCACTGCATCCCATTTCCCACAGTCACTGCATCCCATTTCCCTCAGTCAGTGAATCCCAGTTCACTCAGTCACTGAATCCCAGTTCACTCAGTCACTGAATCCCAGTTCACTCAGTCACTGAATCCCAGTTCACTCAGGCACTGCATCCCATTTCCCACAGTCACTGCATCCCATTTCACTCAGCCACTGCATCCCATTTCACTCAGCCACTGCATCCCATTTCACTCAGTCACTGCATCCCATTTCACTCAGTCACGGCATCACATTTCACTCAGTCACGGCATCACATTTCACTCAGTCACGGCATCCCATTTCACTCAGACACTGCCTGCAATTTCCTCAGTCACTGCCTCCCACTTCACTCAGTCACTGCCTCCCACTTCACTCAGTCACTGCCTCCCACTTCACTCAGTCACTGACTCCCATTTCACTCAGTCACTGACTCCCACTTCACTCAGTCACTCCCTCCCATTTCAGTCAGTCACTGCATCACATTTCCCACATTCACTGCATCTCCTTTTCCTCAGTCACTGCATCCCAATTCACTCAGTCACTGCATCCCATTTCAGTCAGTCAGTGCATCCCATTACCCCAGTCACTGCATCCCATGTCCTCACAGTCACTGCATCTCAGTTCCCTCAGTCACCGCATCTCATTTCCCTCAGTCACCGCATCTCATTTCGCTCAGGCACTGCATCCCATTTCCCTCAGTCACTGCATCCCATTTCACACAGTCACTGCCTCCCATTTCACACAGTCACAGCCTCCCATTTCAGTCAGTCACTCAATCCCATTTCACTCAGTCACTGCATCCCATTTGACAGAGACAGTGAATCCTATCCAAGTGAGACAGTGAATCCATTTCCATCAGTAACCGCACCCTATTCCCAACAGTCACGGCATCACATTACACTCAGTCACTGCATCCCATTACACTCAGTCACTGCGTCCCATTTCCCTCAGTCACTGCGTCCCATTTCACTCAGTCACTGTGTCCCATTTAACTGAGACAGTGAATCTCATTGAACTGAGACGGTGCATCCCATTACCCTCAGTCACTGCATCTCCTTTCCCTCAGTCACTGCATCTCATTTCCCTCAGCCACTGCAACCCATTTCACTCAGCCACTGCATTCCATTTCACTCAGCCACTGCATCCCATTTCACTCAGCCACTGCATCCCATTTCACTCAGCCACTGCAAACCATTTCACTCAGTCACTGCAAACCATTTCACTCAGTCATTGCATCCCATTTCACTCAGCCACTTCATCATATTCACTCAGTCACTGCATCCCATTTCACTCAGTCACAGCATCCCATTTGACTCAGTCACTACATCCTATTTAACGGAGACAATGAATCCTTTTCAACTGAGACAGTGCATCCATTTCCCTCAGTCACCGCATCCTATTCCCCACAGTCACCGCATTGCATTTCCCTCAGTCACCGCATCCCATTTCCTTCAGTAATTGCATCCCATGACCCTCGCTCACTGCATCCCATGACCCTCGCTCACTGCATCCCATGACCCTCACTCACTGCATCCCATGACCCTCACTCACTGCATCCCATGACCCTCACTCACTGCATCCCATGACCCTCACTTACTGCATCCCATTTCACTCAGTCACTGCTTCCCATTTCACTCAGTCACTGCATCCCATTTAACGGAGACAGTGAATACTATTCTGCTGAGACAGTGCATCCGTTTCCATCAGTCACCGCACCCTATTCCCCACAGTCACCGCATTCCATTTCCCTCAATCACTGCATCCCATTACCCTCAGTCACTGCTTCCCATTTCACTCAGTAACAGCATCCCATTTCACTCAGTCACAGCCTCCCAAATCACTCAGTCACTGCCTCCCAATTCACTCAGTCACAGCCTCCCAATTCACTCAGTCACTGACTCCCAATTCACTCAGTCACTGACTCCCAATTCCGTCAGGTACTCCGTCCCATTTCAGTCAGTCACTACCTCTCATTTCAGTCAGTCACTGCATCCCATTTCAGTCAATCACTGCGTCCCATTTCAGTCAGTCAGTGCGTTCCATTTCCCCCAGTCACTGCGTCCCATTTCTCTCAGTCACTATGTCCCATTTCCCTCAGTCACTGCGTCCCATTTCTCTCAGTCACTGCGTCCCATTTCCCTCAGTCACTGCATCCCATTTCACTCAGTCACGGCATCCCATTTCACTCAGTCACTGCCTCCCAGTTCACTCAGTCACTGCCTCCCATTTCAGTCAGTCACTCCATCCCATTTCAGTCAGTCACTCCCATTTCAGTCAGTCACTGCATCCCATTTCACGCAGTCACTGCATCCCATTTCCCACATTCAGTGCGTCTCCTTTCCCTCTGTCACAGCATCCCATTTCACTCAGTCAGTGCGTCCCATTTCACTCAGTCACTGCAAACCATTTCCCACTGTCACTGCATCTCCATTCTCTCAGTCACTGCATCGCATTATCCTCAGTCACAGCATCCCATGTCCCTAAGTCACAGCATCCCATTTCACTCAGTCACTGCATCCCATTTAACTGAGACAGTGAATCTCATTGAACTGAGACAGTGCATCCCATTACACTCAGACACAGCATTCCATTTCCCACAGTCACTGCATCTCCTTCCCCTCAGTCACTGCATCTCATTTCCCTCAGTCACTGCATCCCATTTCCATCAGCTTTGCATCCCATTACCCTCAGTCGCTGCCTCCCATTTCCCTCAGTCACTGCATCCCATTTCACTCAGAAACTGCATCCCATTTCACTCATCCACGACATCCCATTTCCATCAGCCAATGCTTTCCATTTCCCTCAGTCACAGCATCCCACATCCACAGACACTACATCTCCTTTCCCTGTCACTGCATCCGATTTCCGTCAGTCACTGCAACCCATTTCCCTCAGTAACTGCATCTCCTTTCCCTCAGACACTGCATCCTGTTTCCCACAGTCACTGAATCACCTTTCCCTCAGTCACTGCATCCCATTCCACTGAGGCACAGCATCCCATTTCACTCAGCCACTGCATCCCATATCACTCAGCCACTGCATCCCATTTCCATCAGTCACTGAATCACATTTCCTCAGTCACTGCATCACATTTCCTCAGTCACTGCATCGCATTTCCTCAGTCACTGCATCGCATTTCCATCAGACACTGCATCCCATTTCCATCAGACACTGCTTCCCATTTCCATCAGACACTGCATCCCATTTCACTCATCACTGCATCACATTTCACTCAGTCCACTGCTTCACATTTCACTCAGTCACTGCATCCCATTTCCCACAGTCACTACATCCCAGTTCACACAGTCACTGCATCATATTTCAGTCAATCACTGCATCCCATTTCCTTCAGTCACTGCATCCCATTTCACACAGTCATTGCATCCAATTTCCCTCACTCACAGCATCCGATTTCCCTCAGTCACTGCACACCATTTCACTCAGTCACTGCATCTCCTTTCCCTCAGCCACTGTATTCCATTTCTCGCAGCCACTGAATCCCATTTCCCTCTGTCACTGCATCCCTTTACCCTCAGTCACTGCATCCAATTTCCCACACTAACGGCATCGCATTTCCCTGAGTCACAGTATCCCATTTCTGACAGACACTGAATCCCAATTCAATCAATCACTGAATCCCAATTCACTCAGTCCCTACATCCCATTTCCCACAGTGACTGCTTCCCATTTCACGCAGACCCTACATCCCATTGCCCACAGTGACTGCATCCCATTTCACTCAGCCACTGCATCCCATTTCACTCAGCCACTGCATCCCATTTCACTCAGCCACTACATCCCATTTCCATCAGCCAATGCTTTCCATTTCCCTCAGTCACCGCCGCCCACATCCACAGTCACTGCATCTCCTTTCCCTGTCACTGCATCCGATTTCCGTCAGTCACTGCAACCCATTTCCCTCAGTCACTGCATCTCCTTTCCCTCAGACACTACATCCCATTTCCATCAGTCACTGCATCCCGTTTCCCTCAGACACTGCATCCCATTTCACTCAGTCACTGCACCTTTTTTCACTCAGTCACTGCATCCCATTTCCGTCAGTCACTGCATCCCATTTCACTCATTCACTGCATCACATTACAGTCAGTCATTGTATCCCATTCCCCTCAGTCACTGTATCCCATTTCCCTCAGACACTGCATCCCATTTCCATCAGTCACTGCATCCGATTTCCCTCAGTCCCTGCATCCCATTCCATTCAGCCACTCCATCCCATTTCACTCAGTCACTGCATCCCATTTTCCACAGTCACTGCATACCCATTACCCTAAGTCACAGCATCCCATTTCCCACAGTCACTGGATTTCCTTTCCCTCAGTCACTGCATCCCATTTCCCACACTCACTGCATCCCATTTCCCACCGTCACTGCATTTCCTATCCCTCAGTCACTGCATCCCATTTGACTCAGCCACGGCATCCCATTTCCATCAGTCACTGCATCCCATTTCCCTCAGTCACTGCGTCCCATTTCCCTCAACCACTGCGTCCCATTTCACTCAGTCACTGTGTCCCATTTCACTTAGTCACTGCAACCCATTACGCTCAGTAACAGTATCCCATTTCCCTCAGTCCCTGCATCCCATTCCATTCAGCCACTGCATCCCATTTCACTCAGCCACTGTGTCCCATGTCCCACAGTCACTGCCTCTCCTTTCCCTCAGTCACTGCGTCCCATTTCACTCATTCACTGCATCACATTACAGTCAGTCATTGTATCCCATTCCCCTCAGTCACTGTATCCCATTTCCCTCAGACACTGCATCCCATTTCCATCAGTCACTGCATCCGATTTCCCTCAGTCCCTGCATCCCATTCCATTCAGCCACTCCATCCCATTTCACTCAGTCACTGCATCCCATTTTCCACAGTCACTGCATACCCATTACCCTAAGTCACAGCATCCCATTTCCCACAGTCACTGGATTTCCTTTCCCTCAGTCACTGCATCCCATTTCCCACACTCACTGCATCCCATTTCCCACAGTCACTGCATTTCCTATCCCTCAGTCACTGCATCCCATTTGACTCAGCCACGGCATCCCATTTCCATCAGTCACTGCATCCCATTTCCCTCAGTCACTGCGTCCCATTTCCCTCAACCACTGCGTCCCATTTCACTCAGTCACTGTGTCCCATTTCACTTAGTCACTGCAACCCATTACGCTCAGTAACAGTATCCCATTTCCCTCAGTCCCTGCATCCCATTCCATTCAGCCACTGCATCCCATTTCACTCAGCCACTGTGTCCCATGTCCCACAGTCACTGCCTCTGCTTTCCCTCAGTCACTGCGTCCCATTTCCATCAGTCACTGCATCAGAGTTCACTCAGTCACTGCATCCCATTTCACTCAGTCACTGCATCCCATTTCCCACAGTCACTGCATCCCATTTCCCACAGTCACTGCATCCCATTTCCCTCAGTCACTGCATCCCATTTCCCTCAGTCACTGCATCCCATTTCCCTCAGTCAGTGAATCCCAGTTCACTCAGTCACTGAATCCCAGTTCACTCAGGCACTGCATCGCATTTCACTCAGGCACTGCATCGCATTTCCCTCAGTCACTGCATCGCATTTCCCTCAGTCACTGCATCCCATTTCTCTCAGCCACTGCATCCCATTTCACACAGTCACTGCATCCCATTTCCAACAGTCACTGCATCCCCTTTCCCTGAGTCAGAGCATCCCATTTCCATCAGTCATTGCACCCATTTACATCGGTCACTGCATCCCATTTGTCTCAGTCACTGCATCCCATTACCATCAGTCACTGCATCCCATTACGCTCAGTCACTGCATCCCATTTCACTCAGTCACTGCATCCCAATTGACTCAGCCACTGCATCCCATTTCACTCAGCCACTGCATCCCATTTCACTCACTCACAGCATCCCATTTTCCTCAGTCACTGCATCCCATTTCCCTCAGTCACTGCATCCCATTTCACTCAGTCACTGCATCCCATTTCACTCAGTCACTGCATCCCATTTCACTCAGTCACTGCGTCCCATTTCCACAGTCACTGCATCCCCTTTCCCTGGGTCAAAGCATCCCATTTCCATCAGTCATTGCACCCATTTACATCGGTCACTGCATCCCATTAACATCAGTCACTGCATCCCATTTGTCTCAGTCACTGCATCCCATTACCATCAGTCACTGCAATCCATTACGCTCAGTAGCAGTATCCCATTTCCCTCAGTCCCTGCATCCCATTCCTTCAGCTTCTCCATCCCATTTCACTCAGTCACTGCATCCCATTTCCCACAGTCACTGCATACCCATTACCCTCAGTCGCAGCATCCCATTTCCACAGGCACTGCACTTCCTTTCCCTCAGTCACTGCAACCCATTTCACGCTGTCACTGCATCCCATTTCACGCAGTGACTGAATTCCATTTCACTCAGGGACTGCATCCAATTTCACTCAGGCACTGCATCCCATTTAACGGATACAGTGAATCCTATTCAACTGAGACAGTGCATCCATTTCCCTCAGTCACAGCATCCCACATTCATAGTCACTGCATCTCCTTTCCCCGTCACTGCATCAGATTCCCTTCAGTCACTGCATTCCATTCCAACAGTCACAGCATCCCCTTTCCATCAGTCACAGCATCCCATTTCCAACAGTCACTGCCTCCCATGTCACTCAGTCACTGCATCCCATTTCCCACAGTGACTGCATCCCATTTCCCACAGTCACTGCATCCCATTTCCCTCAGTCAGTGAATCCCAGTTCACTCAGGCACTGCATCGCATTTCCCTCAGTCACTGCATCGAATTACCCTCAGTCACTGCATCCCATTTCTCTCAGCCACTACATCCCATTTCACTCAGTCACTGCATCCCATTTCCCACAGTCACTGCATCTCATTTCCATCAGTCACTGCATCCCATTTCACTGACTCACTGCATCCCATTTCACTCAGTCACTGCATCCCATTTCACACAGTCACTGCATCCCATTTCCACAGTCACTGCATCCCCTTTCCCTGAGTCAAAGCATCCCATTTCCATCAGTCATTGCACCCATTTACATCGCTCACTGCATCCCATTTCCCTCAATCACTGCATCCCATTACCATCAGTCACTGCATCCCATTACGCTCAGACACAGCATCCCATTTCACTCACTCACAGCATCCCAATTCCATCAGTCACTGCATCCCAATTGACTCAGCCACTGCATCCCATTTCACTCAGCCACTGCATCCCATTTCCATCAGTCAAGCATCCCATTTCCATCAGTCACTGCATCCCATTTCACTCAGTCACTGCGTCCCATTTCCACAGTCACTGCATCCCCTTTCCCTGAGTCAAAGCATCCCATTTCCATCAGTCATTGCACCCATTTACATCGGTCACTGCATCCCATTAACATCAGTCACTGCATCCCATTTGTCTCAGTCACTGCATCCCATTACCATCAGTCACTGCAATCCATTACGTTCAGTAGCAGTATCCCATTTCCCTCAGTCCCTGCATCCCATTCCTTCAGCTTCTCCATCCCATTTCACTCAGTCACTGCATCCCATTTCCCACAGTCACTGCATACCCATTACCCTCAGTCGCAGCATCCCATTTCCACAGGCACTGCACTTCCTTTCCCTCAGTCACTGCAACCCATTTCACGCTGTCACTGCATCCCATTTCACGCAGTGACTGAATTCCATTTCACTCAGGGACTGCACCCAATTTCACTCAGGCACTGCATCCCATTTAACGGATACAGTGAATCCTATTCAACTGAGACAGTGCATCCATTTCCCTCAGTCACAGCATCCCACATTCATAGTCACTGCATCTCCTTTCCCCGTCACTGCATCAGATTCCCTTCAGTCACTGCATTCCATTCCAACAGTCACAGCATCCCCTTTCCATCAGTCACAGCATCCCCTTTCCCTGAGTCAAAGCATCCCATTTCCATCAGTCATTGCACCCATTTACATCGGTCACTGCATCCCATTTCCCTCAGTCACTGCATCCCATTACCATCAGTCACTGCATCCCATTACGCTCAGACACAGCATCCCATTTCACTCACTCACAGCATCCCATTTCCATCAGTCACTGCATCCCAATTGACTCAGCCACTGCATCCCATTTCACTCAGCCACTGCATCCCATTTCCATCAGTCAAGCATCCCATTTCCATCAGTCACTGCATCCCATTTCACTCAGTCACTGCATCCCAATTGACTCAGCCACTGCATCCCATTTCACTCAGCCACTGCATCCCATTTCCATCAGTCACTGCATCCCATTTCCCACAGTCACTGAATCCCATTTCACTCAGTCACTGCATCCCATTTCCCTCAGTCACTGTATCCCATTTCACTCGGACACTGCATCCCATTTCCCACAGTAAACTGCATGCCATTTCCCACAGTAAACTGCATGCCATTTCTCTCAGTCACTATATCCCATTTCCCACAGTCACTGCATCCCATTTCACTCAGTCACTGCATCCCATTTAATGGAGAGAGTGAATCCGATTCAACTGAGACAGTGCATTCATTTCCATCAGTCACCGCACCCTATTCCACAAAGACACCGCATCCCATTTCACTCAGTCACCGCAAGCTATTTCCATCAGTCACCGCATCCCATGACCCTCACTCACTGCATCCCATGAACCTCAGTCACTGAATCCCATGACCCTCAGTCACTGCATCCCATTTCACTCAGTCACGGCATCCCATTTCACTCAGTCACGGCATCCCATTTCACTCAGTCACTGCCTCCCACTTCACTCAGTCACTGGTTCCTATTTCAGTCAGTCACTCCCTCCCATTTCAGTCAGTCACTCCCATTTCACTCAGTCACTGCCTCTCACTTCACTCAGTCACTGCCTCTCACTTCACTCAGTCACGGCCTCCAACTTCACTCAGTCACGGCCTCCAACTTCACTCAGTCACGGCCTCCAACTTCACTCAGTCACGGCCTCCCACTTCACTCAGTCACGGCCTCCCACTTCACTCAGTCACGGCCTCCCACTTCGCACAGTCACTGCCTCCCACTTCACACAGTCACTGCCTCCCACTTCACACAGTCACTGCCTCCCACTTCACACAGTCACTGCATCCCATTTCACTCAGTCACTGCATCCCATTTCAGTCAGTCACTACCTCCCATTTCACTCAGTCACTGCATCGCATTTCACTCAGTCACTGCATCGCATTTCACTCAGTCACTGCATCGCATTTCACTCAGTCACTGCATCCCATTTAACTGAGACAGTGAATCTCATTGAACTGAGACAGTGCATCTCATTTCCCTCAGTCACAGCATCTCATTTTCCTCAGTCACAGCATCTCATTTCCCTCAGTCACAGCATCCCATGACCCTCGCTCACTGCATCCCATGACCCTCACTCACTGCATCTCCTGTCCCTCAGTCACTGCATCCCATTTAACGGAGACAGTGAATACTATTCAGCTGAGACAGTGCATCCGTTTCCATCAGTCACCGCACCCTATTCCCCACAGTCAACGCATTCCATTTCCCTCAATCACTGCATCCCATTACCCTCAGTCACTGCTTCCCATTTCACTCAGTAACAGCATCCCATTTCACTCAGTCACAGCCTCCCAAATCACTCAGTCACTGCCTCCCAATTCCGTCAGTCACTGCCTCCCAATTCCGTCAGTCACTGCCTCCCAATTCCGTCAGTCACTGCCTCCCAATTCCGTCAGTCACTCCGTCCCATTTCAGTCAGTCACTACCTCCCATTTCAGTCAGTCACTGCGTCCCATTTCAGTCAGTCACTACCTCCCATTTCAGTCAGTCAGTGCGTTCCATTTCCCCCAGTCACTGCGTCCCATTTCCCTCAGTCACTGCGTCCCATTTCTCTCAGTCACTGCGTCCCATTTCCCTCAGTCACTGCATCCCATTTCTCTCAGTCACTGCGTCCCATTTCCCTCAGTCACTGCATCCCATTTCACTCAGTCACTGCATCCCATTTCACTCAGTCACGGCATCCCATTTCACTCAGTCACGGCATCCCATTTCACTCAGTCACGGCATCCCAGTTCACTCAGTCACTGCCTCCCAGTTCACTCAGTCACTGCCTCCCATTTCAGTCAGTCACTCCATCCCATTTCAGTCAGTCACACCATCCCATTTCAGTCAGTCACTCCCATTTCAGTCAGTCACTGCATCCCATTTCAGTCAGTCACTGCATCCCATTTCACGCAGTCACTGCATCCCATTTCCCACATTCAGTGCGTCTCCTTTCCCTCTGTCACAGCATCCCATTTCTCTCAGTCACTGCGTCCCATTTCACTCAGTCACTGCATCCCATTTCACTCAGTCACGGCATCCCAGTTCACTCAGTCACGGCATCCCAGTTCACTCAGTCACTGCCTCCCAGTTCACTCAGTCACTGCCTCCCATTTCAGTCAGTCACTCCATCCCATTTCAGTCAGTCACTCCATCCCATTTCAGTCAGTCACTCCCATTTCAGTCAGTCACTGCATCCCATTTCACTCAGTCACTGCATCCCATTTCCCACAGTCACTGCATCCCATTTCCATCAGTCACTGCATCCCATTTCACTGACTCACTGCATCCCATTTCACTCAGTCACTGCATCCCATTTCACACAGTCACTGCATCCCATTTCCACAGTCACTGCATCCCCTTTCCCTGAGTCAAAGCATCCCATTTCCATCAGTCATTGCACCCATTTACATCGGTCACTGCATCCCATTTCCCTCAGTCACTGCATCCCATTACCATCAGTCACTGCATCCCATTACGCTCAGACACAGCATCTCATTTCACTCACTCACAGCATCCCATTTCCATCAGTCACTGCATCCCATTTCACTCAGTCACTGCATCCCATTTCACTCAGTCACTGCATCCCAATTGACTCAGCCACTGCATCCCATTTCACTCAGCCACTGCATCCCATTTCCATCAGTCAAGCGTCCCATTTCCATCAGTCACTGCATCCCATTTCCATCAGTCACTGCATCCCATTTCACTCAGTCACTGCATCCCAATTGACTCAGTCACTGCATCCCAATTGACTCAGTCACTGCATCCCAATTGACTCAGTCACTGCATCCCATTTCACTCAGTCACTGCATCCCATTTCACTCAGTCACTGCATCCCATTTCCCACAGTCACTGAATCCCATTTCACTCAGTCACTGCATCCCATTTCCCTCAGTCACTATATCCCATTTCCCACAGTCACTGCATCCCATTTCACTCAGCCACTGCATCCCATTTAATGGAGAGAGTGAATCCGATTCAACTGAGACAGTGCATTCATTTCCATCAGTCACCGCACCCTATTCCACACAGACACCGCATCCCATTTCACTCAGTCACCGCATGCTATTTCCATCAGTCACCGCATCCCATGACCCTCACTCACTGCATCCCATGAACCTCAGTCACTGCCTCTCACTTCACTCAGTCACTGCCTCCCCCTTCACTCAGTCACTGCCTCCCCCTTCACTCAGTCACTGCCTCCCCCTTCACTCAGTCAAGGCCTCCCCCTTCACTCAGTCAAGGCCTCCCCCTTCACTCAGTCAAGGCCTCCCACTTCACTCAGTCAAGGCCTCCCACTTCGCACAGTCACTGCCTCCCACTTCACACAGTCACTCCATCCCATTTCAGTCAGTCACTACCTCCCATTTCACTCAGTCACTGCATCGCATTTCACTCAGTCACTGCATCGCATTTCACTCAGTCACTGCATCCCATTTAACTGAGACAGTGAATCTCATTGAACTGAGACGGTGCATCTCATTTCCCTCAGTCACAGCATCTCATTTCCCTCAGTCACAGCATCCCATTTCACTCAGCCACTGCATCCCATTTCACTCAGCCACTGCATCCCATTTCACTCAGTCATTGCATCCCATTTCCCTGCGCCACTTCATCATATTCACTCAGTCATTGCATCCCATTTCACTCAGGAACAGCATTGCATTTGACTCAGTCACTACATCCTATTTAACGGAGACAGTGAATCCTATTCAACTGAGACAGTGCATCCATTTCCCTCAGTCACCGCACCCTATTCCCCACAGTCACCGCATTCCATTTCCCTCAGTCACCGCATCCCATTTCCTTCAGTAATTGCATCCCATGACCCTCACTCACTGCATCCCATGACCCTCACTCACTGCATCCCATTTCACTCAGTCACTGCTTCCCATTTCACTCAGTCACTGCTTCCCATTTCACTCAGTCACTGCTTCCCATTTCACTCAGTCACTTCTTCCCATTTCACTCAGTCACTGCTTCCCATTTCACTCAGTCACTGCTTCCCATTTCACTCAGTCACTGCATCCCATTTCACTCAGTCACTGCATCTCCTGTCCCTCAGTCACTGCATCCCATTTAACGGAGACAGTGAATACTATTCAGCTGAGACAGTGCATCCGTTTCCATCAGTCACCGCACCCTATTCCCCACAGTCACCGCATTCCATTTCCCTCAATCACTGCATCCCATTACCCTCAGTCACTGCTTCCCATTTCACTCAGTAACAGCATCCCATTTCACTCAGTCACAGCCTCCCAATTCACTCAGTCACTGCCTCCCAATTCCGTCAGTCACTGCGTCCCATTTCAGTCAGTCACTGCGTCCCATTTCAGTCAGTCAGTGCGTTCCATTTCCCCCAGTCACTGCGTCCCATTTCTCTCAGTCACTACGTCCCATTTCCCTCAGTCACTGCGTCCCATTTCTCTCAGTCACTGCGTCCCATTTCCCTCAGTCACTGCGTCCCATTTCACTCAGTCACTGCATCCCATTTCACTCAGTCACGGCATCCCATTTCACTCAGTCACGGCATCCCATTTCACTCAGTCACGGCATCCCATTTCACTCAGTCGCTGCCTCCCAGTTCACTCAGTCACTGCCTCCCAGTTCACTCAGCCACTGCCTCCCAGTTCACTCAGCCACTGCCTCCCATTTCAGTCAGTCACTCCATCCCATTTCACTCAGTCACTCCATCCCATTTCAGTCAGTCACTCCCATTTCAGTCAGTCACTGCATCCCATTTCACGCAGTCACTGGAGCCCATTTCACGCAGTCACTGCATCTCATTTCCCACATTCAGTGCGTCTCCTTTCACTCTGTCACAGCATCCCATTTCACTCAGTCAGTGCGTCCCATTTCACTCAGTCGCTGCAAACCATTTCCCACTGTCACTGCATCTCCATTCCCTCAGTCACTGCATCGCATTATCCTCAGTCACAGCATCCCATGTCCCTAAGTCACAGCATCCCATTTCACTCAGTCACTGCATCCCATTTAACTGAGACAGTGAATCTCATTGAACTGAGACAGTGCATCCCATTACACTCAGACACTGCATTCCATTTCCCACAGTCACTGCATCTGCTTCCCCTCAGTCACTGCATCTCATTTCCCTCAGTCACTGCATCCCATTTCCATCAGCTTTGCATCCCATTACCCTCAGTCACTGCCTCCCATTTCCCTCAGTCACTGCATCCCATTTCACTCAGCAACTGCATCCCATTTCACTCATCCACGACATCCCATTTCCATCAGCCAATGCTTTCCATTTCCCTCAGTCACAGCATCCCACATCCACAGACACTACATCTCCTTTCCCTGTCACTGCATCCGATTTCCGTCAGTCACTGCAACCCATTTCCCTCAGTCACTGCATCTCCTTTCCCTCAGACACTGCATCCCGTTTCCCACAGTCACTGAATCACCTTTCCCTCAGTCACTGCATCCCATTCCACTGAGGCACAGCATCCCATTTCACTCAGCCACTGCATCCCATATCACTCAGCCACTGCATCCCATTTCCATCAGTCACTGCATCACATTTCCTCAGTCACTGCATCGCATTTCCATCAGACACTGCATCCCATTTCCATCAGTCACTGCATCCCATTTCACGCAGTCACTGCATCCCATTTCCCACATTCAGTGCGTCTCCTTTCCCTCTGTCACAGCATCCCATTTCTCTCAGTCACTGCGTCCCATTTCACTCAGTCACTGCATCCCATTTCACTCAGTCACGGCATCCCAGTTCACTCAGTCACGGCATCCCAGTTCACTCAGTCACTGCCTCCCAGTTCACTCAGTCACTGCCTCCCATTTCAGTCAGTCACTCCATCCCATTTCAGTCAGTCACTCCATCCCATTTCAGTCAGTCACTCCCATTTCAGTCAGTCACTGCATCCCATTTCACTCAGTCACTGCATCCCATTTCCCACAGTCACTGCATCCCATTTCCATCAGTCACTGCATCCCATTTCACTGACTCACTGCATCCCATTTCACTCAGTCACTGCATCCCATTTCACACAGTCACTGCATCCCATTTCCACAGTCACTGCATCCCCTTTCCCTGAGTCAAAGCATCCCATTTCCATCAGTCATTGCACCCATTTACATCGGTCACTGCATCCCATTTCCCTCAGTCACTGCATCCCATTACCATCAGTCACTGCATCCCATTACGCTCAGACACAGCATCTCATTTCACTCACTCACAGCATCCCATTTCCATCAGTCACTGCATCCCATTTCACTCAGTCACTGCATCCCATTTCACTCAGTCACTGCATCCCAATTGACTCAGCCACTGCATCCCATTTCACTCAGCCACTGCATCCCATTTCCATCAGTCAAGCGTCCCATTTCCATCAGTCACTGCATCCCATTTCCATCAGTCACTGCATCCCATTTCACTCAGTCACTGCATCCCAATTGACTCAGTCACTGCATCCCAATTGACTCAGTCACTGCATCCCAATTGACTCAGTCACTGCATCCCATTTCACTCAGTCACTGCATCCCATTTCACTCAGTCACTGCATCCCATTTCACTCAGTCACTGAATCCCATTTCACTCAGTCACTGCATCCCATTTCCCTCAGTCACTATATCCCATTTCCCACAGTCACTGCATCCCATTTCACTCAGCCACTGCATTCCATTTAATGGAGAGAGTGAATCCGATTCAACTGAGACAGTGCATTCATTTCCATCAGTCACCGCACCCTATTCCACACAGACACCGCATCCCATTTCACTCAGTCACCGCATGCTATTTCCATCAGTCACCGCATCCCATGACCCTCACTCACTGCATCCCATGAACCTCAGTCACTGCCTCTCACTTCACTCAGTCACTGCCTCCCCCTTCACTCAGTCACTGCCTCCCCCTTCACTCAGTCACTGCCTCCCCCTTCACTCAGTCAAGGCCTCCCCCTTCACTTAGTCAAGGCCTCCCCCTTCACTCAGTCAAGGCCTCCCACTTCACTCAGTCAAGGCCTCCCACTTCGCACAGTCACTGCCTCCCACTTCACACAGTCACTCCATCCCATTTCAGTCAGTCACTACCTCCCATTTCACTCAGTCACTGCATCGCATTTCACTCAGTCACTGCATCGCATTTCACTCAGTCACTGCATCCCATTTAACTGAGACAGTGAATCTCATTGAACTGAGACGGTGCATCTCATTTCCCTCAGTCACAGCATCTCATTTCCCTCAGTCACAGCATCCCATTTCACTCAGCCACTGCATCCCATTTCACTCAGCCACTGCATCCCATTTCACTCAGTCATTGCATCCCATTTCCCTGCGCCACTTCATCATATTCACTCAGTCATTGCATCCCATTTCACTCAGGAACAGCATTGCATTTGACTCAGTCACTACATCCTATTTAACGGAGACAGTGAATCCTATTCAACTGAGACAGTGCATCCATTTCCCTCAGTCACCGCACCCTATTCCCCACAGTCACCGCATTCCATTTCCCTCAGTCACCGCATCCCATTTCCTTCAGTAATTGCATCCCATGACCCTCACTCACTGCATCCCATGACCCTCACTCACTGCATCCCATTTCACTCAGTCACTGCTTCCCATTTCACTCAGTCACTGCTTCCCATTTCACTCAGTCACTGCTTCCCATTTCACTCAGTCACTTCTTCCCATTTCACTCAGTCACTGCTTCCCATTTCACTCAGTCACTGCTTCCCATTTCACTCAGTCACTGCATCCCATTTCACTCAGTCACTGCATCTCCTGTCCCTCAGTCACTGCATCCCATTTAACGGAGACAGTGAATACTATTCAGCTGAGACAGTGCATCCGTTTCCATCAGTCACCGCACCCTATTCCCCACAGTCACCGCATTCCATTTCCCTCAATCACTGCATCCCATTACCCTCAGTCACTGCTTCCCATTTCACTCAGTAACAGCATCCCATTTCACTCAGTCACAGCCTCCCAATTCACTCAGTCACTGCCTCCCAATTCCGTCAGTCACTGCGTCCCATTTCAGTCAGTCACTGCGTCCCATTTCAGTCAGTCAGTGCGTTCCATTTCCCCCAGTCACTGCGTCCCATTTCTCTCAGTCACTACGTCCCATTTCCCTCAGTCACTGCGTCCCATTTCTCTCAGTCACTGCGTCCCATTTCCCTCAGTCACTGCGTCCCATTTCACTCAGTCACTGCATCCCATTTCACTCAGTCACGGCATCCCATTTCACTCAGTCACGGCATCCCATTTCACTCAGTCGCTGCCTCCCAGTTCACTCAGTCACTGCCTCCCAGTTCACTCAGCCACTGCCTCCCAGTTCACTCAGCCACTGCCTCCCATTTCAGTCAGTCACTCCATCCCATTTCACTCAGTCACTCCATCCCATTTCAGTCAGTCACTCCCATTTCAGTCAGTCACTGCATCCCATTTCACGCAGTCACTGCATCCCATTTCACGCAGTCACTGCATCTCATTTCCCACATTCAGTGCGTCTCCTTTCACTCTGTCACAGCATCCCATTTCACTCAGTCAGTGCGTCCCATTTCACTCAGTCGCTGCAAACCATTTCCCACTGTCACTGCATCTCCATTCCCTCAGTCACTGCATCGCATTATCCTCAGTCACAGCATCCCATGTCCCTAAGTCACAGCATCCCATTTCACTCAGTCACTGCATCCCATTTAACTGAGACAGTGAATCTCATTGAACTGAGACAGTGCATCCCATTACACTCAGACACTGCATTCCATTTCCCACAGTCACTGCATCTGCTTCCCCTCAGTCACTGCATCTCATTTCCCTCAGTCACTGCATCCCATTTCCATCAGCTTTGCATCCCATTACCCTCAGTCACTGCCTCCCATTTCCCTCAGTCACTGCATCCCATTTCACTCAGCAACTGCATCCCATTTCACTCATCCACGACATCCCATTTCCATCAGCCAATGCTTTCCATTTCCCTCAGTCACAGCATCCCACATCCACAGACACTACATCTCCTTTCCCTGTCACTGCATCCGATTTCCGTCAGTCACTGCAACCCATTTCCCTCAGTCACTGCATCTCCTTTCCCTCAGACACTGCATCCCGTTTCCCACAGTCACTGAATCACCTTTCCCTCAGTCACTGCATCCCATTCCACTGAGGCACAGCATCCCATTTCACTCAGCCACTGCATCCCATATCACTCAGCCACTGCATCCCATTTCCATCAGTCACTGCATCACATTTCCTCAGTCACTGCATCGCATTTCCATCAGACACTGCATCCCATTTCCATCAGACACTGCATCCCATTTCCATCAGACACTGCATCCCATTTCACTCATCACTGCATCACATTTCACTCAGTCCACTGCTTCACATTTCACTCAGTCACTGCATCCCATTTCCCACAGTCACTACATCCCAGTTAACACAGTCACTGCATCATATTTCAGTCAATCACTGCATCCCATTTCCTTCAGTCACTGCATCCCATTTCACACAGTCATTGCATCCAATTTCCCTCACTCACAGCATCCCATTTCCCTCAGTCACTGCACACCATTTCACTCAGTCACTGCACTCCATTTCACTCATTCATTGCACCCCATCTCACTCAGTCACTGCATCTCCTTTCCCTCAGCCACTGTATTCCATTTCTCGCAGCCACTGCATCCCATTTCCCTCAGTCACTGCATCCCTTTACCCTCAGTCACTGCATCCAATTTCCCACACTAACGGCATCGCATTTCCCTGAGTCACAGTATCCCATTTCTAACAGACACTGAATCCCATTTCAATCAATCACTGAATCCCAATTCACTCAGTCCCTACATCCCATTTCCCACAGTGACTGCATCCCATTTCACGCAGACCCTACATCCCATTGCCCACAGTGACTGCATCCCATTTCACTCAGCCACTGCATCCCATTTCACTCAGCCACTGCATCCCATTTCACTCAGCCACTGCATCATATTTCACTCAGCCACTGCATCCCATTTCCATCAGCCAATGCTTTCCATTTCCCTCAGTCACCGCCGCCCACATCCACAGTCACTGCATCTCCTTTCCCTGTCACTGCATCCGATTTCCGTCAGTCACTGCAACCCATTTCCCTCAGTCACTGCATCTCCTTTCCCTCAGACACTCCATCCCATTTCCATCAGTCACTGCATCCCGTTTCCCTCAGACACTGCATCCCATTTCACTCAGTGACTGCATCCCATTTCACTCAGTCACTGCATCCCATTTCACTCATTCACTGCATCACATTACAGTCAGTCATTGTATCCCATTCCCTTCAGTCACTGTATCCCATTTCCCTCAGACACTGCATCCCATTTCCATCAGTCACTGCATCCCATTTCCCTCAGTCACTGCATCCCATTTCACTCAGTCACTGCGTCCCATTTCACTCAGTCACTGCAACCCATTACGCTCAGTAACAGTATCCCATTTCCCTCAGTCCCTGCATCCCATTCCATTCAGCCACTCCATCCCATTTCACTCAGTCACTGCATCCCATTTCCCACAGTCACTGCATACCCATTACCCTAAGTCACAGCATCCCATTTCCCACAGTCAATGGATTTCCTTTCCCTCAGTCACTGCATCCCATTTCCATCAGTCACTGCATCCCATTTCACTGACTCACTGCATCCCATTTCACACAGTCACTGCATCCCATTTCCACAGTCACTGCATCCCCTTTCCCTGAGTCAAAGCATCCCATTTCCATCAGTCATTGCACCCATTTACATCGGTCACTGCATCCCATTAACATTAGTCACTGCATCCCATTTGTCTCAGTCACTGCATCCCATTACCATCAGTCACTGCATCCCATTTCACTCAGTCACTGCATCCCAATTGACTCAGCCACTGCATCCCATTTCACTCAGCCACTGCATCCCATTTCACTCACTCACAGCATCCCATTTCCATCAGTCACTGCATCCCATTTTCATCAGTCACTGCATCCCATTTCCATCAGTCACTGCATCACATTTCCATCAGTCACTGCATCCCATTTCCCTCAGTCACTGCATCCCATTTCACTCATTCACTGCATCCCATTTCACTCAGTCACTGCGTCCCATTTTCACAGTCACTGCATCCCCTTTCCCTGAGTCAAAGCATCCCATTTCCATCAGTCATTGCACCCATTTCCATCGGTCACTGCATCCCATTAACATCAGTCCCTGCATCCCATTTGCCTCAGTCACTGCATCCCATTACCATCAGTCACTGCAACCCATTACGCTCAGTAACAGTATCCCATTTCCCTCAGTCACTGCATCCCATTCCATTCAGCCACTCCATCCCATTTCACTCAGTCACTGCATCCCATTTCCCACAGTCACTGCATACCCATTACCCTAAGTCACAGCATCCCATTTCCCACAGTCAATGGATTTCCTTTCCCTCAGTCACTGCATCCCATTTCCATCAGTCACTGCATCCCATTTCACTGACTCACTGCATCCCATTTCACACAGTCACTGCATCCCATTTCCACAGTCACTGCATCCCCTTTCCCTGAGTCAAAGCATCCCATTTCCATCAGTCATTGCACCCATTTACATCGGTCACTGCATCCCATTAACATTAGTCACTGCATCCCATTTGTCTCAGTCACTGCATCCCATTACCATCAGTCACTGCATCCCATTACGCTCAGTCACTGCATCCCATTTCACTCAGTCACTGCATCAGAGTTCACTCAGTCACTGCATCCCATTTCACTCAGCCACTGCATCCCATTTCACTCACTCACAGCATCCCATTTCCATCAGTCACTGCATCCCATTTTCATCAGTCACTGCATCCCATTTCCATCAGTCACTGCATCACATTTCCATCAGTCACTGCATCCCATTTCCCTCAGTCACTGCATCCCATTTCCCTCAGTCACTGCATCCCATTTCACTCAGTCACTGCATCCCATTTCACTCAGTCACTGCGTCCCATTTCCACAGTCACTGCATTCCCATTCCCTGAGTCAAAGCATCCCATTTCCATCAGTCATTGCACCCATTTACATCGGTCACTGCATCCCATTACCATCAGTCACTGCATCCCATTTCACTCAGTCACTGCATCCCAATTGACTCAGCCACTGCATCCCATTTCACTCAGCCACTGCATCCCCTTTCACTTACTCACAGCATCCCATTTCCATCAGTCACTGCATCCCATTTTCATCAGTCACTGCATCCCATTTCCATCAGTCACTGCATCACATTTCCATCAGTCACTGCATCCCATTTCCATCAGTCACTGCATCCCATTTCACTCAGTCACTGCATCCCATTTCACTCAGTCACTGCATCCTATTTCACTCAGTCACTGCATCCCATTTCACTCAGTCACTGCATCCCATTTCCACAGTCACTGCATCCCCTTTCCCTGAGTCAAAGCATCCCATTTCCATCAGTCATTGCACCCATTTACATCGGTCACTGCATCCCATTAACATCAGTCACTGCATCCCATTTGTCTCAGTCACTGCATCCCATTACCATCAGTCACTGCAACCCATTACGCTCAGTAACAGTATCCCATTTCCCTCAGTCCCTGCATCCCATTCCATTCAGCTTCTCCATCCCATTTCACTCAGTCACTGCATCCCATTTCCCGCAGTCACTGCATACCCATTACCCTAAGTCACAGCATCCCATTTCCCACAGTCACTGGATTTCCTTTCCCTCAGTCACTGCATCCCATTTCCCACAGTCACTGCATCCCATTTCCCACCGTCACTGCATCCCATTTCACTCAGTCACTGCGTCCCATTTCACTCAGTCACTGCGTCCCATTTCACTCAGTCACTGCGTCCCATTTCACTTAGTCACTGCAACCCATTTCACTCAGTCACTGCAACCCATTACGCTCAGTAACAGTATCCCATTTCCCTCAGTCCCTGCATCCC
This sequence comes from Stegostoma tigrinum, assembly GCF_030684315.1. NCBI lineage: Eukaryota > Metazoa > Chordata > Chondrichthyes > Orectolobiformes > Stegostomatidae > Stegostoma > Stegostoma tigrinum. Next base: position 8,661,957 of record NC_081397.1, on the reverse strand, counting down.
ATTCCATTCAGCCACTCCATCCCATTTCACTCAGTCACTGCATCCCATTTCCCACAGTCACTGCATACCCATTACCCTAAGTCACAGCATCCCATTTCCCACAGTCAATGGATTTCCTTTCCCTCAGTCACTGCATCCCATTTCCATCAGTCACTGCATCCCATTTCACTGACTCACTGCATCCCATTTCACACAGTCACTGCATCCCATTTCCACAGTCACTGCATCCCCTTTCCCTGAGTCAAAGCATCCCATTTCCATCAGTCATTGCACCCATTTACATCGGTCACTGCATCCCATTAACATTAGTCACTGCATCCCATTTGTCTAAGTCACTGCATCCCATTACCATCAATCACTGCATCCCATTACGCTCAGTCACTGCATCCCATTTCACTCAGTCACTGCATCCCAATTGACTCAGCCACTGCATCCCAATTGACTCAGCCACTGCATCCCATTTCACTCAGCCACTGCATCCCATTTCACTCACTCACAGCATCCCATTTCCATCAGTCACTGCATCCCATTTTCATCAGTCACTGCATCCCATTTCCATCAGTCACTGCATCACATTTCCATCAGTCACTGCATCACATTTCCATCAGTCACTGCATCCCATTTCCCTCAGTCACTGCATCCCATTTCCCTCAGTCACTGCATCCCATTTCACTCAGTCACTGCATCCCATTTCACTCAGTCACTGCGTCCCATTTCCACAGTCACTGCATTCCCTTTCCCTGAGTCAAAGCATCCCATTTCCATCAGTCATTGCACCCATTTACATCGGTCACTGCATCCCATTAACATCAGTCACTGCATCCCATTTGTCTCAGTCACTGCATCCCATTACCATCAGTCACTGCAACCCATTACGCTCAATAACAGTATCCCATTTCCCTCAGTCCCTGCATCCCATTCCATTCAGCTTCTCCATCCCATTTCACTCAGTCACTGCATCCCATTTCCCGCAGTCACTGCATACCCATTACCCTAAGTCACTGCATCCCATTTCCCACAGTCACTGCATCCCATTTCCCACCGTCACTGCATTTCCTATCCCTCAGTCACTGCATCCCATTTGACTCAGCCACTGCATCCCATTTCCATCAGTCACTGCATCCCATTTCCCTCAGTCACTGCGTCCCATTTCCCTCAGCCACTGCGTCCCATTTCACTCAGTCACTGTGTCCCATTTCCCACAGTCACTGCCTCTCCTTTCCCTCAGTCACTGCGTCCCATTTCCATCAGTCACTGCATCAGAGTTCACTCAGTCACTGCATCCCATTTCACTCAGTCACTGCATCCCATTTCCCACAGTCACTGCATCCCATTTCCCACAGTCACTGCATCCCATTTCCCTCAGTCAGTGAATCCCAGTTCACTCAGTCACTGAATCCCAGTTCACTCAGTCACTGAATCCCAGTTCACTCAGGCACTGCATCGCATTTCCCTCAGTCACTGCATCCCATTTCACTGACTCACTGCATCCCATTTCACACAGTCACTGCATCCCATTTCCACAGTCACTGCATCCCCTTTCCCTGAGTCAAAGCATCCCATTTCCATCATTCATTGCACCCATTTACATCGGTCACTGCATCCCATTTCACTCAGTCACTGCATCCCAATTGACTCAGCCACTGCATCCCATTTCACTCAGCCACTGCATCCCATTTCACTCACTCACAGCATCCCATTTCCATCAGTCACTGCATCCCATTTTCATCAGTCACTGCATCTCATTTCCATCAGTCACTGCATCCCATTTCCATCAGTCACTGCATCACATTTCCATCAGTCACTGCATCACATTTTCCTCAGTCACTGCATCACATTTTCCTCAGTCACTGCATCCCATTTCACTCAGTCACTGCATCCCATTTCACTCAGTCACTGCGTCCCATTTCCACAGTCACTGCATCCCCTTTCCCTGAGTCAAAGCATCCCATTTCCATCAGTCATTGCACCCATTTACATCGGTCACTGCATCCCATTAACATCAGTCACTGCATCCCATTTGTCTCAGTCACTGCATCCCATTACCATCAGTCACTGCAACCCATTACGCTCAGTAACAGTATCCCATTTCCCTCAGTCCCTGCATCCCATTCCATTCAGCTTCTCCATCCCATTTCACTCAGTCACTGCATCCCATTTCCCACAGTCACTGCATACCCATTACCCTCAGTCGCAGCATCCCATTTCCACAGGCACTGCACTTCCTTTCCTTCAGTCACGGCAACCCATTTCACGCTGTCACTGCATCCCATTTCACGCAGTGACTGAATTCCATTTTACTCAGGGACTGAATCCAATTTCACTCAGGCACTGCATCCCATTTAACGGATACAGTGAATCCTATTCAACTGAGACAGTGCATCCATTTCCCTCAGTCACAGCATCCCACATTCATAGTCACTGCATCTCCTTTCCCCGTCACTGCATCAGATTCCCTTCAGTCACTGCATTCCATTCCAACAGTCACAGCATCCCCTTTACATCAGTCACTGCATCCCATTTCACTCAGTCACTGCATCCCATTTCACTCAGTCATTGCATCCCATTTCTCTCAATCACTGCATCCCAATTGACTCAGCCACTGCATCCCATTTCACTCAGCCACTGCATCCCATTTCCATCAGTCAAGCATCCCATTTCCATCAGTCACTGCATCCCATTTCCATCAGTCACTGCATCCCATTTCACTCAGTCACTGCATCCCAATTGACTCAGTCACTGCATCCCATTTCACTCAGTCACTGCATCCCATTTCACTCAGTCACTGCATCCCATTTCCCACAGTCACTGAATCCCATTTCACTCAGTCACTGCATCCCATTTCCCTCAGTCACTGTATCCCATTTCACTCAGACACTGCATCCCATTTCCCACAGTAAACTGCATGCCATTTCCCACAGTAAACTGCATGCCATTTCTCTCAGTCACTATATCCCATTTCCCACAGTCACTGCATCCCATTTCACTCAGTCACTGCATCCCATTTAATGGAGAGAGTGAATCCGATTCAACTGAGACAGTGCATTCATTTCCATCAGTCACCGCACCCTATTCCACACAGACACCGCATCCCATTTCACTCAGTCACCGCAAGCTATTTCCATCAGTCACCGCATCCCATGACCCTCACTCACTGCATCCCATGAACCTCAGTCACTGAATCCCATGACCCTCAGTCACGGCATCCCATTTCACTCAGTCACTGCCTCCCCCTTCACTCAGTCACGGTCTCCAACTTCACTCAGTCACGGCCTCCAACTTCACTCAGTCACGGCCTCCAACTTCACTCAGTCACAGCCTCCCACTTCACTCAGTCACAGCCTCCCACTTCACTCAGTCACAGCCTCCCACTTCACACAGTCACTCCATCCCACTTCACACAGTCACTCCATCCCACTTCACACAGTCACTCCATCCCACTTCAGTCAGTCACGACCTCCCATTTCACTCAGTCACTGCATCGCATTTCACTCAGTCACTGCATCACATTTCACTCAGTCACTGCATCCCATTTAACTGAGACAGTGAATCCTATTCAACTGAGACAGTGCATCCATTTCCCTCAGTCACCGCACCCTATTCCCCACAGTCACCGCATTCCATTTCCCTCAGTCACCGCATCCCATTTCCTTCAGTAATTGCATCCCATGACCCTCGCTCACTGCATCCCATGACCCTCACTCACTGCATCTCCTGTCCCTCAGTCACTGCATCCCATTTAACGGAGACAGTGAATACTATTCAGCTGAGACAGTGCATCCGTTTCCATCAGTCACCGCACCCTATTCCCCACAGTCACCGCATTCCATTTCCCTCAATCACTGCATCCCATTACCCTCAGTCACTGCTTCCCATTTCACTCAGTAACAGCATCCCATTTCACTCAGTCACAGCCTCCCAAATCACTCAGTCACTGCCTCCCAATTCACTCAGTCACTGCCTCCCAATTCACTCAGTCACTGCCTCCCAATTCGGTCAGTCACTCCGTCCCATTTCAGTCAGTCACTACCTCCCATTTCAGTCAGTCACTCCCATTTCAGTCAGTCACTGCATCCCATTTCACGCAGTCACTGCATCCCATTTCCACAGTCACTGCATCCCCTTTCCCTGAGTCAAAGCATCCCATTTCCTTCAGTCATTGCACCCATTTACATCGGTCACTGCATCCCATTAACATTATTCACTGCATCCCATTTGTCTCAGTCACTGCATCCCATTACCATCAGTCACTGCATCCCATTACGCTCAGTCACTGCATCCCATTTCACTCAGTCACTGCATCAGAGTTCACTCAGTCACTGCATCCCATTTCACTCAGCCACTGCATCCCATTTCACTCACTCACAGCATCCCATTTCCATCAGTCACTGCATCCCATTTTCATCAGTCACTGCATCCCATTTCCATCAGTCACTGCATCACATTTCCATCAGTCACTGCATCCCATTTCCCTCAGTCACTGCATCCCATTTCCCTCAGTCACTGCATCCCATTTCACTCAGTCACTGCATCCCATTTCACTCAGTCACTGCGTCCCATTTCCACAGTCACTGCATTCCCTTTCCCTGAGTCAAAGCATCCCATTTCCATCAGTCATTGCACCCATTTACATCGGTCACTGCATCCCATTACCATCAGTCACTGCATCCCATTTCACTCAGTCGCTGCATCCCATTTCCCTCAGTCACTGCATCCCATTTCCCTCAGTCACTGCATCCCATTTCACTCAGTCACTGCATCCCATTTCACTCAGTCACTGCGTCCCATTTCCACAGTCACTGCATCCCCTTTCCCTGAGTCAAAGCATCCCATTTCCATCAGTCATTGCACCCATTTACATCGGTCACTGCATCCCATTAACATCAGTCACTGCATCCCATTTGTCTCAGTCACTGCATCCCATTACCATCAGTCACTGCAACCCATTACGCTCAGTAACAGTATCCCATTTCCCTCAGTCCCTGCATCCCATTCCATTCAGCTTCTCCATCCCATTTCACTCAGTCACTGCATCCCATTTCCCGCAGTCACTGCATACCCATTACCCTAAGTCACAGCATCCCATTTCCCACAGTCACTGGATTTCCTTTCCCTCAGTCACTGCATCCCATTTCCCACAGTCACTGCATCCCATTTCCCACCGTCACTGCATCCCATTTCACTCAGTCACTGCGTCCCATTTCACTCAGTCACTGCGTCCCATTTCACTTAGTCACTGCAACCCATTTCACTCAGTCACTGCAACCCATTACGCTCAGTAACAGTATCCCATTTCCCTCAGTCCCTGCATCCCATTCCATTCAGCCACTCCATCCCATTTCACTCAGTCACTGCATCCCATTTCCCACAGTCACTGCATACCCATTACCCTAAGTCACAGCATCCCATTTCCCACAGTCAATGGATTTCCTTTCCCTCAGTCACTGCATCCCATTTCCATCAGTCACTGCATCCCATTTCACTGACTCACTGCATCCCATTTCACACAGTCACTGCATCCCATTTCCACAGTCACTGCATCCCCTTTCCCTGAGTCAAAGCATCCCATTTCCATCAGTCATTGCACCCATTTACATCGGTCACTGCATCCCATTAACATTAGTCACTGCATCCCATTTGTCTAAGTCACTGCATCCCATTACCATCAATCACTGCATCCCATTACGCTCAGTCACTGCATCCCATTTCACTCAGTCACTGCATCCCAATTGACTCAGCCACTGCATCCCAATTGACTCAGCCACTGCATCCCATTTCACTCAGCCACTGCATCCCATTTCACTCACTCACAGCATCCCATTTCCATCAGTCACTGCATCCCATTTTCATCAGTCACTGCATCCCATTTCCATCAGTCACTGCATCACATTTCCATCAGTCACTGCATCACATTTCCATCAGTCACTGCATCCCATTTCCCTCAGTCACTGCATCCCATTTCCCTCAGTCACTGCATCCCATTTCACTCAGTCACTGCATCCCATTTCACTCAGTCACTGCGTCCCATTTCCACAGTCACTGCATTCCCTTTCCCTGAGTCAAAGCATCCCATTTCCATCAGTCATTGCACCCATTTACATCGGTCACTGCATCCCATTAACATCAGTCACTGCATCCCATTTGTCTCAGTCACTGCATCCCATTACCATCAGTCACTGCAACCCATTACGCTCAATAACAGTATCCCATTTCCCTCAGTCCCTGCATCCCATTCCATTCAGCTTCTCCATCCCATTTCACTCAGTCACTGCATCCCATTTCCCGCAGTCACTGCATACCCATTACCCTAAGTCACTGCATCCCATTTCCCACAGTCACTGCATCCCATTTCCCACCGTCACTGCATTTCCTATCCCTCAGTCACTGCATCCCATTTGACTCAGCCACTGCATCCCATTTCCATCAGTCACTGCATCCCATTTCCCTCAGTCACTGCGTCCCATTTCCCTCAGCCACTGCGTCCCATTTCACTCAGTCACTGTGTCCCATTTCCCACAGTCACTGCCTCTCCTTTCCCTCAGTCACTGCGTCCCATTTCCATCAGTCACTGCATCAGAGTTCACTCAGTCACTGCATCCCATTTCACTCAGTCACTGCATCCCATTTCCCACAGTCACTGCATCCCATTTCCCACAGTCACTGCATCCCATTTCCCTCAGTCAGTGAATCCCAGTTCACTCAGTCACTGAATCCCAGTTCACTCAGTCACTGAATCCCAGTTCACTCAGGCACTGCATCGCATTTCCCTCAGTCACTGCATCCCATTTCACTGACTCACTGCATCCCATTTCACACAGTCACTGCATCCCATTTCCACAGTCACTGCATCCCCTTTCCCTGAGTCAAAGCATCCCATTTCCATCATTCATTGCACCCATTTACATCGGTCACTGCATCCCATTTCACTCAGTCACTGCATCCCAATTGACTCAGCCACTGCATCCCATTTCACTCAGCCACTGCATCCCATTTCACTCACTCACAGCATCCCATTTCCATCAGTCACTGCATCCCATTTTCATCAGTCACTGCATCTCATTTCCATCAGTCACTGCATCCCATTTCCATCAGTCACTGCATCACATTTCCATCAGTCACTGCATCACATTTTCCTCAGTCACTGCATCCCATTTCACTCAGTCACTGCATCCCATTTCACTCAGTCACTGCGTCCCATTTCCACAGTCACTGCATCCCCTTTCCCTGAGTCAAAGCATCCCATTTCCATCAGTCATTGCACCCATTTACATCGGTCACTGCATCCCATTAACATCAGTCACTGCATCCCATTTGTCTCAGTCACTGCATCCCATTACCATCAGTCACTGCAACCCATTACGCTCAGTAACAGTATCCCATTTCCCTCAGTCCCTGCATCCCATTCCATTCAGCTTCTCCATCCCATTTCACTCAGTCACTGCATCCCATTTCCCACAGTCACTGCATACCCATTACCCTCAGTCGCAGCATCCCATTTCCACAGGCACTGCACTTCCTTTCCTTCAGTCACGGCAACCCATTTCACGCTGTCACTGCATCCCATTTCACGCAGTGACTGAATTCCATTTTACTCAGGGACTGAATCCAATTTCACTCAGGCACTGCATCCCATTTAACGGATACAGTGAATCCTATTCAACTGAGACAGTGCATCCATTTCCCTCAGTCACAGCATCCCACATTCATAGTCACTGCATCTCCTTTCCCCGTCACTGCATCAGATTCCCTTCAGTCACTGCATTCCATTCCAACAGTCACAGCATCCCCTTTACATCAGTCACTGCATCCCATTTCACTCAGTCACTGCATCCCATTTCACTCAGTCATTGCATCCCATTTCTCTCAATCACTGCATCCCAATTGACTCAGCCACTGCATCCCATTTCACTCAGCCACTGCATCCCATTTCCATCAGTCAAGCATCCCATTTCCATCAGTCACTGCATCCCATTTCCATCAGTCACTGCATCCCATTTCACTCAGTCACTGCATCCCAATTGACTCAGTCACTGCATCCCATTTCACTCAGTCACTGCATCCCATTTCACTCAGTCACTGCATCCCATTTCCCACAGTCACTGAATCCCATTTCACTCAGTCACTGCATCCCATTTCCCTCAGTCACTGTATCCCATTTCACTCAGACACTGCATCCCATTTCCCACAGTAAACTGCATGCCATTTCCCACAGTAAACTGCATGCCATTTCTCTCAGTCACTATATCCCATTTCCCACAGTCACTGCATCCCATTTCACTCAGTCACTGCATCCCATTTAATGGAGAGAGTGAATCCGATTCAACTGAGACAGTGCATTCATTTCCATCAGTCACCGCACCCTATTCCACACAGACACCGCATCCCATTTCACTCAGTCACCGCAAGCTATTTCCATCAGTCACCGCATCCCATGACCCTCACTCACTGCATCCCATGAACCTCAGTCACTGAATCCCATGACCCTCAGTCACGGCATCCCATTTCACTCAGTCACGGCATCCCATTTCACTCAGTCACTGCCTCGATTTCACTCAGTCACTGCCTCCCACTTCACTCAGTCACTGCCTCCCCCTTCACTCAGTCACGGTCTCCAACTTCACTCAGTCACGGCCTCCAACTTCACTCAGTCACGGCCTCCAACTTCACTCAGTCACGGCCTCCAACTTCACTCTGTCACGGCCTCCCACTTCACTCAGTCACGGCCTCCCACTTCACTCAGTCACGGCCTCCCACTTCACTCAGTCACGGCCTCCCACTTCACTCAGTCACGGCCTCCCACTTCACTCAGTCACAGCCTCCCACTTCACTCAGTCACAGCCTCCCACTTCACACAGTCACTCCATCCCACTTCACACAGTCACTCCATCCCACTTCAGTCAGTCACGACCTCCCATTTCACTCAGTCACTGCATCGCATTTCACTCAGTCACTGCATCACATTTCACTCAGTCACTGCATCCCATTTAACTGAGACAGTGAATCCTATTCAACTGAGACAGTGCATCCATTTCCCTCAGTCACCGCACCCTATTCCCCACAGTCACCGCATTCCATTTCCCTCAGTCACCGCATCCCATGACCCTCGCTCACTGCATCCCATGACCCTCACTCACTGCATCTCCTGTCCCTCAGTCACTGCATCCCATTTAACGGAGACAGTGAATACTATTCAGCTGAGACAGTGCATCCGTTTCCATCAGTCACCGCACCCTATTCCCCACAGTCACCGCATTCCATTTCCCACAATCACTGCATCCCATTACCCTCAGTCACTGCTTCCCATTTCACTCAGTAACAGCATCCCATTTCACTCAGTCACAGCCTCCCAAATCACTCAGTCACTGCCTCCCAATTCACTCAGTCACTGCCTCCCAATTCACTCAGTCACTGCCTCCCAATTCGGTCAGTCACTGCCTCCCAATTCGGTCAGTCACTCCGTCCCATTTCAGTCAGTCACTACCTCCCATTTCAGTCAGTCACTCCCATTTCAGTCAGTCACTGCATCCCATTTCACGCAGTCACTGCATCCCATTTCCCACATTCAGTGCGTCTCCTTTCCCTCTGTCACAGCATCCCATTTCACTCAGTCAGTGCGTCCCATTTCACTCAGTCACTGCAAACCATTTCCCACTGTCACTGCATCTCCATTCCCTCAGTCACTGCATCGCATTATCCTCAGTCATAGCATCCAATGTCCCTAAGTCACAGCATCCCATTTCACTCAGTCACTGCATCCCATTTAACTGAGACAGTGAATCTCATTAAACTGAGACAGTGCATCCCATTACACTCAGACACAGCATTCCATTTCCCACAGTCACTGCATCTCCTTCCCCTCAGTCACTGCATCTCATTTCCCTCAGTCACTGCATCCCATTTCCATCAGCTTTGCATCCCATTACCCTCAGTCACTGCCTCCCATTTCACTCAGTCACTGCCTCCCATTTCACTCAGTCACTGCATCCCATTACCCTCACTCACAGCATCCCATTTCCCTCAGTCACTGCATCCCCTTTCACTCAGCAACTGCATCCCATTTCACTCATCCACGACATCCCATTTCCATCAGCCAATGCTTTCCATTTCCCTCAGTCACAGCATCCCACATCCACAGACACTACATCTCCTTTCCCTGTCACTGCATCCGATTTCCCTCAGTCACTGCAACCCATTTCCCTCAGTCACTGCATCTCCTTTCCCTCAGTCACTGCATCCCATTCCACTGAGGCACAGCATCCCATTTCACTCAGCCACTGCATCCCATTTCCATCAGTCACTGCATCACATTTCCTCAGTCACTGCATCGCATTTCCATCAGACACTGCATCCCATTTCCATCAGACACTGCATCCCATTTCACTCATCACTGCATCACATTTCACTCAGTCCACTGCATCCCATTTCACTCATCACTGCATCACATTTCACTCAGTCCACTGCTTCACATTTCACTCAGTCACTGCGTCCCATTTCCACAGTCACTGCATCCCCTTTCCCTGAGTCAAAGCATCCCATTTCCATCAGTCATTGCACCCATTTCCATCGGTCACTGCATCCCATTAACATCAGTCACTGCATCCCATTTGTCTCAGTCACTGCATCCCATTACCATCAGTCACTGCAACCCATTACGCTCAGTAACAGTATCCCATTTCCCTCAGTCCCTGCATCCCATTCCATTCAGCTTCTCCATCCCATTTCACTCAGTCACTGCATCCCATTTCCCACAGTCACTGCATACCCATTACCCTCAGTCGCAGCATCCCATTTCCACAGGCACTGCACTTCCTTTCCTTCAGTCACTGCAACCCATTTCACGCTGTCACTGCATCCCATTTCACGCAGTGACTGAATTCCATTTTACTCAGGGACTGAATCCAATTTCACTCAGGCACTGCATCCCATTTAACGGATACAGTGAATCCTATTCAACTGAGACAGTGCATCCATTTCCCTCAGTCACAGCATCCCACATTCATAGTCACTGCATCTCCTTTCCCCGTCACTGCATCAGATTCCCTTCAGTCACTGCATTCCATTCCAACAGTCACAGCATCCCCTTTACATCAGTCACTGCATCCCATTTCACTCAGTCACTGCATCCCATTTCACTCAGTCATTGCATCCCATTTCTCTCAATCACTGCATCCCAATTGACTCAGCCACTGCATCCCATTTCACTCAGCCACTGCATCCCATTTCCATCAGTCAAGCATCCCATTTCCATCAGTCACTGCATCCCATTTCCATCAGTCACTGCATCCCATTTCACTCAGTCACTGCATCCCAATTGACTCAGTCACTGCATCCCATTTCACTCAGTCACTGCATCCCATTTCACTCAGTCACTGCATCCCATTTCCCACAGTCACTGAATCCCATTTCACTCAGTCACTGAATCCCATTTCCCTCAGTCACTGTATCCCATTTCACTCAGACACTGCATCCCATTTCCCACAGTAAACTGCATGCCATTTCCCACAGTAAACTGCATGCCATTTCTCTCAGTCACTATATCCCATTTCCCACAGTCACTGCATCCCATTTCACTCAGTCACTGCATCCCATTTAATGGAGAGAGTGAACCCGATTCAACTGAGACAGTGCATTCATTTCCATCAGTCACCGCACCCTATTCCACACAGACACCGCATCCCATTTCACTCAGTCACCGCAAGCTATTTCCATCAGTCACCGCATCCCATGACCCTCACTCACTGCATCCCATGAACCTCAGTCACTGAATCCCATGACCCTCAGTCACTGCATCCCATTTCACTCAGTCACGGCATCCCATTTCACTCAGTCACGGCATCCCATTTCACTCAGTCACTGCCTCGATTTCACTCAGTCACTGCCTCCCACTTCACTCAGTCACTGCCTCCCCCTTCACTCAGTCACGGTCTCCAACTTCACTCAGTCACGGCCTCCAACTTCACTCAGTCACGGCCTCCAACTTCACTCAGTCACGGCCTCCAACTTCACTCAGTCACGGCCTCCCACTTCACTCAGTCACGGCCTCCCACTTCACTCAGTCACGGCCTCCCACTTCACTCAGTCACGGCCTCCCACTTCACTCAGTCACAGCCTCCCACTTCACTCAGTCACAGCCTCCCACTTCACACAGTCACTCCATCCCACTTCACACAGTCACTCCATCCCACTTCACTCAGTCACTGCATCCCATTTAACTGAGACAGTGAATCCTATTCAACTGAGACAGTGCATCCATTTCCCTCAGTCACCGCACCCTATTCCCCACAGTCACCGCATTCCATTTCCCTCAGTCACCGCATCCCATTTCCTTCAGTAATTGCATCCCATGACCCTCGCTCACTGCATCCCATGACCCTCACTCACTGCATCTCCTGTCCCTCAGTCACTGCATCCCATTTAACGGAGACAGTGAATACTATTCAGCTGAGACAGTGCATCCGTTTCCATCTGTCACCGCACCCTATTCCCCACAGTCACCGCATTCCATTTCCCTCAATCACTGCATCCCATTACCCTCAGTAACAGCATCCCATTTCACTCAGTCACAGCCTCCCAAATCACTCAGTCACTGCCTCCCAATTCACTCAGTCACTGCCTCCCAATTCACTCAGTCACTGCCTCCCAATTCCGTCAGTCACTCCGTCCCATTTCAGTCAGTCACTACCTCCCATTTCAGTCAGTCACTACCTCCCATTTCAGTCAGTCACTCCCATTTCAGTCAGTCACTGCATCCCATTTCCCACATTCAGTGCGTCTCCTTTCCCTCTGTCACAGCATCCCATTTCACTCAGTCAGTGCGTCCCATTTCACTCAGTCACTGCAAACCATTTCCCACTGTCACTGCATCTCCATTCCCTCAGTCACTGCATCGCATTATCCTCAGTCATAGCATCCCATGTCCCTAAGTCACAGCATCCCATTTCACTCAGTCACTGCATCCCATTTAACTGAGACAGTGAATCTCATTAAACTGAGACAGTGCATCCCATTACACTCAGACACAGCATTCCATTTCCCACAGTCACTGCATCTCCTTCCCCTCAGTCACTGCATCTCATTTCCCTCAGTCACTGCATCCCATTTCCATCAGCTTTGCATCCCATTACCCTCAGTCACTGCCTCCCATTTCACTCAGTCACTGCCTCCCATTTCACTCAGTCACTGCATCCCATTACCCTCACTCACAGCATCCCATTTCCCTCAGTCACTGCATCCCCTTTCACTCAGCAACTGCATCCCATTTCACTCATCCACGACATCCCATTTCCATCAGCCAATGCTTTCCATTTCCCTCAGTCACAGCATCCCACATCCACAGACACTACATCTCCTTTCCCTGTCACTGCATCCGATTTCCCTCAGTCACTGCAACCCATTTCCCTCAGTCACTGCATCTCCTTTCCCTCAGTCACTGCATCCCATTCCACTGAGGCACAGCATCCCATTTCACTCAGCCACTGCATCCCATATCACTCAGCCACTGCATCCCATTTCCATCAGTCACTGCATCACATTTCCTCAGTCACTGCATCGCATTTCCATCAGACACTGCATCGCATTTCCATCAGACACTGCATCCCATTTCCATCAGACACTGCATCCCATTTCACTCATCACTGCATCACATTTCACTCAGTCCACTGCTTCACATTTCACTCAGTCACTGCATCCCATTTCCCACAGTCACTACATCCCAGTTAACACAGTCACTGCATCATATTTCAGTCAATCACTGCATCCCATTTCCTTCAGTCACTGCATCCCATTTCACACAGTCATTGCATCCAATTTCCCTCACTCACAGCATCCCATTTCCCTCAGTCACTGCACACCATTTCACTCAGTCACTGCACTCCCTTTCACTCATTCATTGCACCCCATCTCACTCAGTCACTGCATCTCCTTTCCCTCAGCCACTGTATTCCATTTCTCGCAGCCACTGAATCCCATTTCCCTCAGTCACTGCATCCCTTTACCCTCAGTCACTGCATCCAATTTCCCACACTAACGGCATCGCATTTCCCTGAGTCACAGTATCCCATTTCTGACAGACACTGAATCCCATTTCAATCAATCACTGAATCCCAATTCACTCAGTCCCTACATCCCATTTCCCACAGTGATTGCATCCCATTTCACGCAGACCCTACATCCCATTGCCCACAGTGACAGCATCCCATTTCAGTCAGCCACTGCATCCCATTTCACTCAGCCACAGCATCCCATTTCACTCAGCCACTGCATCACATTTCACTCAGCCACTGCATCCCATTTCCATCAGCCAATGCTTTCCATTTCCCTCAGTCACAGCCTCCCACATCCACAGTCACTGCATCTCCTTTCTCTGTCAGTGCATCCGATTTCCGTCAGTCACTGCAACCCATTTCCCTCAGTCACTGCATCTCCTTTCCCTCAGACACTACATCCCATTTCCATCAGTCACTGCATCCCGTTTCCCTCAGACACTGCATCCCATTTCACTCAGTCACTGCACCCCATTTCACTCAGTCACTGCACCCCGTTTCACTCATTCACTGCATCACATTACAGTCAGTCATTGTATCCCATTCCCCTCAGTCACTGTATCCCATTTCCCTCAGACACTGCATCCCATTTCCATCAGTCACTGCATCCCATTTCCCTCAGTCACTGCATCCCATTTCACTCAGTCACTGCGTCCCATTTCACTCAGTCACTGCAACCCATTACGCTCAGTAACAGTATCCCATTTCCCTCAGTCCCTGCATCCCATTCCATTCAGCCACTCCATCCCATTTCACTCAGTCACTGCATCCCATTTCCCACAGTCACTGCATACCCATTACCCTAAGTCACAGCATCCCATTTCCCACAGTCACTGGATTTCCTTTCCCTCAGTCACTGCATCCCATTTCCCACAGTCACTGCATCACATTTCCCACCGTCACTGCATTTCCTATCCCTCAGTCACTGCATCCCATTTGACTCAGCCACGGCATCCCATTTCCATCAGTTACTGCATCCCATTTCCCTCAGTCACTGCGTCCCATTTCCCTCAGCCACTGCGTCCCATTTCACTCAGTCACTGCGTCCCATTTCACTTAGTCACTGCAACCCATTACGCTCAGTAACAGTATCCAATTTCCCTCAGTCACTGCACACCATTTCACTCAGTCACTGCACTCCATTTCACTCATTCATTGCACCCCATCTCACTCAGTCACTGCTTTTCTTTACTCTCAGCCACTGTATTCCATTTCTCGCAGCCACTGCATCCCATTTCCCTCAGTCACTGCATCCCTTTACCCTCAGTCACTGCATCCAATTTCCCACACAAACGGCATTGCATTTCCCTGAGTCACAGTATCCCATTTCTGACAGACACTGAATCCCATTTCAATCAATCACTGAATCCCAATTCACTCAGTCCCTACATCCCATTTCCCACAGTGACTGCATCCCATTTCACGCAGACCCTACATCCCATTGCCCACAGTGACTGCATCCCATTTCACTCAGCCACTGCATCCGATTTCCGTCAGTCACTGCATCCCATTTCCTTCAGTCACTGCATCCCATTTCACACAGTCATTGCATCCAATTTCCCTCACTCACAGCATCCCATTTCCCTCAGTCACTGCACACCATTTCACTCAGTCACTGCACTCCATTTCACTCATTCATTGCACCCCATCTCACTCAGTCACTGCATCTCCTTTCCCTCAGCCACTGTATTCCATTTCTCGCAGCCACTGAATCCCATTTCCCTCAGTCACTGCATCCCTTTACCCTCAGTCACTGCATCCAATTTCCCACACTAACGGCATCGCATTTCCCTGAGTCACAGTATCCCATTTCTGACAGACACTGAATCCCATTTCAATCAATCACTGAATCCCAATTCACTCAGTCCCTACATCCCATTTCCCACAGTGATTGCATCCCATTTCACGCAGACCCTACATCCCATTGCCCACAGTGACAGCATCCCATTTCAGTCAGCCACTGCATCCCATTTCACTCAGCCACAGCATCCCATTTCACTCAGCCACTGCATCACATTTCACTCAGCCACTGCATCCCATTTCCATCAGCCAATGCTTTCCATTTCCCTCAGTCACAGCCTCCCACATCCACAGTCACTGCATCTCCTTTCTCTGTCAGTGCATCCGATTTCCGTCAGTCACTGCAACCCATTTCCCTCAGTCACTGCATCTCCTTTCCCTCAGACACTACATCCCATTTCCATCAGTCACTGCATCCCGTTTCCCTCAGACACTGCATCCCATTTCACTCAGTCACTGCACCCCATTTCACTCAGTCACTGCACCCCGTTTCACTCATTCACTGCATCACATTACAGTCAGTCATTGTATCCCATTCCCCTCAGTCACTGTATCCCATTTCCCTCAGACACTGCATCCCATTTCCATCAGTCACTGCATCCCATTTCCCTCAGTCACTGCATCCCATTTCACTCAGTCACTGCGTCCCATTTCACTCAGTCACTGCAACCCATTACGCTCAGTAACAGTATCCCATTTCCCTCAGTCCCTGCATCCCATTCCATTCAGCCACTCCATCCCATTTCACTCAGTCACTGCATCCCATTTCCCACAGTCACTGCATACCCATTACCCTAAGTCACAGCATCCCATTTCCCACAGTCACTGGATTTCCTTTCCCTCAGTCACTGCATCCCATTTCCCACAGTCACTGCATCACATTTCCCACCGTCACTGCATTTCCTATCCCTCAGTCACTGCATCCCATTTGACTCAGCCACGGCATCCCATTTCCATCAGTTACTGCATCCCATTTCCCTCAGTCACTGCGTCCCATTTCCCTCAGCCACTGCGTCCCATTTCACTCAGTCACTGCGTCCCATTTCACTTAGTCACTGCAACCCATTACGCTCAGTAACAGTATCCAATTTCCCTCAGTCACTGCACACCATTTCACTCAGTCACTGCACTCCATTTCACTCATTCATTGCACCCCATCTCACTCAGTCACTGCTTTTCTTTACTCTCAGCCACTGTATTCCATTTCTCGCAGCCACTGCATCCCATTTCCCTCAGTCACTGCATCCCTTTACCCTCAGTCACTGCATCCAATTTCCCACACAAACGGCATTGCATTTCCCTGAGTCACAGTATCCCATTTCTGACAGACACTGAATCCCATTTCAATCAATCACTGAATCCCAATTCACTCAGTCCCTACATCCCATTTCCCACAGTGACTGCATCCCATTTCACGCAGACCCTACATCCCATTGCCCACAGTGACTGCATCCCATTTCACTCAGCCACTGCATCCGATTTCCGTCAGTCACTGCAACCCATTTCCCTCAGTCACTGCATCTCCTTTCCCTCAGACACTACATCCCATTTCCATCAGTCACTGCATCCCGTTTCCCTCAGACACTGCATCCCGTTTCACTCAGTCACTGCACCCCGTTTCACTCAGTCACTGCATCCCATTTCACTCAGTCACTGCATCCCATTTCACTCAGTCACTGCATCCCATTACAGTCAGTCATTGTATCCCATTCCCCTCAGTCACTGTATCCCATTTCCCTCAGACACTGCATCCCATTTCCATCAGTCACTGCATCCCATTTCCCTCAGTCACTGCATCCCATTTCACTCAGTCACTGCGTCCCATTTCACTCAGTCACTGCAACCCATTACGCTCAGTAACAGTATCCCATTTCCCTCAGTCCCTGCATCCCATTCCATTCAGCCACTCCATCCCATTTCACTCAGTCACTGCATCCCATTTCCCACAGTCACTGCATACCCATTACCCTAAGTCACAGGATTTCCTTTCCCTCAGTCACTGCATCCCATTTCCCACAGTCACTGCATCCCATTTCCCACCGTCACTGCAATTCCTATCCCTCAGTCACTGCATCCCATTTGACTCAGCCACGGCATCCCATTTCCATCAGTCACTGCATCGCATTTCCCTCAGTCACTGTGTCCCATTTCCCACAGTCACTGCCTCTCCTTTCCCTCAGTCACTGCGTCCCATTTCCATCAGTCACTGCATCAGACTTCACTCAGTCACTGCATCCCATTTCACTCAGTCACTGCATCCCATTTCCCACAGTCACTGCATCCCATTTCCCACAGTCACTGCATCCCATTTCACTGACTCACTGCATCCCATTTCCACAGTCACTGCATCCCATTTCTCTCAGCCACTGCATCCCATTTCACTCAGTCACTGCATCTCATTTCCCACAGTCACAGCATCCCATTTCCATCAGTCACTGCATCCCATTTCACTGACTCACTGCATCCCATTTCCACAGTCACTGCATCCCATTTCACACAGTCACTGCATCCCATTTCCACAGTCACTGCATCCCATTTCCACAGTCACTGCATCCCCTTTCCCTGAGTCAAAGCATCCCATTTCCATCAGTCAATGCACCCATTTACATCGGTCACTGCATCCCATTAACATTAGTCACTGCATCCCATTTGTCTCAGTCACTGCATCCCATTACCATCAGTCACTGCATCCCATTACGCTCAGTCACTTCATCCCATTTCACTCAGTCACTGCATCCCATTTCACTCAGTCACTGCATCCCATTTCACTCAGCCACTGCATCCCAATTGACTCAGCCACTGCATCCCATTTCACTCAGCCACTGCATCCCATTTCACTCACTCACAGCATCCCATTTCCATCAGTCACTGCATCCCATTTCCATCAGTCACTGCATCCCATTTCACTCAGTCACTGCGTCCCATTTCCACAGTCACTGCATCCCCTTTCCCTGAGTCAAAGCATCCCATTTCCATCAGTCATTGCACCCATTTACATCGGTCACTGCATCCCATTAACATTAGTCACTGCATCCCATTTGTCTCAGTCACTGCATCCCATTACCATCAGTCACTGCAACCCATTACGCTCAGTAACAGTATCCCATTTCCCTCAGTCCCTGCATCCCATTCCATTCAGCTTCTCCATCCCATTTCACTCAGTCACTGCATCCCATTTCCCACAGTCACTGCATACCCATTACCCTCAGTCGCAGCATCCCATTTCCACAGGCACTGCACTTCCTTTCCCTCAGTCACTGCAACCCATTTCACGCTGTCACTGCATCCCATTTCACGCAGTGACTGAATTCCATTTCACTCAGGGACTGAATCCAATTTCACTCAGGCACTGCATCCCATTTAACGGATACAGTGAATCCTATTCAACTGAGACAGTGCATCCATTTCCCTCAGTCACAGCATCCCACATTCATAGTCACTGCATCTCCTTTCCCCGTCACTGCATCAGATTCCCTTCAGGCACTGCATTCCATTCCAACAGTCACAGCATCCCCTTTACATCAGGCACAGCATCCCATTTCCAACAGTCACTGCCTCCCATGTCACTCAGTCACTGCATCCCATTTCCCACAGTCACTGCATCCCATTTCCCACAGTCAGTGAATCCCAGTTCACTCAGGCACTGCATCGCATTTCCCTCAGTCACTGCATCGAATTACCCTCAGTCACTGCATCCCATTTCTCTCAGCCACTGCATCCCATTTCACTCAGTCACTGCATCCCATTTCACTGACTCACTGCATCCCATTTCACTCAGTCACTGCATCCCATTTCACACAGTCACTGCATCCCATTTCACACAGTCACTGCATCCCATTTCACACAGTCACTGCATCCCATTTCACACAGTCACTGCATCCCCTTTCCCTGAGTCAAAGCATCCCAATTCCATCAGTCATTGCACCCATTTACATCGGTCACTGCATCCCATTTCCCTCAGTCACTGCATCCCATTACGCTCAGACACAGCATCCCATTTCACTCACTCTCAGCATCCCATTTCCATCAGTCACTGCATCCCATTTCACTCAGTCACTGCATCCCATTTCACTCAGTCACTGCATCCCATTTCACTCAGCCACTGCATCCCATTTCACTCAGCCACTGCATCCCATTTCCATCAGTCAAGCATCCCATTTCCATCAGTCACTGCATCCCATTTCCATCAGTCACTGCATCCCATTTCACTCAGTCACTGCATCCCAATTGACTCAGTCACTGCATCCCATTTCACTCAGTCACTGCATCCCATTTCCCACAGTCACTGAATCCCATTTCACTCAGTCACTGCATCCCATTTCCCTCAGTCACTGTATCCCATTTCACTCAGACACTGCATCCCATTTCCCACAGTAAACTGCATGCCATTTCTCTCAGTCACGATATCCCATTTCCCACAGTCACTGCATCCCATTTCACTCAGCCACTGCATCCCATTTAATGGAGAGAGTGAATCCGATTCAACTGAGACAGTGCATTCATTTCCATCAGTCACCGCACCCTATTCCACACAGACACCGCATCCCATTTCACTCAGTCACCGCATGCTATTTCCATCAGTCACCGCATCCCATGACCCTCACTCACTGCATCCCATGAACCTCAGTCACTGCCTCTCACTTCACTCAGTCACTGCCTCCCCCTTCACTCAGTCACTGCCTCCCCCTTCACTCAGTCACTGCCTCCCCCTTCACTCAGTCAAGGCCTCCCACTTCACTCAGTCAAGGCCTCCCACTTCACTCAGTCAAGGCCTCCCACTTCGCACAGTCACTGCCTCCCACTTCACACAGTCACTCCATCCCATTTCAGTCAGTCACTACCTCCCATTTCACTCAGTCACTGCATCGCATTTCACTCAGTCACTGCATCGCATTTCACTCAGTCACTGCATCGCATTTCACTCAGTCACTGCATCCCATTTAACTGAGGCAGTGAATCTCATTGAACTGAGACGGTGCATCTCATTTCCCTCAGTCACAGCATCCCATTTCACTCAGCCACTGCATCCCATTTCACTCAGCCACTGCATCCCATTTCACTCAGTCACTGCATCCCATTTCACTCAGTAACAGCAGTGCATTTGACTCAGTCACTACATCCTATTTAACGGAGACAGTGAATCCTATTCAACTGAGACAGTGCATCCATTTCCCTCAGTCACCGCACCCTATTCCCCACAGTCACCGCATTCCATTTCCCTCAGTCACCGCTTCCCATTTCCTTCAGTAATTGCATCCCATGACCCTCGCTCACTGCATCCCATGACCCTCACTCACTGCATCTCCTGTCCCTCAGTCACTGCATCCCATTTAACGGAGACAGTGAATACTATTCAGCTGAGACAGTGCATCCGTTTCCATCAGTCATCGCACCCTATTCCCCACAGTCACCGCATTCCATTTCCCTCAATCACTGCATCCCATTACCCTCAGTCACTGCTTCCCATTTCACTCAGTAACAGCATCCCATTTCACTCAGTCACAGCCTCCCAAATCACTCAGTCACTGCCTCCCAATTCACTCAGTCACTGCCTCCCAATTCACTCAGTCACTGCCTCCCAATTCACTCAGTCACTGCCTCCCAATTCACTCAGTCACTGACTCCCAATTCACTCAGTCACTGACTCCCAATTCACTCAGTCACTGACTCCCAATTCCGTCAGTCACTCCGTCCCATTTCAGTCAGTCACTACCTCCCATTTCAGTCAGTCACTGCGTCCCATTTCAGTCAGTCACTGCGTCCCATTTCAGTCAGTCAGTGCGTTCCATTTCCCCCAGTCAGTGCGTTCCATTTCCCCCAGTCACGGCGTCCCATTTCTCACAGTCACGGCGTCCCATTTCTCACAGTCACTACGTCCCATTTCCCTCAGTCACTGCGTCCCATTTCTCTCAGTCACTGCGTCCCATTTCCCTCAGTCACTGCATCCCATTTCACTCAGTCACTGCATCCCATTTCACTCAGTCACGGCATCCCATTTCACTCAGTCACGGCATCCCATTTCACTCAGTCACTGCCTCCCAGTTCACTCAGTCACTGCCTCCCAGTTCACTCAGTCACTGCCTCCCATTTCAGTCAGTCACTCCATCCCATTTCAGTCAGTCACTCCCATTTCAGTCAGTCACTGCATCCCATTTCACGCAGTCACTGCATCCCATTTCACGCAGTCACTGCATCCCATTTCCCACTGTCACTGCATCTCCATTCCCTCAGTCACTGCATCGCATTATCCTCAGTCACAGCATCCCATTTCACTCAGTCACTGCATCCCATTTAACTGAGACAGTGAATCTCATTGAACTGAGACAGTGCATCCCATTACACTCAGACACAGCATTCCATTTCCCACAGTCACTGCATCTCCTTCCCCTCAGTCACTGCATCTCATTTCCCTCAGTCACTGCATCCCATTTCCATCAGCTTTGCATCCCATTACCCTCAGTCACTGCCTCCCATTTCACTCAGTCACTGCCTCCCATTTCACTCAGCAACTGCATCCCATTTCACTCATCCACGACATCCCATTTCCATCAGCCAATGCTTTCCATTTCCCTCAGTCACAGCATCCCACATCCACAGACACTACATCTCCTTTCCCTGTCACTGCATCCGATTTCCGTCAGTCACTGCAACCCATTTCCCTCAGTCACTGCATCTACTTTCCCTCAGACACTGCATCCCGTTTCCCACAGTCACTGAATCACCTTTCCCTCAGTCACTGCATCCCATTCCACTGAGGCACAGCATCCCATTTCACTCAGCCACTGCATCCCATATCACTCAGCCACTGCATCCCATTTCCATCAGTCACTGCATCACATTTCCTCAGTCACTGCATCGCATTTCCATCAGACACTGCATCCCATTTCCATCAGACACTGCATCCCATTTCCATTAGACACTGCATCCCATTTCACTCATCACTGCATCACATTTCACACAGTCACTGCATCATATTTCAGTCAATCACTGCATCCCATTTCCTTCAGTCACTGCATCCCATTTCACACAGTCATTGCATCCAATTTCCCTCAGTCACTGCACACCATTTCACTCAGTCACTGCACTCCATTTCACTCATTCATTGCACCCCATCTCACTCAGTCACTGCATCTCCTTTCCCTCAGCCACTGTATTCCATTTCTCGCAGCCACTGAATCCCATTTCCCTCAGTCACTGCATCCCTTTACCCTCAGTCACTGCATCCAATTTCCCACACTAACGGCATCGCATTTCCCTGAGTCACAGTATCCCATTTCTAACAGACACTGAATCCCATTTCAATCAATCACTGAATCCCAATTCACACAGTCCCTACATCCCATTTCCTACAGTGACTGCATCCCATTTCACGCAGACCCTACATCCCATTGCCCACAGTGACTGCATCCCATTTCACTCAGCCACTGCATCCCATTTCACTCAGCCACTGCATCCCATTTCACTCAGCCACTGCATCCCATTTCCATCAGCCAATGCTTTCCATTTCCCTCAGTCACAGCCTCCCACATCCACAGTCACTGCATCTCCTTTCCCTGTCACTGCATCCAATTTCCGTCAGTCACTGCAACCCATTTCCCTCAGTCACTGCATCTCCTTTCCCTCAGACACTACATCCCGTTTCCCTCAGACACTGCATCCCATTTCATTCAGTCACTGCACCCCATTTCACTCAGTCACTGCACCCCATTTCACTCAGTCACTGCATCCCATTTCACTCAGTCACTGCATCCCATTTCACTCAGTCACTGCATCACATTACAGTCAGTCATTGTATCCCATTCCCCTCAGTCACTGTATCCCATTTCCCTCAGACACTGCATCCCATTTCCATCAGTCACTGCATCCCATTTCACTCAGTCACTGCATCCCATTTCACTCAGTCACTGCGTCCCATTTCACTCAGTCACTGCAACCCATTATGCTCAGTAACAGTATCCCATTTCCCTCAGTCCCTGCATCCCATTCCAATCAGCCACTCCATCCCATTTCACTCAGTCACTGCACCCCGTTTCACTCAGTCACTGCATCCCATTTCACTCAGTCACTGCATCCCATTTCACTCAGTCACTGCATCACATTACAGTCAGTCATTGTATCCCATTCCCCTCAGTCACTGTATCCCATTTCCCTCAGACACTGCATCCCATTTCCATCAGTCACTGCATCCCATTTCACTCAGTCACTGCGTCCCATTTCACTCAGTCACTGCAACCCATTACGCTCAGTAACAGTATCCCATTTCCCTCAGTCCCTGCATCCCATTCCAATCAGCCACTCCATCCCATTTCACTCAGTCACTGCATCCCATTTCCCACAGTCACTGCATACCCATTACCCGAAGTCACAGCATCCCATTTCCCACAGTCACTGGATTTCCTTTCCCTCAGTCACTGCATCCCATTTCCCACAGTCACTGCATCACATTTCCCACCGTCACTGCATTTCCTATCCCTCAGTCACTGCATCCCATTTGACTCAGCCACGGCATCCCATTTCCATCAGTCACTGCGTCCCATTTCCCTCAGTCACTGCGTCCCATTTCCCTCAGCCACTGCGTCCCATTTCACTCAGTCACTGCAACCCATTACGCTCAGTAACAGTATCCCATTTCCCTCAGTCCCTGCATCCCATTCCAATCAGCCACTCCATCCCATTTCACTCAGTCACTGCATCCCATTTCCCACAGTCACTGCATACCCATTACCCGAAGTCACAGCATCCCATTTCCCACAGTCACTGGATTTCCTTTCCCTCAGTCACTGCATCCCATTTCCCACAGTCACTGCATCACATTTCCCACCGTCACTGCATTTCCTATCCCTCAGTCACTGCATCCCATTTGACTCAGCCACGGCATCCCATTTCCATCAGTCACTGCGTCCCATTTCCCTCAGTCACTGCGTCCCATTTCCCTCAGCCACTGCGTCCCATTTCACTTCGTCACTGCAACCCATTACGCTCAGTAACAGTATCCCATTTCCCTCAGTCCCTGCATCCCATTCCATTCAGCCACTGCATCCCATTTCACTCAGTCACTGTGTCCCATTTCCCACAGTCACTGCCTCTCCTTTCCCTCAGTCACTGCGTCCCATTTCCATCAGTCACTGCATCCCATTTCCCTCAGTCACTGCATCCCATTTCCCACAATCACTGCATCCCATTTCCCACAGTCACTGCATCCCATTTCCCTCAGTCACTGCATCCCATTTCCCTCAGTCACTGCATCCCATTTCCCACAGTCACTGCATCCCATTTCCCTCAGTCACTGCATCCCATTTCCCTCAGTCACTGCATCCCATTTCCCTCAGTCACTGCATCGCATTTCCCTCAGCCACTGCATCCCATTTCCCACAGTCACTGCATCCCATTTCACTCAGTCACTGCATCCCATTTCCCACAGTCACTGCATCCCATTTCACTCAGTCACTGCATCCCATTTCACACAGTCACTGCATCCCATTTCCACAGTCACTGCATCCCCTTTCCCTGAGTCAAAGCATCCCATTTCCATCAGTCATTGCACCCATTTACATCGGTCACTGCATCCCATTAACATCAGTCACTGCATCCCATTTGTCTCAGTCACTGCATCCCATTACCATCAGTCACTGCATCCCATTACGCTCAGACACAGCATCCCATTTCACTCAGTCACTGCATCCCATTTCACTCAGCCACTGCATCCCATTTCACTCAGCCACTGCATCCCATTTCACTCAGCCACTGCATCCCATTTCACTCAGCCACTGCATCCCATTTCACTCACTCACAGCATCCCATTTCCATCAGTCATTGCATCCCATTTCACTCACTCACAGCATCCCATTTCACTCAGTCACTGCATCCCATTTCCATCAGTCACTGCAGCCCATTTCACTCTGTCACTGCGTCCCATTTCCACAGTCACTGCATCCCCTTTCCCGGAGTCAAAGCATCCCATTTCCATCAGTCATTGCACCCATTTACATCGGTCACTGCATCCCATTAACATCAGTCACTGCATCCCATTTGTCTCAGTCACTGCATCCCATTACCATCAGTCACTGCAACCCATTACGCTCAGTAACAGTATCCCATTTCCCTCAGTCCCTGCATCCCATTCCATTCAGCCACTCCATCCCATTTCACTCAGTCACTGCATCCCATTTCCCACAGTCACTGCATACCCATTACCCTCAGTCGCAGCATCCCATTTCCACAGGCACTGCACTTCCTTTCCCTCAGTCACTGCAACCCATTTCACGCTGTCACTGCATCCCATTTCACGCAGTGACTGCATCCAATTTCACTCAGGGACTGCATCCAATTTCACTCAGGGACTGCATCCCATTTAACGGATACAGTGAATCCTATTCAACTGAGACAGTGCATCCATTTCCCTCAGTCACAGCATCCCACATTCATAGTCACTGCATCTCCTTTCCCCGTCACTGCATCAGATTCCCTTCAGTCACTGCATTCCATTCCAACAGTCACAGCATCCCCATTACATCAGTCACAGCATCCCATTTCCAACAGTCACTGCCTCCCATGTCACTCAGTCACTGCATCCCATTACCCTCAGTCACTGCTTCCCATTTCCCACAGTCACTGCATTTCCTATCCCTCAGTCACTGCATCCCATTGCCCTCAGTCACAGCATTCCATTTCCCACAGTCACTGCATCTCCATTCCCTCAGTCACTGCATCTTATTTCACTCAGTCAATGCATCCCATTTCACTCAGTCACTGCATCCCATTTCACTCAGTCACTGCATCCCATTTCACTCAGTCTCAGCACCCCATTTCACTCAGTCACTCCATGTCCCTTCCTCAGTCACAGCATCGCATTTCACTCAGTCACTGCATCACATTATCCTCTGTCACTGCATCTCATTTCCCTCAGTGACTGCATCACATTTCACTCAGTGACTGCATCACATTTCACTCAGTCACTGCATCCCATTTCACTCAGTCACTGCATCCCATTTCACTCAGTCACTGCATCCCATTTCATTCAGTCACGGCATCCCATTTCACTCAGTCAGTGCATCCCATTTCACTCAGTCACTGCATCCCATTTCATTCAGTCACTACCTCCCATTTCAGTCAGTCACTGCATCTCCTTTCCCTCAGTCACTGCATCACATTTCACTCAGTCACAGCATCCCATTTCTCTCAGTCACAGCATCCCTTTTCATTCAGGCACTGCATCCCATTTAACTGAGACAGTGAATCTCATTGAACTGAGGCAGTGCATCCCATTTCCCTCAGTCACTGCACCACATTACCCTCAGTCACTGCATCCCATTTCACTCAGTCTCAGCATCCCATTTCTCTCAGTCACTGCATCCCATTTAACTGAGACAGTGAATCTCATTGAACTGAGGCACTGCATCCCATTTCCCTTAGTCACTGCACCACAATACCCTCAGTCACTGCATCCCTTTTCACTAAGTCACTGCATCCCTTTTCACTCAGTCACTGCATCCCTTTTGACTCAGTGATTGCATCCCATTTCACTCAGTGACTGCATCCCATGACACTCAGTGACTGCATCCCATGACACTCAGTGACTGCATCCCATGACACTCAGCCACTGCATCCCATATCACTCAGCCACTGCATCCCATTTCCATCAATCACTGCATCACATTTCCTCAGTCACTGCATCGCATTTCCATCAGACACTGCATCCCATTTCCATCAGACACTGCATCCCATTTCCATTAGACACTGCATCCCATTTCACTCATCACTGCATCACATTTCACACAGTCACTGCATCATATTTCAGTCAATCACTGCATCCCATTTCCTTCAGTCACTGCATCCCATTTCACACAGTCATTGCATCCAATTTCCCTCAGTCACTGCACACCATTTCACTCAGTCACTGCACTCCATTTCACTCATTCATTGCACCCCATCTCACTCAGTCACTGCATCTCCTTTCCCTCAGCCACTGTATTCCATTTCTCGCAGCCACTGAATCCCATTTCCCTCAGTCACTGCATCCCTTTACCCTCAGTCACTGCATCCAATTTCCCACACTAACGGCATCGCATTTCCCTGAGTCACAGTATCCCATTTCTAACAGACACTGAATCCCATTTCAATCAATCACTGAATCCCATTTCACGCAGACCCTACATCCCATTGCCCACAGTGACTGCATCCCATTTCACTCAGCCACTGCATCCCATTTCACTCAGCCACTGCATCCCATTTCACTCAGCCACTGCATCCCATTTCCATCAGCCAATGCTTTCCATTTCCCTCAGTCACAGCCTCCCACATCCACAGTCACTGCATCTCCTTTCCCTGTCACTGCATCCAATTTCCGTCAGTCACTGCAACCCATTTCCCTCAGTCACTGCATCTCCTTTCCCTCAGACACTACATCCCATTTCCATCAGTCACTGCATCCCGTTTCCCTCAGACACTGCATCCCATTTCATTCAGTCACTGCACCCCATTTCACTCAGTCACTGCACCCCATTTCACTCAGTCACTGCATCCCATTTCACTCAGTCACTGCATCCCATTTCACTCAGTCACTGCATCACATTACAGTCAGTCATTGTATCCCATTCCCCTCAGTCACTGTATCCCATTTCCCTCAGACACTGCATCCCATTTCCATCAGTCACTGCATCCCATTTCACTCAGTCACTGCGTCCCATTTCACTCAGTCACTGCAACCCATTATGCTCAGTAACAGTATCCCATTTCCCTCAGTCCCTGCATCCCATTCCAATCAGCCACTCCATCCCATTTCACTCAGTCACTGCACCCCGTTTCACTCAGTCACTGCATCCCATTTCACTCAGTCACTGCATCCCATTTCACTCAGACACTGCATCCCATTTCACTCAGTCACTGCATCACATTACAGTCAGTCATTGTATCCCATTCCCCTCAGTCACTGTATCCCATTTCCCTCAGACACTGCATCCCATTTCCATCAGTCACTGCATCCCATTTCACTCAGTCACTGCGTCCCATTTCACTCAGTCACTGCAACCCATTACGCTCAGTAACAGTATCCCATTTCCCTCAGTCCCTGCATCCCATTCCAATCAGCCACTCCATCCCATTTCACTCAGTCACTGCATCCCATTTCCCACAGTCACTGCATACCCATTACCCGAAGTCACAGCATCCCATTTCCCACAGTCACTGGATTTCCTTTCCCTCAGTCACTGCATCCCATTTCCCACAGTCACTGCATCACATTTCCCACCGTCACTGCATTTCCTATCCCTCAGTCACTGCATCCCATTTGACTCAGCCACGGCATCCCATTTCCATCAGTCACTGCGTCCCATTTCCCTCAGTCACTGCGTCCCATTTCCCTCAGCCACTGCGTCCCATTTCACTTCGTCACTGCAACCCATTACGCTCAGTAACAGTATCCCATTTCCCTCAGTCCCTGCATCCCATTCCATTCAGCCACTGCATCCCATTTCACTCAGTCACTGTGTCCCATTTCCCACAGTCACTGCCTCTCCTTTCCCTCAGTCACTGCGTCCCATTTCCATCAGTCACTGCATCCCATTTCCCTCAGTCACTGCATCCCATTTCCCACAATCACTGCATCCCATTTCCCACAGTCACTGCATCCCATTTCCCTCAGTCACTGCATCCCATTTCCCTCAGTCACTGCATCCCATTTCCCACAGTCACTGCATCCCATTTCCCTCAGTCACTGCATCCCATTTCCCTCAGTCACTGCATCCCATTTCCCTCAGTCACTGCATCGCATTTCCCTCAGCCACTGCATCCCATTTCCCACAGTCACTGCATCCCATTTCACTCAGTCACTGCATCCCATTTCCCACAGTCACTGCATCCCATTTCACTCAGTCACTGCATCCCATTTCACACAGTCACTGCATCCCATTTCCACAGTCACTGCATCCCCTTTCCCTGAGTCAAAGCATCCCATTTCCATCAGTCATTGCACCCATTTACATCGGTCACTGCATCCCATTAACATCAGTCACTGCATCCCATTTGTCTCAGTCACTGCATCCCATTACCATCAGTCACTGCATCCCATTACGCTCAGACACAGCATCCCATTTCACTCAGTCACTGCATCCCATTTCACTCAGCCACTGCATCCCATTTCACTCAGCCACTGCATCCCATTTCACTCAGCCACTGCATCCCATTTCACTCAGCCACTGCATCCCATTTCACTCACTCACAGCATCCCATTTCCATCAGTCACTGCATCCCATTTCCATCAGTCATTGCATCCCATTTCACTCACTCACAGCATCCCATTTCACTCAGTCACTGCATCCCATTTCCATCAGTCACTGCAGCCCATTTCACTCTGTCACTGCGTCCCATTTCCACAGTCACTGCATCCCCTTTCCCGGAGTCAAAGCATCCCATTTCCATCAGTCATTGCACCCATTTACATCGGTCACTGCATCCCATTAACATCAGTCACTGCATCCCATTTGTCTCAGTCACTGCATCCCATTACCATCAGTCACTGCAACCCATTACGCTCAGTAACAGTATCCCATTTCCCTCAGTCCCTGCATCCCATTCCATTCAGCCACTCCATCCCATTTCACTCAGTCACTGCATCCCATTTCCCACAGTCACTGCATACCCATTACCCTCAGTCGCAGCATCCCATTTCCACAGGCACTGCACTTCCTTTCCCTCAGTCACTGCAACCCATTTCACGCTGTCACTGCATCCCATTTCACGCAGTGACTGCATCCAATTTCACTCAGGGACTGCATCCAATTTCACTCAGGGACTGCATCCCATTTAACGGATACAGTGAATCCTATTCAACTGAGACAGTGCATCCATTTCCCTCAGTCACAGCATCCCACATTCATAGTCACTGCATCTCCTTTCCCCGTCACTGCATCAGATTCCCTTCAGTCACTGCATTCCATTCCAACAGTCACAGCATCCCCATTACATCAGTCACAGCATCCCATTTCCAACAGTCACTGCCTCCCATGTCACTCAGTCACTGCATCCCATTACCCTCAGTCACTGCTTCCCATTTCCCACAGTCACTGCATTTCCTATCCCTCAGTCACTGCATCCCATTGCCCTCAGTCACAGCATTCCATTTCCCACAGTCACTGCATCTCCATTCCCTCAGTCACTGCATCTTATTTCACTCAGTCAATGCATCCCATTTCACTCAGTCACTGCATCCCATTTCACTCAGTCACTGCATCCCATTTCACTCAGTCTCAGCACCCCATTTCACTCAGTCACTCCATGTCCCTTCCTCAGTCACAGCATCGCATTTCACTCAGTCACTGCATCACATTATCCTCTGTCACTGCATCTCATTTCCCTCAGTGACTGCATCACATTTCACTCAGTGACTGCATCACATTTCACTCAGTCACTGCATCCCATTTCACTCAGTCACTGCATCCCATTTCACTCAGTCACTGCATCCCATTTCATTCAGTCACGGCATCCCATTTCACTCAGTCAGTGCATCCCATTTCACTCAGTCACTGCAGCCCATTTCATTCAGTCACTACCTCCCATTTCAGTCAGTCACTGCATCTCCTTTCCCTCAGTCACTGCATCACATTTCACTCAGTCACAGCATCCCATTTCTCTCAGTCACAGCATCCCTTTTCATTCAGGCACTGCATCCCATTTAACTGAGACAGTGAATCTCATTGAACTGAGGCAGTGCATCCCATTTCCCTCAGTCACTGCACCACATTACCCTCAGTCACTGCATCCCATTTCACTCAGTCTCAGCATCCCATTTCTCTCAGTCACTGCATCCCATTTAACTGAGACAGTGAATCTCATTGAACTGAGGCACTGCATCCCATTTCCCTCAGTCACTGCACCACATTACCCTCAGTCACTGCATCCCTTTTCACTAAGTCACTGCATCCCTTTTCACTCAGTCACTGCATCCCTTTTGACTCAGTGATTGCATCCCATTTCACTCAGTGACTGCATCCCATTTCACTCAGTGACTGCATCCCATGACACTCAGTGACTGCATCCCATGACACTCAGTCACTGCATCCCATGACACTCAGTCACTGTGTCCCATTTCCCTCAGTCACTGCCAACTTTTCTCACAGTCACTGCAACCCATTTCCCACAGTCACTGCATCTCCTTTCCCTCAGTCACTGCATTTCCTTTCCCTCAGTCATGGCACCTCCTGTCCCTCAGACACGGCTTCTCCTGTCCCTCAGTCACTGCAACTCATTTTGTTCAATCACTGCATCTCATTTTGTTCAGTCACTGCATCCCATTTCCATCAGTCACTGCATCCCATTATCAGTCAGTCACTACTTCCCATTTCCCACAGTCACTGCATCCCATTTCACTCAGTCACTGCATCCCATTTAATGGAGAAAGTGAATCCTATTCAACTGAGACAGCAAATCCATTTCCATCAGTCACCGCGCAATATTCCCAACAGTCACGGCATCACATTATCCTCAGTCACTGCGTCCCATTTCCCTCAGTCACTGCATCCCATTTCCCTCAGTTGTTGCATCCCATTTAACGGAGACCGTGAATCCTGTTCAACTGAGACAGTGAATCAATTTCCATCAGTCATCCCACCATACTCCCCACAGTCACTACCTCCCATTTCAGTCAGTCACTGCATCTCCTTTCCCTCAGTCACTGCATCCCATTTCACTCAGTCACAGCATCCCATTTCACTCAGTCACAGCATCCCAGTTCATTCAGTCACTGCATCCCATTTAACTGAGACAGTGAATCTCATTGAACTGAGGCAGTGCATCCCATTTCCCTCAGTCACTGCATCACATTTCACTCAGACACTGCACCACATTACCCTCAGTCACTGCACCACATTACCCTCAGTCACTGCATCCCTTTTCCCACAGTCACTGCAAACTTTTCTCACAGTCACTGCAACCCATTTCCCACAGTCACTGCATCTCCTTTCCCTCAGTCACTGCATCTCCTTTCCCTCAGTCATGGCACCTCCTGTCCCACAGTCACTGCATCCCATTTCCATCAGTCACTACATCCCATTACCCTCAGGAACTGCATCCCATTTCACTCAGGCACTGCATCCCATTTCACTCAGGCACTGCATCCCATTTCACTCAGGCACTGCAGCCCATTTCACTTAGGCACTGCAGCCCATTTCACTCAGGCACTGCATCCCATTTCAGTCAGTCACTACCTCCCATTTCAGTCAGTCACTACCTCCCATTTCAGTCAGTCACTACCTCCCATTTCCAGAAGTCACTGCATCCGATTTCCCTCAGTCACTGCATCCCACTTCACTCAGTCACTGCCTCCCACTTCACTCAGTCACTGCCTCCCACTTCAGTCAGTCACTGCATCCCATTTCAGTCAGTCACTGCATCCCATTTCAGTCAGTCACTGCATCTCCTTTCCCTCAGTCACTGCATCTCCTTTCCCTCAGTCACTGCATCACATTTCACTCAGTCTGAGCACCCCATCTCACTCAGTCAGTGCATCCCATTTCGCATAGTCACTGCATGGCATTACACTCAGTCACTGCGTCCCATTCCCCTCAGTCACTCCCTCCCATTTCAGTCACTCCCCACATTTCCCTCACTGCAAACGTTTCCCACACTCACTGCAACCCATTTCCAACAGTCACAGCATCCCATTTCCCACAGTAACAGCATCCCATTTCAGTCAGTCACAGCAACCCATTTCGCTCAGTCACTGCATCACATTTCACTCAGTGACTGCATCCCATTTCACTCAGTGACTGCATCTCATTTCACTCAGTCACTGCATCCCATTTCTCTCAGTCACTGCATCCCATTTAACTGAGACAGTGAATCTCATTGAACTGAGGCACTGCATCCCATTTCCCTCAGTCACTGCACCACATTACCCTCAGTCACTGCATCCCTTTTCACTAAGTCACTGCATCCCTTTTCACTCAGTCACTGCATCCCTTTTGACTCAGTGATTGCATCCCATTTCACTCAGTGACTGCATCCCATGACACTCAGTGACTGCATCCCATGACACTCAGTCACTGTGTCCCATTTCCCTCAGTCACTGCCAACTTTTCTCACAGTCACTGCAACCCATTTCCCACAGTCACTGCATCTCCTTTCCCTCAGTCACTGCATTTCCTTTCCCTCAGTCATGGCACCTCCTGTCCCTCAGACACGGCTTCTCCTGTCCCTCAGTCACTGCAACTCATTTTGTTCAATCACTGCATCTCATTTTGTTCAGTCACTGCATCCCATTTCCATCAGTCACTGCATCCCATTATCAGTCAGTCACTACTTCCCATTTCCCACAGTCACTGCATCCCATTTCACTCAGTCACTGCATCCCATTTAATGGAGAAAGTGAATCCTATTCAACTGAGACAGCAAATCCATTTCCATCTGTCACCGCGCAATATTCCCAACAGTCACGGCATCACATTATCCTCAGTCACTGCGTCCCATTGCGCTCAGTCACTGCGTCCCATTTCCCTCAGTCACTGCATCCCATTTCCCTCAGTCGTTGCATCCCATTTAACGGAGACCGTGAATCCTGTTCAACTGAGACAGTGAATCAATTTCCATCAGTCATCCCACCATACTCCCCACAGTCACTACCTCCCATTTCAGTCAGTCACTGCATCTCCTTTCCCTCAGTCACTGCATCCCATTTCACTCAGTCACAGCATCCCATTTCACTCAGTCACAGCATCCCATTTCACTCAGTCACAGCATCCCAGTTCATTCAGTCACTGCATCCCATTTAACTGAGACAGTGAATCTCATTGAACTGAGGCAGTGCATCCCATTTCCCTCAGTCACTGCATCACATTTCACTCAGACACTGCACCACATTACCCTCAGTCACTGCACCACATTACCCTCAGTCACTGCATCCCTTTTCCCACAGTCACTGCAAACTTTTCTCACAGTCACTGCAACCCATTTCCCACAGTCACTGCATCTCCTTTCCCTCAGTCACTGCATCTCCTTTCCCTCAGTCATGGCACCTCCTGTCCCACAGTCACTGCATCCCATTTCCATCAGTCACTACATCCCATTACCCTCAGGCACTGCATCCCATTTCACTCAGGCACTGCATCCCATTTCACTCAGGCACTGCAGCCCATTTCACTTAGGCACTGCAGCCCATTTCACTCAGGCACTGCATCCCATTTCAGTCAGTCACTACCTCCCATTTCAGTCAGTCACTACCTCCCATTTCAGTCAGTCACTACCTCCCATTTCAGTCAGTCACTACCTCCCATTTCCAGAAGTCACTGCATCCGATTTCCCTCAGTCACTGCATCCCACTTCACTCAGTCACTGCCTCCCACTTCACTCAGTCACTGCCTCCCATTTCAGTCAGTCACTGCATCCCATTTCAGTCAGTCACTGCATCCCATTTCAGTCAGTCACTGCATCTCCTTTCCCTCAGTCACTGCATCTCCTTTCCCTCAGTCACTGCATCACATTTCACTCAGTCTGAGCACCCCATCTCACTCAGTCAGTGCATCCCACTGCATGTCATTTCCTTAGTCACTGCATCGCATTACACTCAGTCACTGCGTCCCATTCCCCTCAGTCACTCCCTCCCATTTCAGTCACTCCCCACATTTCCCTCACTGCAAACGTTTCCCACACTCACTGCAACCCATTTCCAACAGTCACAGCATCCCATTTCCCGCAGTAACAGCATCCCATTTCAGTCAGTCACAGCAACCCATTTCGCTCAGTCACTGCATCACATTTCACTCAGTGACTGCATCCCATTTCACTCAGTGACTGCATCTCATTTCGCTCAGTCACTGCATCACATTTCGCTCAGTCACTGCATCACATTTCACTCAGTCACTGCATCCCATTTCAATCAGTCACTGCATCCCATTTCACTCAGTCACTGCCTCCCACTTCACTCAGTCACTGCCTCCCAAATTCAGTCGGTCCCTCCCTCCCATTTCAGTCAGTCACGACCTCCCATTTCAGTCAGTCACTGCATCTTATTTCCCACAGTCACTGCATCTACTTTCCCTCAGTCACGGCATCTCCTGTCCCTCAGTCACTGCATCTCATTTCCCTCAGTCACTGCATCCCATTTGACTGAGACAGTGCATCCCATTGCCCTCACTCACGGCATCCCATTTCACTCAGTCACTGCATCCCAGTTCACACAGTCACTGCATCCAATTTCACTCAGTCACTGCATCCCATTACCCTCAGTCACTGCATCTCATTTCACTGAGTCACTGCATCCCGTTTCACTGAGTCACTGCATCGCATTTCTTGTTCTCACTTGAATGCAATGGTCATGAATCTCCTCCAATGGCTTGTCATGTATTTCCAATGCAAAATTTTACCAAGTTTTGATTTTCAATTTTGATGACGTGTGTTTCCTCTATTCTATAAGATGCTTCAATAAACTCAAATTTGACAAATCATAATTCAATCACCATTAACTACAGAGTTAATTTCATCAAACAGATCCAATTAGAATTGTCACATTCCCAAATCCAGATTCAAGTTTTTCTAATTATGGGCCACGTGGTTAAGAAAAAAGACACTTAGAATCAGAGAGATGTACAGTCGGGAAACAGATCCTTTGGCCCAATTTGTCTATGTTCACCAGATATCCGAAATTAATTTAGTCCCATTTGCCAGCATTTGGCCAATATTCCTCTCAACCCATCATATTCATATCCCATCCACATGCCTTTTAAACGTACAAGCCTCCACCACTTCCTCTGGCAGCTCACTCCATACATGCACCACTATGAAAAAAATCCGGTCCATTTTAAATCTTCCCTCTCTCATTTTTAACCTATTCCCTCCAATTTTGGATTCCAGCAACCCGGGGAAAAGATCTTGGCTGTTCACTCTATCCATGTCCCTCGTAATTGTATAAACTTCTATATGGTCAGCCCTGAACTCCAAGTTCCAAGAAATAGCTGCCTGTTCAAGCCCACGGTATACCTCCAACCTCCGTTGCTGGTAACATCCTTGTAGATCTTCTCTGAACCCTTTCAAGTTTACAACATACAACAATACAGCGCACAACAGGCCCTTCGGCCCTCAATGTTGCGCCGACATCCTTCCTCTCGCAAGGAGACCAAAATTGATTGCAGTATTCCAAAAGCAGCCGAACCAACGTCCTACATGGCTGCTAAGTGATCTCCCAACTCCTATACTCAATGCACTGACCGATAAAGGCGAGCACACCAAATGTCTCCTTCATATCCTTTCTACCGGTGGCTGTACTTTGATGGAACTACGAAACTGCACTCCAGCGTCTCTTTATTAATCAACACTCCCCACAACCTTCAGTGTATACGTGCTGCCCTGATTTGCCTTTCCAAAATGTAGCACCTCACATTTGTCTAACCTCAACACCATCTGCCATTCCTCAGTTTATTGGCCCTTGTCAATGTCCCATTGTATTCTGAGGTGACCTTCTTGGCTGGCGACTACACCTTCAATCATTGGGAAACTTACGAACCACACCTTCTATTTTCATATCCAAATTATTGCATCACTTCAACTCCCCCTCCCACTCCCTGAATGACATGTCCATCCTGGGCCTCTTCCAGTGTCACAACCAAACCACCCACAAACTGGAGGAGCAGCACCTCATATTCCGCCTCGGGAGCTTCCAACTCAATAGCCTCAATGTGGACTTGGCCACCCTCAAAATCTCCCCACCCGTCAGCCTCATCCCAAGACTAGTTCCTCCACTCATCCCCGCCTCCATGACCTGTCCGCCTTCTCTCCCACCTATCCACTCCTCCCACCTCACTGACCAACTCCCACCACTGCTTGGAATTATTATTCTTTTCACACTTCATCAGCTCGACGTTATTTCTAAAATCTATTTTCAAATTGTTGGAAAAAGTGAGATAAAGTAAAAGAAGTTACATTCTTACCACTCGTGAAATCTCTGAATATTCTTCTGTTGAAAGGCCGCCAAGGAACGATGCAATTCTTTTGTCACAAATGCTGTGAGGGAGACATCTTTTTCGGTTCCACTAACTCCACCCTAAGGAAGACAAACCCACGTAACATATCTAGTGACTTAAAACATACTCTATTGTTGCCCAAGGTGGAGAGCTGGATGAACACAGCAGGTCAAGGAGCATCAGAGAAGCAAGAAAGCTGCTGTTTCGGGACGAGACCCTACATCAGAAAATTGGCGCTGGAGAATCTGAGATAACAAGGTGTAGAGCCGGATGATACTGCTTGGCCTGCTGTGTTCATCCAGCTTTACACCTTCTTATCTCAGATTCTCCAGCATCTGCAGTTCCTACTGCCTCTATTGTTGCCCTTTCACTTTCCTGAACTAATATGAGCCAGTAGTTTTGTTTAGGCTCGTGTAATCTTACAGTTATTGGCCTGTACAAAATCCTGAATTAATTTTGATCGACTGACGGGAGGAGAGATTAATTTTATAGAAATTTTTGTTTTCTACCAATTTGCAGAGGGCATTGTGGGCGATTGAAGGACAGTGTTATTATCCTCCAGGTCTGCGGACTGCATCGTTACCAACTTGCCCATTTGCATATACATAAAATATTCATTATGTACCAATGAAACATAATAAACCAATACTGTGCACTAAAAACAACCCTCACATATCAATGGAAATTTAAATATTTATCATAGAGTTTGAAGGATTGAATTCAATGATACAAAGCAAAAACCAGTGAAGATGAGTGCAGTTGGTCAGCACTTTTGCCACTAAGTGGAGGTTGGCAGTTTGAGGCCACCCAGGAACAAGCAAGCTCTGTCTAACTCCAAGGGCAGCACGGTGGCTCAGTGGTTAGCACTGCTGACTCACAGCGCCAGGGACCCAGGTTCGATCCCACCGTTGGACCATTTTCTGTGCGGAGTTTGTACATTCTGCCCATGCCTGCATGGGTTCCTGCTGGGTGCTCTGGTTTCCTCCCACAGTCCAAAGATGTGCAGGCTCGGTGTATGGGCCATGCCAAACTTGCCCATTGTGTTTAGGGATGTGTAGGTTAGGTGTGTTAGTCATGGGAAATGTAGGGTTACTGAGGAAAGGGTCGGGGGATGAGTCAGGGTGAGATGCTCTTTGGAGGGTGGCCGTGGACTTCTTGGGTCAAAAGGGGCTTATTTCCACACCGTAGGGATTCTATGATATGCAAGTATCTTTTGAAGTGGACATTCGTGGGTATGCTGTAACAGAGACCTTGAAATACTGCACAACAAATATTTGGAACTAGACTGTCAATTCAGACATAGCATCAAAAAAGGTCATGGAAGTTGTCACCGATATAAAGCAGGATTGATGAAAATCCAGCAGGAAATGGTGTCAAAAGGCACAGTATCTTTTATTCATCTCCAGTTATTTTGTCCAAGGCACTGGATGCTGGCAGGATTGAAACATTTAAGAAATGCTTCACAAATCACATATAAGGACCTGCACATCTTTGAACAATGGGAGGAAACTGCAGCACCTGGCAGAAGCCTCTCGCAGACGCGGGGAGGACGTGTCAATTCCACACAGATAGTTACCCAAGACTGGAATCTCAATTGGCTCCCCAGTGCATAAGCAGCTCGAACCACTGAGCAACTACCTTGCCCACAAGGGGTTTTATAAGCGCATACATTATTTCCATTAATAGTTGGGGGAAGACAGATCCAATCCTCTATGTCCAATCAAAATAACATATTGTAGATATCATGACAACAATCATAAATGATTTTGAATAAGTAAATCAAAAAAATTGAAATAGTTTCCAAGCCTAAATACTAGATATGGTGCCGTTAAGATGAATAGCGCAACAACAAAAAGGCCATATTTTATGTGACCATCGGTAACACTTGAAAACTTGCAACAATATAGTCACCAGTAGAGATCTGGAGTGGCTTGATGGTGCACTCCTTCATACACTGGAATGAAACTCCAAAGATCACAAATTCTCCTTCAATACCGTGTTGTAACAGTGACTGCATCAACCTGTGTTTATGGGCCTGACTGGAAGCCCACACAACATGCATAAACAAAAAAATAATCTAAGGTGATAGGAGAAAAAAATGTATGTATGCAACGTCTTTGAAAAGCAATCATTTCTAGCGGATGCAAGCCCATAAGAAATCTCATTTCGCAGATTATATTCATTTGCACTGCAGGTCATGCCAGTCAGAATCAGTTTTCGTTTCATGACAGATAACTAAAATGTCCAAAACAATGAACTTTGTTTGATCAGAAGATTTTAAGTAAGGACTATGTCTTGTGTGAGCTGATGGCATTCGGGGATGGAGAAGGTACACTCACTGCTGGCATCTTGACACCATTGAATGAGCAAGCGTGGACACTAAGTTTGTAACAGGAAACAATTGTACACGCAATATCTTTTGAGCTCCTTCCGAGCAGGCCTGTAATACTCTAAAGCTGTGCTAGACCCTCACTTACTCCACCTTACGTACGCTGCCTTTTTCTTTTTGACAAGAAGTACCTCTGTACCCTTCATCCAAGGCTCCTTAATCTTACCCCTTCTTACCTGTCTCAGAGGAACAAATTTACACATCACACGCAACAACTCCTCCTTGAACAGCTCCACATGTCTGCTGTGCCCTTTCTGTGGAACAATTGCTCCCAATCTGTACTTCCCAACTCCTGTCTGAGAGCATCATAGTTTCCTTGACCCCAGTGAAATATCTTCCCCTTGTAACTGCTCCTTTCCCTTTCCATGGTGATGGTAAATGTGAGGCTGTTGTGGTCACTGTCGCCAAAGGGCTCTCCCACCACAATATCTGACACCTGTCCTGGCTCATTGCCGAGCACCAAATCCAAAATGGCCTCCCCCCTCGGCCTGTCCACATACTCAGTAAGGAAACCCTCCTGAACACACCTGACAAAAACGGCTCCATCCAAACCATCTGCACTCAGGAGGTTTCGATCTATATTGGGAAAGTTGAAGTCACCCATAACAACAACCCTGATACGTTTGCACTTTTCAACAATCTGCCGGCCAATGAGTTCTTTGATCTCCCAACCGCTATTTGGGGTCTGTAGAAAACCCCCAGTGAGGTGACTGCTGCCTTGCTGTTCCGAACTTCCACCCACACTGACTCAGTCGACAAACCTTCCTTGGCAACATCAGCCCATACCACCTCGGTAGACGAGTCCTCAAAGGTTCTTTCAGCCGCCGTTATACTGTCCGTGACCAACAAAGCCACCCCTCCCCCTCTTTTACCACCTTCCCAGACCTTAATGAAAGATCTAAACCCTAGAACCTGCAACATCCATTCCTGACTCTGCTCTATCCGTGTCTCCGAAATGGCCACAACATCGAAGTCCCAGGTACCTATCCAAGCTGCAACCTCACCTAACTTATTCCGGATACTCCTGGCATTAAAGTCGTCACACTTCAATCCAGCTTGCTGTCTGCCAGCACACTCCTGTTATAGTGAGGTCCTGACCATGTCCTCCCTACGCTCATCCTCCTGTGTACTAAAACAACACCTCAGTTTCCCATCCCCCTTCTGAGCTCGTTTAAATCCACCCGAATGGCACCAGCCAATTTTCCACCCAGGATATTAGTGCCCCTCTGGTTCAAGTGGAGACCGTCCTGTTTGTACAGGTCCCACCTTCCCCAGAATGAGCCCCAATTATCCATGTACCTGAAGCCCTCCCAACTGCACCATCCCTGCAGCCACGTCTTCAGCTGAAATCTCTCCCTGTTCTTTGCCTCGCTATCACGTGGTACGGGTGACAAACCAGTGACGACCACTCTGCTTGTTCTAGCTCTCGGCTTCCACCCTAGCTCCCTCAAATCCTGCCTGACATCCCTATCCCTCTTTCACCATCTGCCATTGGTGCCTATGTGGACCACGACTTGGGGCTGGTCACCCTCTCCCCTCAGGACCCGAAAGAGACGATCCGAGACATCACGGACCATGGCACCTGGTAGGCAACACACCAATCGTAAGTCTCTTTCGTTCCCGGCAAATCTTCTATCAGTCCCTCTAACTGTTGAGTCCCCAATGACTATCACTCTCTTCCTGTTCCCACCCCACCTGGTCCCTTCTGTGCAAGAGGGACAGACTCGGTGCCAGAGATCTGCACCCTACCGCATGCCCCTGGTAAGTA
Organism: Stegostoma tigrinum; assembly: GCF_030684315.1. Taxonomy (NCBI): domain Eukaryota; kingdom Metazoa; phylum Chordata; class Chondrichthyes; order Orectolobiformes; family Stegostomatidae; genus Stegostoma; species Stegostoma tigrinum. Next base: position 8,620,014 of record NC_081397.1, on the reverse strand, counting down.
GTCCCCCGGAACAGTATCCAAAACGGTGTACTTGTTTTTCAGGGGAGCAACCACAGGGGATTTCAGGGGAACGACCACAGGGGAAGGTTGTTCGAGCTACACCGGGTAAACGTACATTTTTGGCTGAAGAAACATGTGTTTCACTGTGAGCTAATGGAAGAAGCCATGGAGTCAAAGCTAAACATTTCGACAATAAGACAACCATTCTTAAAAGCAGCAGAGAGCATGAAAAAGAAATGAACGGCTTTAATATCCACTTAAAATTTATGTGGAATATCAGATGGAATTTTCTTGTTGACTCCATTGTGCAATCATGTCGATCTAAAAATGTTAACTGCATTAATTAATACTAACCAGAAACGGACTTTGTAGTAAATGGTTTGACGATTTTCTGTATCTGGAACATCCCTTTTCCTTCTCGAACGAAGATCGTACCAACCTACGAGACCAAACTGTGAGTCAAACGGACACGACTCGTAATCTTTAAATTCCTCATCAAAACAGTCTCATCGTATGGTTCTGTGCAATAAAAGAGAAAGAATAAACATGTTTCCCACAATTTTGCTGATGTTTACGAACAGAATGCACAAATTCAAAAAGTTTGAGCTGGCATGTTTGCTTCCTCCAGCCTGTTTAAACTGTTCCATTCAATGTGAAATTTGTGATAAGTTAGAGCACACAGGTCTATTTGATCTGTGCCACCACCTTCTATTAGTCATACATGCTTTCCCCACCTTCCTGTAATACATTCCTTGAAGTGTTCAATGAGATTTTGATTTTAAATCTTATCGTCATATTCTTTTGATTCTCAAGCATCAATGAATCTGATGTCGCTGCCATTCCATGCAGTGCATAGCACGTCAAACAGGAGTCTTACTCTTGCCATGAGCACTGAGGTAGTACGGGATCATAACTGTCTCACACTTCAGAAAGAAATTCTACATATAGGGCTATGTAGAGTCATGCAGTTAATTTTATTTGACATGCTATTTCTTTTCTTCTCAAATATGCTGGATTTAAAGTGATCTTCAACCTCATTTAAAATGAATCCAATATCCAACCATCTGTAAAACAAGCATATCCAAATTTTAGTTTGAGTTTAGTGTTTCACAAATATATTCCTTTTTTAAAAATTATATTTGAGTCAACATTAACATTTCATTCCCTGACAGCGGGTGAACTTACTTTTAAACTCCAATTTTTCTTCGGTATTAATGGAGAGGTGAGCCTTTTTGCAAGCACCGAAAGGCTGCACCAGTTTATGCTAAAACTTACGGAACTGTAAGTTTCACAAATATGTTCCTATTAAACACTAATTCCTATTGAAGCAGTATGAAGCTAAATTCATTCAACTGGACAGCAAAAACGGTCAAGATTTTAAAAGCAAGCAAATATTTTGAAGTCACTCTTCGAACTAAATTCCATCTTGGTGTCTGAGAGTCCATAGGTTCCTCACTCTCAACGAACCATTCAACTGTCATGCAATTACTGAAACACACAGACAAAAAACATCAATGTTAACGGTCACTAAGATTTTGAGAGTGATTTGGAATTCGTACTCAATACCCCCTGGGGAAAATCTGTTCCAATCTGGATAGTACTCACTTATTACCATCCCACCTACCTTCCCCAGCACCTCCTCCCCCTCCACACTATTTGTTTCTGAGCTCCCTTCCACCCTCCATTTCTCAGGAAGGGTCCTGACCGAAAACCTCACCTTTCTTGAACCTCTGATGCTGCCTGCCCTGCTGTGTTCCTCCAGCTCCACAATGTGTTATCTCAGACACCAACATTGGCAGTTCTTACTCTCTGGATAACTCATTCTCACCTTGTCACAAGTCATTTATAGTCATTTTCTTTTCAGATTACGCATGTACATGTATATACATAAATATACATATTACACTTTTATGCCTGAATCACTAACCTAGAGGATATTTTAAAATAGTCTCTTCATATCTGCACGCAAGAGAAATCATCAGGGTCATAACTTTCATTTTAGGAATAACTCGAACATTCAAAGTACTCACAGTCAGTGTCCCATTTCCTTGACCAGTCAATTTGATGTGAATCTTTCTTCCAAGCGGAAGCTATAACAACAATTACATTTGAGAATCAAACTCTTCATTGCATCACCAATATTTCCTTGTCTGTTTGAAACATAAGATAATGAAATAATCATGGACAGATTGGCCAACAGTGTAATTTAATGTGTGTTACAACCATTGAAGTGATCTTTAAAAAGCTGTTGTCATACAACACACCACTTTTTGAGATGCAGTGATGAACAAACTTCCTGAGAGGCAAATAATATATGCCGAATTAATTCCAAAGAATACCTTTACAATTAAAAAGAAGCTAAAAATCTCTTTACATTGTCACGCTTGTCAGATTGCTATTAGTCAATGGAAATCGTGCAGAATAATTATTTAATCCCAGATGAAAAGGAAGTGTACACATTTCATTTTCACATCTTATCCAAGAGAGAAAAAAAAAACCTTCATGAATGCATTGTCAAACAAGAAGACTCACAAAAAAAGTCATTTGGCCCATTGAATTTCCTCCATCATTCAGTGCGATCATGGTTGATTACATTTATCACGAGACAACATTTCCACCAAACCCTCCTTATAGCTAATACATTCCGATCCAAGTAACATCCTGGTAAATCTCTGTTTCTGTGCCATGCCTTGTCTTTCTAAATATTTTTTCAGTCATCTACAAATTTCGCCACAGCACATGCACCTCTTTCCTCCAAGTCATTAATAAACAAGCACAAGAGCTGTGGTTCCTTCAGCGCGGCCTCATTTCTTACTGACAAGCCAACCCTGGCATCTCTGTCTATTTGTATCGGAGATAATGGGAACTGCAGATGCTTCAGAATCCAAGATAACAAAGTGTGGAGCTGGATGAACACAGCAGGATGAACACACAGAAGTAGAAGGGTCTCGGCACGAAACGTCAGCTTTTACGCTCCTGAGATGCTGCTTGGCCTGCTCTGCTCATCCAGCTCCACACTTTGTTATCTCTGTCCATTTGCCTGTTCTTTCTATCGGACATCAATCATTGGCTATTTCGTTCCCAACACTTATCCCCTAACAACCACCTCTCTGTGATCCCCAGAGTGATGTATCTGCTCCACAAACTCATTCACTTTGTTTTATACACTCCCTGCAATTCAGTACAAGATCTTCAGTCTGGCATTTACAGCCACCCTTCTTATCTGCTGCAGCTGAAGTGAGACTCCTGACCATTTCCATACTTTTTGTCCTATTACTTGCTCTGGCAACTTTGCTGAGCACTTACCAGCTTCTAACTCTTTCCACAATTTTCCATGCAACTGAGCTCACCCGCTCCACACTTTTTATTTTAACACCCTACCCCAAGACCGAGCTCTGTATTTTGCCAGGATACTTGTCCCAAAATGATTCTCATCGAGCCTATAACACCAAGAATGACTCCCTCCTTCCCCATACCGACGCCAATGTCCCATGAATTCAAACACATTTCTGCCATGCCACCATTTAAACAATGCATTTGCATCTATAATTATGCTCACACCGTGCCAAATTGCTCAGATAATAATCCAGAGATTATTGCCATTCTGGTTCTGCTTTCTCACCTCAGCACCTCGGTGCTCATAATCCCTCAGCAGAACCTCTTTCCTCTTTCTTCCATATCAATGGTACCTGTGTGGACCACAATAGCTGGATTTCTACTCCTCCCACTTCAAGTTCCTTTGTAGCCGAGATGGAATATCCTGAACCTGGGCACCAGGCAGGCAACACTACTTTTGAGACACTCGATCCTAGTCACAACGAACAGTGTTCATTCCCCTAACTATACTACCTCTGATTATAACTACATTTCACTTTTTATTCCCTCTTCAATGTCCCCCTGTACCACAGTGCTACAGTCAGTTTACTCATCTTCCCTATACCCTGCACTCTCATCCACACAGGAAGAAAGAATCTCAAAGCTGTTAGATAAGATCAAAGGCCAAGGTTCCTTCTGCACGACATCCTGGATCCTTCCACCTGCCCTGTTCTTTGTCACACTCTCACGTCTCTGGCCACTGACCGAGTTTCAGCTAGTTAATCTAAGGTGTGTGACTGCCTCCTGAAGCACAGCATTCCCTGGTAACTCTGCCCCACATGATTTGTTGATTGGTCGAAACTGAGATTCCAGTTCATTAACCCTGAGCTGGAGTATGGGGCCTGACCACTCCCCCGTCATGTAGGTATAAATCATCATCTGGCCTGGCATCTCCACTTCAATTACTTCGATCTTAATTTGATTTGAAAACATTCTGGTCTTTTAGTTTGTAGCCTGTAAATATTTCTCCGATTTACTTTCAATCTGAAAGCTACCGATAATAGATTCTTAAACCAGTAGCGATCACCAACCAATGAACATGGTTCACCCTCTAGGTCCCTGATTCTGGCTTCAATTTACCCTGTCTCAAAAAAAAATGCTTACGAACTATCGGGCAAAAAAAGCAAGCAAATGGCACCTCTTACACTCTGCACTGACTTGCCACATTGCCACCAACTTCCCCAAAATATATATTCATTTGGTGCATTTCACTCGAGATGTGATCTCTCCTTCCAGAACGTGCAAAGCATACTGATCCATAGCAACATACTACCTTCAAAACCTCAGCTCTTAGCTTATTACTTTTGAGTACATTCTCAAATGCTTTCTCTAAGTCCAAACACAACACATTTACTGGTTTTCCTCTATTAATTCTCCTTCCAAAACTTCCTCCAAAAACCCAAACAAATTAGCCAGACATAATTTCTCTTTCAGCAGGCTGTGGTGATTCTGTTTGATTAGATTCTGATTTTCCAAATGTCCTGCTATTATTTTCTTCATAGTTGATTGCCACCTATTTCCAACAATAGATGTTAGGCTGTTTCGGTTGTAGTTATCTTCTTTTTTGCCTCTCTCCTTTTTAAATAGGGACGTCACATCAGCATTTTTCCAGCCCTCAGACCCTTCTCTAGAATCTAAACCTTTTTGGGAAATTACAATCAATGCATATACCGACTCTGAAGCTCATTGTTTAGAATCTTAGAAAGTCAACCATCACGGCAAAGAGTCTAATCTGCTTTTACTCCATGAGATTGTCTACTGCTCCTTCTCTCATGGTAGTGATGGTGTGGTAGTGATGTGTTTAATTCCTCCCTGTATTCTTCAGTAATAAGGGGATCCTTGAAGTATCTTCCACTGTAAAGGCTACCCTTTTCTCATTGTCGTTGTTCCTTGATTTAAAAATTAACCTGGTCATCTCAGCCGAGCATATAATTAATGGCATTACCTCTAAAACCTTCACTGCCAAAGTGTTCAATAGATTGCTACAACCTGAAAGAAGTAATTCTTCCCCTAAATTAATAGGCAACCAATTTGAAAATGTGGCCTCTGGTCGCAAAATCTTTCACAAATGGGAGTAATCTCGATGGATATACACTATCAAGCCTCTTAAGAATCTTAAATGTTGAAAAAATAAGATTTTTTTCAATCTTATAAACTCCAATGAATGTCGTCCCAGCCCGCCCAACATTCCTAAGCATGGCAATTCCCTCCGCCATTTCCGAAATCAACCCAGTCAACATGAGGTGAAGGCCTCCGCAGCATTCACTCTGTGGCCGGAGACGACTTATAAGTTACCATCCTGCTGCTACTTCTCGACTTCTATTTGCGATGCAGTCCTCTGTCCATCCGAACATACTACCCTTGAACACATGGGCTCTTTTCTTTTGAGACACCTTATCAAATGCGTTTTTTAAAATCTAAATGTACGACATCAACTGGTGGTCCTTCATCAGTAATGTTTGTTTCCTTCTCAAAGCACTGTAGCAAGTTTGTCAAGTATCATTTCCCCTTTATGAAAGGATGTTAACTCTGTCGGATGTTATAGCACACTAAGTACCCTGTTATTTCATCTTTCATTGCAGACATGAACATCTACCCAGGTTGACCTAAGTTGGCAATACTTGCTTGCTATTTTGTCGAAGTATCTTTCTAATAATGGTGTTATGTTCACAATCTTTCAATCCTCTGAGAATTTTCCACAATCTAAGGATTTTTGCAAGATTATCATCAGTGCCTCCATTGTATCTGTAGCTGCATTCTTCAACCTGAGAGGATACAACTCATCATACCCCTTGGATATTTTCTCGACCGATTGGAGTCATGTTTGGAATTCTGTGCAGTGACATTCACTTTTAACAGTTTGCTCAATACTACCAGGAACAGAAATTGTCATCCAGCTGCAACTAAACTAAAGCTTTCAGCACAGAAGGAAGTGTTTCAATTCATTATGAACCTAATAACTCCTGAAAAGGGCAATACAATTTGCCTCAGTCCATAAATGTTCTTCCTCCAACATCCTGTGATGCATCAACTGTATTTCTTCAAATTTACCACAGATTCTGTTTCAATCATCCTTTCAGCAATACGCAGAACAACAATTCGGCATTTTTAGTCCCCCTGTAGCCTCCGTTGCACATGTGCATTGTTAGATGATTATTTATTTGTGTGCCTGCTTTTTTGCTCAAATGGATAAAGGTAAATTTCTGGTCTTTTGTCATCAGAGCTACTGCCTCCTCACTCTCATCTTTCTTGTTTTATCCTGTGCTGGAATATTTAATTTGTTGACATATCTGAAATATGTTGTTGAATGGATTGGGTTTTGTAACATTGCATTCCCCATAGACCATCTACCGATACTGTTGCTTGTTCTAACAGTTGTTATCTCGCAGAGAGGAAAATGCAGTTTGAAAGCAATGGAACATTATCGATGACGAAGTTGATGCATAAATTGCTGCGATTTTCCAAACTACAAACTCACCTTCAATTCTTTCTCGGTCAGAGCATTGTGCCGGCGCAAATGAATCGTGTTCTCAATGGGACTTCCAAAACCATGGAATTGAATTTGCATGTTGATTTCTTCTTCCCTCTTCAGAAATGCAAAGTAGTATCGTGATGAAGCTTCCAAGGCAATGATTGTGTCCTTCAATGAACGGAAAAGTGACTTTTAGATTCACGGAAATATTTCACTACTTCTATAGACATGAAAGGCAAACATTCTCCCTGCATATGACCCAGTCTCATTTTATCGTATCTTTCTGATTTTACACGCCACGGGATAATCATTGCAGTGTAACAGAAATGTTGATCATGGAAATTTATCACTGTTTTCATAAATAATGGAAAATTTTCAACATCTTGCAATTGTATGAAGGCTCAGTCTCATCACACCTCGCCTGCTGCACAAAGACATTATTACACTGCTTTGAATGTTAGGGCTCAAACAAAACACAATCATGACACAAATGCATCAACACCCCACTTTCAACAGGATCTGATATCCTTGCCAGGCACTGGAGGGGTTGTGGAGACTGGTGAGTAGATAAAGTCGTTCCTCTGTTCAAGCAGGATAACAGGGACTTACCAGGAAAGTACAGACTGGTGAGTGTCCCATGTCTTAAAGGTATGGGCTAATAAGGGACAGCCAGCATGGCATTATGTGGGGCAGGTTATGTCTTACCAAGTCAGTTGAAGTTTTCAAGGAGGTGACAAGGGTGATCAATTCGGGTAGAACAGTTGATTACATATCCATGGATTTTACGAAGGTTTTCAATAAGGTTCCTCATGGTATGCTCATCCAGAAGATTAAGATCCATGAGATCCATGGTGACTTGGCCTGCCCATATAAGGCAGACGGTAGCGGTGGAAGGCTAACAAAGATAACACAGTATAGGGCTGGAGGAACACAGCAGGCCAGGCAGCATCAACAATGTCAGCTTTCCTGTTCCTCTGATGCTGCCTGACCTGCTGCGTTCCTCCAGCTCCACACTTGGTTAACTCTGATTCCAGCATCTACAGTTCTTGCCGTCTCAGTGGTGGAAAGCTGTTTTTCTGGCTGCAGCTCAGTGACGAGTGGTGTTCCGCATCGATGTGACTTGTGCTGTTTGTGATATATGTAAATGACTTGGTTGCAAATGTAGATGGGGGATTACTAAGTTTGCAGATGATATAAGGACCAGTGGACTTGTGGACAGCATGGAAGGTTGTCAAAGGACACAGCAAGATACAGACCACGTGCAAACGCGAGCAGAGAAATGGCCGATGGAATTTAATCTGGGCAGGCATGAGGTGTTGCATTTTAGGAGACCAAGTGTTAAGGAAAGGGATACACAGTTAATGGCAGGACCCCAAACAGCAGTGATGTCCAGCGGGATCGTGGGGTCCTAGACCATAACTCCCTGACAGTAGCCACACAAGTAGAAAGGGTGGTCAAGAAGGCATATCGCATGCTTGCCTTTATTCATAGGGGAACTCAGTGCAAGAGTCAGGATGTCACATTGCAGCTTTAGAAGACTTTGGTGAGACCACACAGAGTATTGCATCCAATTCTGGCCGCCACATTCCACTCAGGATGTGAGGCTTTGGACAGGGTGCAGAAGAGATTTACCAGCATGCTGACTGGAATAGAGAGTATGAACAAGAGGGAGGAGCTGGAAAAACTCTTCGTTTTCTCTGGAGCAGTAGAAGCTGAGGGCAGGCTTGATAGAAGTCTATAAAATTAGGAGATACATAAATACAGCTAACGGTCAGAAAACTTCTCCCCCGGAGTTGAAGTGTCCACTATTAGGGGGCATGCATTTCAGCTGAGAGGGGGGGAAGTTCAAAAGAGATGTGAGGGGCAAATATTTCACACTAAGCATGTTAAAAGTGTGGAATACATTGCCCGGAGTGGTAGTGGATGCAGATACGATGAAAGCATTTGAAAGGGACTTTTAGTTAAGTGCACGAATGTGCAAGGAATGGAGGACTATGGATCAAGGACAGGCAGAAGGGATTATTTCATTTGTTGTCGTGTTTGGCCCAACATGGTGGGCCAAAGGGCACATTGCTGTTGCTGTCGTGTTCCAAGTTTTCTGCTCACTTGTATCATGATTGCAAAAAGTAGGATTGGGAAGAATTTGAGAAGCGTTTGTGAACATTATTTTATGTAAGGACAAACTGGATAAGGATTAGGTGACACAGCACAAACAGATTTTGGAGTCCATGATGAATCACAGGGACCTCACAAGCACCAACGATCAGAGGGATCTCAGGATCTTGATGTGCATGCCTGTTGATCCCCCAATGTAATGGGCCAGGTCGTTGAAGTGGTTTGGAAGGCAGATTGGATACTTGTCTTTATTAGACTTAATATTAAGTGGTAGAGTTTCAGAATAGGCACGGTATGTACAACACTGTTGGGCCTAACCAACATTAAGTCAACAATGAGAAAATACAGTGAGACTTGGACAACGATCAGGCTTGGCCTGATAAAGGATAAGTTACATTTGCACCAGACAAGTGCTCAGCAGCAATCAGCTCCAACAAGAGAGAATATGGCCATATCAAAAAAATTCCATGTCCTTACCCTCACATCATCGTTACATTTATTTTTTTTGAAATGTGCAAGTGCTATCCAAGCCATGCAAGGCTATGGGCCAGGTGTTTGAAATGAGGTCAGAACAATTCAGTGCTTGTCCTTGACTGTTAGAATCTGTCAGCTTTAGAATGTATTTCTCCTGTATTGTAGACGACTCAGGTGCTTAGCTATCCACTAAACCAAGGTTAACACTGATCTAAAACTAAACTGGGTCAGTTATATAATCAGCAGTAGCCAGGTCCATAGTACAAACCACCCTGCTGTGGGACAGAGTAAGGCAAATCCAAGTGAGCGAACGTGGTTGGAGACTCATTCGTTGGGGGCATAGATTCTGTAGCCACATTTGAGACACCAGGGCTGCATGTGGCTTCCCTGGTGCAAGGTCAAGGACATCTCTGAGTGGTTGCAACAAATTCTTAAAGGGGAGGGTGAGCAGCCAGAGGCCACGGGGCACGTTGGTACCAATGACATAGGCAGAAAGAGGGATGACATCCTGCGGACTATGTACAAGGAGTTAGCAAAGAAGCTGAAAGGCAGGACCGAGAGGGTAATAATTTATGGGTTGCCATGAGTGCCACGTGTTCATGAGCTAAGTCATAGGAAGATCGGTGAGATGAATGCATGGTTAAGGAGCTGGCACAGGGGGCAGGGTTTCCGGTTCATGGATCATTGGGACCGTATCTGAGCAAGGGGTGACCTGTCTAAAGAGAGATGGGAGGCAAGACGCTGTGAGCGGGTCAGGACAGAGGGGACAAGTCGTTGCGAGCGGGTTACGATGGAGGGAACAAGTGCCTGTGAGCAGGTCAGGAAGGAGGGGAAAGTCGCTGTGAGCAAGTCGCTGTGTGGTGCAGGGGCAAGTCGGTGTGAGCGGATCAGGACGGATGGGGCCAGTGCCTGTGAGAGGGTCAGGACTGAGGGGGCAAGTCGCTGTGAGTGGGTCAGGGCAGTGGGGGCAAGTCGCAGTGAGCGGGTCAGGGCTGCGGGGGCCAGTCCCTATCAGCGGGACAGGACTGCGGGGGGCAAGTCGCAGTGAGCGGGTCAGGTCTGCGGGGAGCAAGTTGCAGTGAGCCGGTCAGGGCTGCGGGGAGCCAGTACCTGTGAGTGGGTCAGGGCTGCGGTGGCCAGTCCCTGTGAGCGGGTAAGGGGTGCAGGGGCCAGTCCCTGTCAGCGTGACAGGACTGCAGGGGGCAAGTTGCTGTGAGCGGGTCAGGGCTGCGGGAGCCAGTCCCTGTGAGCGGGTCAAGGCTGCGGGGGCCAGCCCCTGAGAGCGGGTCAGGGCTGCGGGGGGCCAGTCCCTGTGAGCTGGTCAGGGCTGCGGAGGCCAGTCCCTGACAGCGGGACAGGACCGCAGGGGGCAAGTTGCTGTGAGCGGGTCAGGGCAGCAGGGGGCCATTCCCTGTGAGCGGGTCAGGGCTGCGGAGGCCAGTCCCTGTGAGCGGGTCAGGGCTGCGGGAGCTAGTCCCTGTGAGCGGGTCAGGGCTGCGGGGGGACATTCCCTGTGAGCGGGTAAGGGCTGCGGGGGGCAAGTCCCTGTCAGCAGGACAGGACTGCGGGGGGGGCAAGTCGCAGTGAGCGGGTCAGGGCTGCGGGGGGCAAGTCGCAGTGAGCGGGTCAGGGCTGCGGGGGGCAAGTCGCAGTGAGTGGGTCAGGGCTGTGGAGGCCAGTCCCTGTCAGAGGGACAGGACTGCGGGAGGCAATTCGCAGTGAGCGGGTCAGGGCTGCGGGGGGCAAGTCGCAGTGAGCGGGTCAGGGCTGCGGGTGCCAGTTCCTGTGAGCGGGTCAAGGCTGCAGGGGGCAAATCGCTGTGAGCGAGTCAGGGCTGCGGGAGCCAGTCCCTGTGAGCGGGTCAGGGCTGCGGGGGTCAGTCCCTGAGAGCGGGTCAGGGCTGTGGGGGCCAGTCCCTGTGAGCGGGTCAGGGCTGCGGGGGGTAAATCGCTGTGAGCGGGTCAGGGCTGCGGGGGCCAGGCCCTGTGAGCGTGACAGGACTGCAGAGGGCAAATCGCTGTGAGCGGGTCAGGGCTGCGGGGGACAGTCCCTGTGAGCTGATCAGGGCTGCGGGGGCTGGCTGCTGTGAGCAGGTCAGGGCTGCGGGGGACAGTCCCTCTGAGCGGGTCAGGGCTGCAGGGGGCAAATCGCTGTGAGCCGGTCAGGGCTGCGGGGGCCAGTTCATGTGAGCAGGTCGGATTGCAGGGGGCCAGTCCCTGTGAGCGGGTCAGGGCTGCGGGGGCCAGCCCCTGAGAGCAGGTCAGGGCTGCGGGGGCCAGTCCCCGTGAGCGGCTCAGGGCTGCGGCGGGCAAGTCGCAGTGAGCGGGTCAGGGCTGCGGGGGGCCAGGTCCCCGTGAGCGGGTCAGGTCTGCGGGGGCCAAGTCGCAGTGAGCAGGTCAGGGCTGCGGGTGGCCAGTCCCTGTGAGCGGGTCAGGGCGGCGGGGGCCAGTCCCTCTGAGCGGGTCAGGACTGAGGGAGGCAAGTCGCAGTGAGCGGGTGAGGGCTGCGGTGGGCAATGTCGCAGTGAGCGGGTCAGGGCTGTGGGGGGCCAGTCCGTGTGAGCGGGTAAGGGCTGCGGGGGGCCAGTCTCTGTGAGCGGGTCAGGGCTGCGTGGGCCAGTCCCTCTGAGCGGGTCAGGACTGAGGGAGGCAAGTCGCAGTGAGCGGGTCAGGGCTGCGAGGGGCAAGTCGCAGTGAGCGGGTGAGGGCTGCGGGGGGCCAGTCGCAGTGAGCGGGTGAGGGCTGCGGGGGGCCAGTCGCAGTGAGGGGGTCAGGGCTGCGAGGGGCCAGTTGCAGTGAGCGGGTGAGGGCTGCGGGGGGCAAGTCGCAGTGAGCGGCTAAGTACTGCGGTGGGCAAGTCCCTGTCAGCGGGACTGGGCTGCGGGGGGCAAGTCGCAGTGAGCGGGTGAGGTCTGCGGGGGACAGTCCCTGTGAGCGGGTCAGGGCTGCGGGGGCATGTCGCTGTCAGCGGGACAGGACTGCAGGGGGGCAGGTCCCTGTCAGCGGGACAGGACTGCGGGGGGCAAGTCGCAGTGAGCGGGTCAGGGCTGCGGGGGCAAGTCCCTGTGAGCGGGTCAGGGCTGCGGGGGGCAAGTCGCAGTGAGCGGGTCAGGGCTGCGCGGGGCAAGTCGCAGTGAGCGGGTCAGGGCTGCGCGGGGCAAGTCGCAGTGAGCGGGTCAGGGCTGCAGGCGGAAGTCGCAGTGAGCGGGTCAGGGATACGGGGGCCAGTCCCTCGAAGCAGGTCAGGACTGAGGGAGGCAAGTCGCAGTGAGCATGTCAGGTCTGCGGGGGGGCAAGTCGCAGTGAGCGGGTCAGGGCTGCGGGGGGGCAGGTCCCTGTCAGCGGGACAGGACTGCAGGAGGGCAGGTCCCTGTCAGCGGGACAGGACGGCAGGGGCGCAGGTCGCAGTCAGCGGGTCAGGGCAGCAGGGGGCAAGTCGCAGTGAGCGGGTGAGGGCTGCGGGGGGAAGTCGCAGTGAGCAGGTCAGGGCTGCGGGGTGAAGTCGCAGTGAGCGGGTCAGTGCTGCGGAGGCCAGTCCCTGTGAGCGGGTCAGGGCTGCGGGGGCCAGTCCCTCTTAGCGGGTCAGGGCTGCGGGGGCAAGTCCCTGTCAGCGGGATAGGACTGCGGGGGGCAAGTCGCAATGAGCGGGTCAGGTCTGCGGGGGGCAAGTCGCAGTGAGCGGGTCAGGTCTGTGGGGGCCAAGTTCCTGTGAGCGGGTCAGGGCTGCGGGTGGCCAGTCCCTGTGAGCGGGTCAGGGCTGCAGGCGGAAGTCGCAGTGAGCGGGGTCAGGGCTGCGGGGGGCAAGTCGCATTGAGCGGGTCAGGGCTGCGGGGGCCAGTCCCTCTGAGCGGGTCAGGGCTGCGGGGGCAAGGCCCTGTCGGCGGGACAGGACTGCGGGGGGCAAGTCGCAGTGAGCGGGTCAGGACTGCGGGGGGCAAGTCGCTGTGAGCCGGTCAGGGCTGCGGGGGGCAAGTCGCAGTGAGCGGGTCAGGGCTGCGGGGGGCAATTCGCAGTGAGCGGGTCAGGGCTGCGGGGGGCAAGTCCCTGTCAGCGGGACAGGACTGCAAGGGGCAAGTGCCTGTCAGCGGGTCAGGGCTGCGGGGGCCAGTCCCTGTCAGCGGGACAGGACTGCGGGGGGCAAGTCGCAGTGAGCGGGTCAGGGCTGCGGGGGCAAGTTTCAGTGAGCGGGTCAGGGCTGCGGGGGGCAAGTCCCTGTGAGCGGGTCAAGGCTGCGGGGGGCAAGTCCCTGTGAGCGGGTCAGGGCTGCGGGGTGCCAGTCCCTGACAGCGGGACAGGACTGCAGGGAGCAAGTTGCTGTGAGCGGGTCAGGGCAGCAGGGGGCCATTCCCTGTGAGCGGGTCAGGGCTGCGGGAGCCAGTCCCTGTGAGCGGGTCAGGGCTGCGGGGGGCCATTCCCTGTGAGCGGGTAAGGGCTGCGGGGGAAAAGTCCCTGTCAGCGGGACAGGACTGCGGGGGGGCAAGTCCCTGTCAGCGGGACTGGGCTGCGGGGGGCAAGTCGCAGTGAGCGGGTGAGGTCTGCGGGGGGCAATGTCGCAGTGAGCGGGTCAGGGCTGTGGGGGGCCAGTCCGTGTGAGCGGGTAAGGGCTGCGGGGGGCCAGTCTCCGTGAGCGGCTCAGGGCTGCGGGGGGCAAGTCACAGTGAGCGGGTCAGGGCTGCGGGTGGCCAGTCCCTCTGAGCGGGTCAGGACTGAGGGAGGCAAGTCGCAGTGAGCGGGTCAGGGCTGCGAGGGGCAAGTCACAGTGAGCGGGTGAGGGCTGCGGGGGGCAAGTCGCAGTGAGCGGGTGAGGGCTGCGGGGGGCCAGTCGCAGTGAGGGGGTCAGGGCTGCGAGGGGCCAGTTGCAGTGAGCGGGTGAGGGCTGCGGGGGGCAAGTCGCAGTGAGCGGGTAAGTACTGCGGTGGGCAGGTCCCTGTCAGCGGGACAGGACTGCTGGGGGGCAGGTCCCTGTCAGCGGGACAGGACTGCAGGAGGGCAGGTCCCTGTCAGCGGGACAGGACGGCAGGGGCGCAGGTCGCAGTAAGCGGGTCAAAGCAGCAGGGGGCAAGTCGCAGTCAGCGGGACTGGGCAGCGGGGGGCAAGTCGCAGTGAGCGGGTGAGGGCTGCGGGGGACAGTCCCTGTGACCGGGTCAGGGCTGCGGGGGCATGTCGCTGTCAGCGGGACAGGACTGCAGGGGGGCAGGTCCCTGTCAGCGGGACAGGACTGCGGGGGGCAAGTCGCAGTGAGCGGGTCAGGGCTGCGGGGGCAAGTCCCTGTCATCAGGACAGGACTGCGGGGGGCAAGTTGCAGTGAGCGGGTCAGGGCTATGGGGGCAAGTCCCCGTGAGCTGGTCAGGGCTGCGGGGGGCAAGTCGCAGTGAGCGGGTCAGGGCTGCGCGGGGCAAGTCGCAGTGAGCGGGTCAGGGCTGCAGGCGGAAGTCGCAGTGAGCGGGTCAGGGATACGGGGGCCAGTCCCTCGAAGCAGGTCAGGACTGAGGGAGGCAAGTCGCAGTGAGCATGTCAGGTCTGCGGGGGGGCAAGTCGCAGTGAGCGGGTCAGGGCTGCGGGGGGGCAGGTCCCTGTCAGCGGGACAGGACTGCAGGAGGGCAGGTCCCTGTCAGCGGGACAGGACGGCAGGGGCGCAGGTCGCAGTCAGCGGGTCAGGGCAGCAGGGGGCAAGTCGCAGTCAGCGGGACTGGGCTGCGGGGGCAAGTCGCAGTGAGCGGGTGAGGGCTGCGGGGGGAAGTCGCAGTGAGCAGGTCAGGGCTGCGGGGTGAAGTCGCAGTGAGCGGGTCAGTGCTGCGGAGGCCAGTCCCTGTGAGCGGGTCAGGGCTGCGGGGGCCAGTCCCTCTTAGCGGGTCAGGGCTGCGGGGGCCAGTCCCTGTCAGCGGGACAGGACTGCGGGGGGCAAGTCCTTGTCAGCGGGATAGGACTGCGGGGGGCAAGTCGCAATGAGCGGGTCAGGTCTGCGGGGGGCAAGTCGCAGTGAGCGGGTCAGGTCTGTGGGGGCCAAGTTCCTGTGAGCGGGTCAGGGCTGCGGGTGGCCAGTCCCTGTGAGCGGGTCAGGGCTGCAGGCGGAAGTCGCAGTGAGCGGGGTCAGGGCTGCGGGGGGCAAGTCGCAGTGAGCGGGTAAGGGCTGCGGGGGGCAAGTCGCATTGAGCGGGTCAGGGCTGCGGGGGCCAGTCCCTGTGAACGGGTCAGGGCTGCGGGGGCAAGTCCCTGTCATCAGGACAGGACTGCGGGGGGCAAGTTGCAGTGAGCGGGTCAGGGCTATGGGGGCAAGTCCCCGTGAGCTGGTCAGGGCTGCGGGGGGCAAGTCGCAGTGAGCGGGTCAGGGCTGCGGGGGGCAAGTCGCAGTGAGCGGGTCAGGGCTGCAGGCGGAAGTCGCAGTGAGCGGGTCAGGGATACGGGGGCCAGTCCCTCGAAGCAGGTCAGGACTGAGGGAGGCAAGTCGCAGTGAGCATGTCAGGTCTGCGGGGGGGCAAGTCGCAGTGAGCGGGTCAGGGCTGCGGGGGGGCAGGTCCCTGTCAGCGGGACAGGACTGCAGGAGGGCAGGTCCCTGTCAGCGGGACAGGACGGCAGGGGCGCAGGTCGCAGTCAGCGGGTCAGGGCAGCAGGGGGCAAGTCGCAGTCAGCGGGACTGGGCTGCGGGGGGCAAGTCGCAATGAGCGGGTCAGGTCTGCGGGGGGCAAGTCGCAGTGAGCGGGTCAGGTCTGTGGGGGCCAAGTTCCTGTGAGCGGGTCAGGGCTGCGGGTGGCCAGTCCCTGTGAGCGGGTCAGGGCTGCAGGCGGAAGTCGCAGTGAGCGGGGTCAGGGCTGCGGGGGGCAAGTCGCAGTGAGCGGGTAAGGGCTGCGGGGGGCAAGTCGCATTGAGCGGGTCAGGGCTGCGGGGGCCAGTACCTGTGAACGGGTCAGGACTGCGGGGGCCAGTCCCTCTGAGCGGGTCAGGGCTGCGGGGGCAAGGCCCTGTCGGCGGGACAGGACTGCGGGGGGCAAGTCGCAGTGAGCGGGTCAGGACTGCGGGGGGCAAGTCGCTGTGAGCCGGTCAGGGCTGCGGGGGGCAAGTCGCAGTGAGCGGGTCAGGGCTGCGGGGGGCAAGTCGCAGTGAGCAGGTCAGGGCTGCGGGGGGCCAGTCCCTGTCAGCGTGACAGGACTGCGGGAGGCAAGTCGCAGTGAGCGGGTCAGGGCTGCGGGGGCAAGTTTCAGTGAGCGGGTCAGGGCTGCGGGGGGCAAGTCCCTGTGAGCGGGTCAAGGCTGCGGGGGGCAAGTCCCTGTGAGCGGGTTTGGGCTGCGGGGTGCCAGTCCCTGTGAGCTGGTCAGGGCTGCGGAGGCCAGTCCCTGACAGCGGGACAGGACTGCAGGGAGCAAGTTGCTGTGAGCGGGTCAGTGCAGCAGGGGGCCATTCCCTGTGAGCGGGTCAGGGCTGCGGGAGCCAGTCCCTGTGAGCGGGTCAGGGCTGCGGGGGGCCATTCCCTGTGAGCGGGTAAGGGCTGCGGGGGAAAAGTCCCTGTCAGCGGGACAGGACTGCGGGGGGGCAAGTCCCTGTCAGCGGGACAGGACTGCGGGGGGGAAAGTCGCAGTGAGCGGGTCAGGGCTGCGGGGGGCAAGTCACAGTGAGCGGGTCAGGGCTGCGGGGGGCAAGTCGCAGTGAGCGGGTCAGGGCTGTGGAGGCCAGTCCCTGTCAGAGGGACAGGACTGCGGGAGGCAATTCGCAGTGAGCGGGTCAGGGCTGCGGGTGCCAGTTCCTGTGAGCGGGTCAAGGCTGCAGGGGGCAAATCGCTGTGAGCGAGTCAGGGCTGCGGGAGCCAGTCCCTGTGAGCGGGTCAAGGCTGTGGGGGTCAGTCCCTGAGAGCGGGTCAGGGCTGCGGGGGCCAGTCCCTGTGAGCGGGTCAGGGCTGCGGGGGGTAAATCGCTGTGAGCGGGTCAGGGCTGCGGGGGCCAGGCCCTGTGAGCGCGACAGGACTGTAGAGGGCAAATCGCTGTGAGCGGGTCTGGGCTGCGGGGGACAGTCCCTGTGAGCTGATCAGGGCTGCGGGGGCCAGCTGCTGTGAGCAGGTCAGGGCTGCGGGGGATAGTCCCTCTGAGCGGGTCAGGGCTGCGGGGGGCAAATCGCTGTGAGCGGGTCAGGGCTGCGGGGGCCAGTCCCTGTGAGGGCGACAGGACTGCAGGGGGCAAATCGCTGTCAGCAGGACTGGGCTGCGCGGGCCAGTCCCTGTGAGCGGGTCAGTGCTGCAGGGGGCCAGAACCTGTGAGCGGATCAGGGCTGCGGGGGCCACCGCTGTGAGCGGGACAGGGCTGCGGGGGCCAGTTCATGTGAGCAGGTCGCATTGCAGGGGGCCAGTCCCTGTGAGCGGGTCAGGGCTGCGGGGGCCAGGCCCCGTGAGCAGCTCAGGGCTACGGGGGGGGCAAGTCGCAGTGAGCGGGTCAGGGCTGCGGGGGACAGTCCCTGTGAGCTGATCAGGGCTGCGGGGGCTAGCTGCTGTGAGCGGGTCAGGGCTGCGGGGGATAGTCCCTCTGAGCGGGTCAGGGCTGCGGGGGGCAAGTCGCAGTGAGCGGGTCATGGCTGCGGGGGCCAATCCCTCTGAGCGTGTCAGGGCTGCAGGGGGCAATTCGCAGTGAGTGGGTCAGGGCTGCGGGGGTCCAGTCCCTGTGAGCGGGTCAGGGCTGCGGGTGGACAGTCCCTGTGAGCGGGTCAGGGCTGCGGGGGCCAGTCCCTCTGAGCGGGTCAGGGCTGCGAGGGGCCAGTTGCAGTGAGCGGGTGAGGGCTACGGGGGGCAAGTCGCAGTGAGCGGGTCAGTACTGCGATGGGCAAGTCCCTGTCAGCGGGACTGGGCTGCGGGGGGCAAGTTGCAGTGAGCGGGTCAGGGCTGCTGGGGGCCAGTCCGCGTGAGCGGGTAAGGGCTGCGGGGGACAGTCCCTGTGAGCGGGTCAGGGCTGCGGGGGCTTGTCACTGTCAGCGGGACAGGACTGCAGGGGGGCAGGTCCCTGTCAGCGGGACAGGACTGCAGGAGGGCAGGTCCCTGTCAGCGGGACAGGACGGCAGGGGCGCAGGTCGCAGTCAGCGGGTTAGGGCAGCGGGGGGCAAGTCGCAGTGAGCGGGTCAGGGTTGCGGGGGCACTGTCGCAGTGAGCGGGTCAGGGCTGCGGGGGCAAGTCCCCGTGAGCTGGTAGGGCTGCGGGGGGCAAGTTGCAGTGAGCGGGTCAGGGCTACGGGGGCCAGTCCCTGACAGTGGGACAGGACTGCGGGGGGCAAGTTGCTGTGAGCGGGTCAGGGCAGCGGGGGGCCAGTCGCAGTGAGCGGGTCAGGGCTGCGAGGGGCCAGTCGCAGTGAGCGGGTCAGGGCTGCGAGGGGCCAGTCGCCGTGAGCAGCTCAGGGCTACGGGGGGGCAAGTCGCAGTGAGCGGTTCAGGGCTGCGGGGGACAGTCCCTGTGAGCTGATCAGGGCTGCGGGGGCTAGCTGCTGTGAGCGGGTCAGGGCTGCGGGGGATAGTCCCTCTGAGCGGGTCAGGGCTGCGGGGGGCAAGTCGCAGTGAGCGGGTCAGGGCTGCGGGGGCCAGTCCCTCTGAGCGTGTCAGGGCTGCAGGGGGCAATTCGCAGTGAGTGGGTCAGGGCTGCGGGGGTCCAGTCCCTGTGAGCGGGTCAGGGCTGCGGGTGGACAGTCCCTGTGAGCGGGTCAGGGCTGCGGGGGCCAGTCCCTCTGAGCGGGTCAGGGCTGCGAGGGGCCAGTTGCAGTGAGCGGGTGAGGGCTGCGGGGGGCAAGTCGCAGTGAGCGGGTCAGTACTGCGATGGGCAAGTCCCTGTCAGCGGGACTGGGCTGCGGGGGGCAAGTTGCAGTGAGCGGGTCAGGGCTGCTGGGGGCCAGTCCGCGTGAGCGGGTAAGGGCTGCGGGGGACAGTCCCTGTGAGCGGGTCAGGGCTGCGGGGGCTTGTCACTGTCAGCGGGACAGGACTGCAGGGGGGCAGGTCCCTGTCAGCGGGACAGGACTGCAGGAGGGCAGGTCCCTGTCAGCGGGACAGGACGGCAGGGGCGCAGGTCGCAGTCAGCGGGTTAGGGCAGCAGGGGGCAAGTCGCAGTGAGCGGGTCAGGGTTGCGGGGGCACTGTCGCAGTGAGCGGGTCAGGGCTGCGGGGGCAAGTCCCCGTGAGCTGGTAGGGCTGCGGGGGGCAAGTTGCAGTGAGCGGGTCAGGGCTACGGGGGCCAGTCCCTGACAGTGGGACAGGACTGCGGGGGGCAAGTTGCTGTGAGCGGGTCAGGGCAGCGGGGGGCCAGTCGCAGTGAGCGGGTCAGGGCTGCGAGGGGCCAGTCGCAGTGAGCGGGTCAGGGCTGCGAGGGGCCAGTCGCAGTGAGCGGGTCAGGGCTGCGAGGGGCCAGTCGCAGTGAGCGGGTCAGGGCTGAGGGGTTAGTACCTGTGAGCGGGTGAGGGCTGCGGGGGGCAAGTCGCAGTGAGCGGGACTGGGCTGCGGGGGGCAAGTCGCAGTGAGCGGGTGAGGACTGCGGGGGGCAAGTCGCAGTGAGCGGGTGAGGTCTGGGGGGCGCGAATCGCAGTGAGCGGGTCAGGGCTGCGAGGGGCCAGTCGCAGTGAGCGGGTCAGGGCTGCGAGGGGCCAGTCGCAGTGAGCGGGTCAGGGCTGCGAGGGGCCAGTCGCAGTGAGCGGGTCAGGGCTGCGAGGGGCCAGTCGCAGTGAGCGGGTCAGGGCTGCGGGGGGCAATTCGCAGTGAGTGGGTCAGGGCTGCGGGGGGCCAGGTCCCTGTGAGCGGGTCAGGTCTGCGGGGGCCAAGTCGCAGTGAGCGGGTCAGGGCTGCGGGTGGACAGTCCCTGTGAGCGGGTCAGGGCTGCGGAGGCCAGTCCCTCTGAGCGGGTCAGGGCTGCGAGGGGCCAGTTGCAGTGAGCGGGTGAGGGCTGCGGGGGGGCAAGTCGCAGTGAGCGGGTCAGTACTGTGATGGGCAAGTCCCTGTCAGCGGGACTGGGCTGCGGGGGGCAATGTCGCAGTGAGCGGGTCAGGGCTGCGGGGAGCCAGTCCCTGTGAGCGGGTCAGGGCTGCGGGGAGCCAGTCCCTGTCAGCGGGTCAGGACTGCGGTGGGCAAGTCGCAGTGAGCGGGTGAGGGCTGCAGGGACCAGTCCCTGTCAGAGGGACAGGACAGCGGGGGGCAAGTCCCTGTCGGCGTGTCAGGACTCCGGGGCCCAGTCCCTGTCAGCGTGACAGGACTGCGGGGGGCAAGTCGCAATGAGCGGGTCAGGGCTGCGAGGGGCCAGTCGCAGTGAGCGGGTCAGGGCTGCGAGGGGCCAGTCGCAGTGAGCGGGTCAGGGCTGCGGGGGGCAAGTCACAGTGAGCGGGTCAGTACTGCGGTGGGCAAGTCCCTGTCAGCGGGACTGGGCTGCGGGGGGCAAGTCGCAGTGAGCAGGTGAGGGCTGCGGGGGGCAATGTCGCAGTGAGCGGGGGACAGTCCCTGTGAGCGGGTCAGGGCTGCGAGGGGCCAGTCGCAGTGAGCTGGTGAGGGCTGCGGTGGGCAAGTCGCAGTGAGTGGGTGAGGGCAGCAGGGGGCAATGTCGCAGTGAGCGGGTCAGGGATGCGGGGGCACGTCCCTGTCATCAGGACAGGACTGCGGGGGGCAAGTCGCAGTGAGCGGGTCAGGACTGCGGGGGCCAGACCCTGTCAGCGTGACACGACTGCGGGGGGCAAGTCGCTATGAGCGGGTCAGGTCTGCGGGGGGCAAGTCGCAGTGAGCGGGTCAGGACTGCGGGGGGCAAGTCGCAGTGAGCGGGTCAGGACTGCGGGGGGCAAGTCGCAGTGAGCGGGTCAGGACTGCGGGGGGCAAGTCGCAGTGAGCGGGTCAGGACTGCTGGGGGGCAGTGTCGCAGTGAGCTGGTCAGGGCTGCAAGGGGCAAGTCCCTGTGAGCAGGTCAGGGCTGAGGGGGGCAAGTCGCAGTGAGCGGGTCAGGACTGCGGGGGGCAAGTCGCAGTGAGCAGGTCAGGACTGCGGGGGGCAAGTCGCAGTGAGCGGGTCTGGACTGCTGGGGGGCAGTGTCGCAGTGAGCTGGTCAGGGCTGCAAGGGGCAAGTCCCTGTGAGCGGGTCAGGGCTGCGGGGGCATGTCCTTGTCAGCGGGACAGGACTGCAGCAGGGCAGGTCGCAGTGAGCGGGTCAGGACTGCGGGGGGCAAGTCGCAGTGAGCGGGTCAGGACTGCGGGGGGCAAGTCGCAGTGAGCGGGTCAGGACTGCGGGGGGCAAGTCGCAGTGAGCGGGTCAGGACTGCTGGGGGGCAGTGTCGCAGTGAGCTGGTCAGGGCTGCAAGGGGCAAGTCCCTGTGAGCGGGTCAGGGCTGAGGGGGGCAAGTCGCAGTGAGCTGGTCAGGGCTGCAAGGGGCAAGTCCCTGTGAGCGGGTCAGGGCTGCGGGGGCATGTCCTTGTCAGCGGGACAGGACTGCAGCAGGGCAGGTCGCAGTGAGCGGGTCAGGGCTGCGGGGGGCCGGTCCCTGTGAGCGGTTCAGGGCTGCGGGGGGCCGGTCCCTGTGAGCGGTTCAGGGCTGCGGGGGGCCGGTCCCCATGAGCGGGTGAGGACTGCGGGGTGCAAGTCGCAGTGAGCGGGTCAGGGCTGTGGTGGGCAGTCCCTGAGAGCGGGTCAGGGCTGCGGGGGCAAATCCCTGTCACCGGGTCAGGGCTGCGAGGAGCAAGTCGCAGTGAGCGGGTCAGGGCTGCGGGGGGCCGGTCCCCCTGAGCGGGTCAGGGCTGCGGGGGGCAGTGTCGCAGTGAGCGGGTCAGGCCTGCGGGGGCAAGTCGCAGTGAGCGGGTCAGGGCTGCGGGGAGCCATTCGCAGTGAGCGGTTCAGGGCTGCGGGTGGCAGTGTCGCAGTGAGCGGGTCAGGGCTGAAAGGGGCAGGTCCCTGTCAGCGGGACAGGACTGCGGGGCGCAGGTGGCAGTGAGCGGGTCAGGATTGCTGGGTGGCAGGTCGCAGTGAGAGTGTCAGGACTGCAAGGGGCAAGCCCCTTTGAGCGGGTCAGGGCTGCGGGGGGCCAGTCCCTGTGAGCGGGTCAGGTCTGCGGGAGGCAAGTCGCAGTGAGCGGGTCAGGACTGCGGGGGGCAAGTCGCAGTGAGCGGGTCAGGACTGCTGGGGGGCAGTGTCGCAGTGAGCTGGTCAGGGCTGCAAGGGGCAAGTCCCTGTGAGCGGGTCAGGGCTGCGGGGGCATGTCCTTGTCAGCGGGACAGGACTGCAGCAGGGCAGGTCGCAGTGAGCGGGTCAGGACTGCGGGGGGCAAGTCGCAGTGAGCGGGTCAGGGCTGCGGGGGGCCTGTTCCTGTGAGCGGGTCAGGGCTGCGGGGGGCAAGTCCCTGTCAGCGGGACAGGACTGGAATGGGCATGTCCCTATCAGCGGGACAGGGCTGCCGGGGGCAGGTGGCAGTGAGCGGGTCAGGTCTGCGGGGGCCAAGTCGCAGTGAGCGGGTCAGGGCTGCGGGTGGGCAGTCCCTGTGAGCGGGTCAGGGCTGCGGAGGCCAGTCCCTCTGAGCGGGTCAGGGCTGCGAGGGGCCAGTTGCAGTGAGCGGGTGAGGGCTGCGGGGGGCAAGTCGCAGTGAGCGGGTCAGTACTGTGATGGGCAAGTCCCTGTCAGCGGGACTGGGCTGCGGGGGGCAATGTCGCAGTGAGCGGGTCAGGGCTGCGGGGAGCCAGTCCCTGTGAGCGGGTCAGGGCTGCGGGGAGCCAGTCCCTGTCAGCGGGTCAGGACTGCGGTGGGCAAGTCGCAGTGAGCGGGTCAGGTCTGCGGGGGGCAAGTCGCAGTGAGCGGGTCAGGACTGCGGGGGGCAAGTCGCAGTGAGCGGGTCAGGACTGCGGGGGGCAAGTCGCAGTGAGCGGGACAGGACTGCGGGGGGCAGGTGGCAGTGAGCGGGTCAGGACTGCTGGGGGGCAGTGTCGCAGTGAGCGGGTCAGGGCTGTGGTGGGCAGTCCCTGAGAGCGGGTCAGGGCTGCGGGGGCAAATCCCTGTCACCGGGTCAGGGCTGCGAGGGGCAAGTCGCAGTGAGCGGGTCAGGGCTGCGGGGGGGCCGGTCCCCCTGAGCGGGTCAGGGCTGCGGGGGGCAGTGTCGCAGTGAGCGGGTCAGGGCTGCGGGGGCAAGTCGCAGTGAGCGGGTCAGGGCTGCGGGGAGCCATTCGCAGTGAGCGGTTCAGGGCTGCGGGTGGCAGTGTCGCAGTGAGCGGGTCAGGGCTGAAAGGGGCAGGTCCCTGTCAGCGGGACAGGACTGCGGGGCGCAGGTGGCAGTGAGCGGGTCAGGATTGCTGGGGGGGCAGGTCGCAGTGAGAGTGTCAGGACTGCAAGGGGCAAGCCCCTTTGAGCGGGTCAGGGCTGCGGGGGGCCAGTCCCTGTGAGCGGGTCAGGTCTGCGGGGGGCAAGTCGCAGTGAGCGGGTCAGGTGTGCGTGGGTCAAGTCGCAGTGAGCGGGTCAGGGCTGCGGGGGGCCTGTTCCTGTGAGCGGGTCAGGGCTGCGGGGGGCCAGGCCCTGTCAGCGGGACAGGACTGGAATGGGCATGTCCCTATCAGCGGGATAGGACTGCGGGGGGCAAGTCCCTGTCAGCGGGACAGGACTGGAATGGGCATGTCCCTATCAGCGGGACAGGGCTGCCGGGGGCAGGTGGCAGTGAGCGGGTCAGGGCTGCGGGGGGCAGTGTCGCAGTGAGCGGGTCAGGGCTGCGGGGGGCAGTGTCGCAGTGAGCGGGTCAGGGCTGCGTGGTGGCAAGTCCGTGTGAGCGGGTCAGGGCTGCGGGGGGCAGTGTCGCAGTGAGCGGGTCAGGGCTGCGGGTGGCAGTGTCGCAGTAAGCGGGTCAGGGCTGCGGGGGCAAGTCCCCCAGAGCAGGTGAGGACTGCGGGGGGCCAGTCGCAGTGAGCGGGTCAGGGCTGCGTGGGCAAGTCCCCGTCAGCGGGTCAGGGCTGCGGAGGGCAGTGTCGCAGTGAGCGGGTCAGGGCTGCGGGGAGCCGGTCCCCGTCAGTGGGTCAGGGCTGCGGGGGGCCGGTCCCCATGAGCGGGTCAGGGCTGCGGGGGGCAAGTCGCAGTGAGCGGGTGAGGTCTGCGGGGGGCAAGTCCCTGTCAGCGGGTCAGGACTGCGGGGGCCAGTCCCTGTCAGCAGGTCAGGGCTGCGGGGGACAAGTCGCAGTGAGCGGGTCAGGACTGCGGGGGGCCAGTCCCTGTGAGCGGGTCAGGACTGCGGGGGCCAGTCCCTGTCAGCAGGTCAGGGCTGCGGGGGGCCAGTCCCTGTCAGCGGGACAGGACTGCAGGGGGGCAGGTCGCAATGAGCGGGTCAGGGCTGCGGGGGGCCAGTCGCAATGAGCGGGTCAGGGCTGCGGGGGCATGTCCCTGTCAGCAGGACAGGACTGCAGGGGGGCCAGTCCCCGTGAGCGGGTCAGGGCTGCGGGGGGCAAGTCGCAGTGAGCGGGTCAGGGCTGCGGGGGGCCAGTCGCAGAGAGCGGGTCAGGGCTGCGGGGGGCCAGTCCCTGTGAGCGGGTCAGGGCTGCGGGGGAGCAAGTCGCAGTAAGCGGGTCAGGGCTGCGGGGGCCCAGTCCCTGTGAGCAGGTAAGGGATGCGGGGGCCAGTCCCTGTGAGCGGGTCAGGGCTGCGGGGGCATGTCCCTGTCAGCGGGACAGGCCTGCAGGGGGGCAGGTCGCAGTGAGCGAGTCAGGGCTGCGGGGGGCAAATCGCAGTGAGCAGGTCAGGGCTGCGGGGGGCCAGTCGCAGTGAGCAGGTCAGGACTGCGGGGTGCAGTGTCGCACTGAGCGGGTCAGGGCTGCGGGGGGCAAGTCGCAGTGAGCGGGTCAGGGCTGCGGGGGGCAAGTCGCAGTGAACGGGTCAGGGCTGCGGGGGGCAAGTCCCTGTCAGCGGGACAGGGCTGCGGGGTGCAGTGTCGCACTGAGCGGTTCAGGGCTGCGGGGGCCAGTGCCTCTGAGCGGGTCAGGGCTGCGGGGGCCAGTGCCTCTGAGCGGTTCAGGGCGGCGGGGGCCAGTCCCTCTGAGCGGGACAGGGCGGCGGGGGCCAGTCCCTCTGAGCGGGTCAGGGCGGCGGGGGCCAGTCCCTCTGAGGGGGTCAGGGCGGCGGGGGCCAGTCCATCTCAGCGGGTCAGGGCTGCGGCGGCCAGTCCCTCTGAGCGGGTCAGACCTGCGGGGGCAAGTCCCTGTCAGCAGGACAGGACTGCCGGGGGGAAAGTCGCAGTGAGCGGGTCAGGGCTGCGGGGTGCAAGTCGCAGTGAGCGGGTCAGGGCTGCGGGGGGCAAGTCGCAGTGAGCGGGTCAGGGCTGCGGGGTCCAGTCCCTGTGAGCGGGTCAGTTCTGCGGGGGCCAGTCCCTGTCAGCGGGACAGGACTGCGGGGGGCAAGTCGCAGTGAGCGGGTCAGGACTGCGGGGGGCAAATCGCAGTGAGCGGTCATGTCTGCGGGGAGCATGTCGCAGTGAGCGGGTCATGGCTGCGGGGGGCCTGGCTGCGGGGGGCCGGGCCCCCTGAGCGGGTCAGGGCTGCGGGGGGCAAGTCGCAGTGAGCAAGTCAGGGCTGCGGGGGGCAAGTCGCAGTGAGCAAGTCAGGGCTGCGGGGGGGCCAGTCCCTGTGAGCGGGTAAGGGATGCGGGGGCCAGTCCCTGTGAGCGGGTCAGGGCTGCGGGGTGCAAGTCGAAGTGAGCGGGTCAGGGCTGCGGGGTGCAAGTCGAAGTGAGCGGGTCAGGGCTGCGGGGGGAAAGTCGCAGTGAGCGGGACAGGGCTGCAGGGGCAAGTCCCTGTCAGCGGGTCAGGACTGCGGGGGGCTAGTCGCAGTGAGCGGGACAGGACTGCGGGGGGCAACTCGTAGTGAGCGCGTCAGGACTGCGGGGGGCAAGTCGCAGTGAGCGGGTCAGGTCTGCGGGCGGCAAGTCGCAGTCAGCCGGTCAGGGCTGCATGGGGCCAATCCCTGTGAGCGGGTCAGGGCTGCATGGGGCCAGTCCCTGTCAGCAGGACAGGGCTGCGAGGGGCAAGTCGCAGTGAGCGGTTCAGGGCTGCGGGGGGCAGTGTTGCAGTGAGAAGGTCAGGGCTGCGGGGGGCCAGTCACTGTGAGCGGGTCAGGGCTGTGGGGGCCATACCCTGTGAGCGGGTCAGGGCTGCGGGGGCCAGTCCCTGTCAGAAGGTGAGGACTGCGGGGGGCAAATCGCACTGAGCGGGTCAGGTCTGCGGGGGGCAAGTCGCAGTGAGCGGGTCAGGGCTGCGGGGGGCAGTGTCACAGTGAGCGGGTCACGGCCCTGGGGGCAAGTCGCGGTGAAATGGGTCAGGGCTGCGGGGGTAAAGTCGCAGTGAGCGGGTCAGGGTGCGGGGGGCAAGTGGCAGTGAGCGGGTCAGGGCTGCTGCGGGGGGCAGTGTCGCAGTGAGCGGGTCAGGGCTGCGGCGGGCCAGTCCCTGAGAGCGGGTCAGGGTGCGGGGGGCAAGTGGCAGTGAGCGGGTCAGGGCTGCTGCGGGGGGCAGTGTCGCAATGAGCGGGTCAGGGCTGCGGGGGCCAGTCCATGTGAGCAGGTCAAGTCGGCGGGGGCCAGTTCCTCTGAGTGGGTCAGAGCAGCGGGGGGCAAGTCGCAGTGAGCGGGTCAGGGCTGCGGGGGGCAGTGTCGCAGTGAGCGGGTCAGGGCTGCGGGGGCCTTTCCCTGTGAGTGGGTCAGGGCTGCAGGGGCCGGCCCTCTAAGTGGGTCAGAGCTGCGGGGGGAAAGTCGCAGTGAGCGGGTCTTGGGTGCGGGGGGCAATGTCGCAGTGAGCTGGTCAGGGCTGCGGGGGGCAAGTCGCAGTGAGCGGGTCAGGGCTGCGGGGGGCAGTGTCACAGTGAGCGGGTCAGGGTTGCGGGGGGCAGTGTCGCAGTGAGCGGGTCAGGGCTGCGGGGGCAAGTCGCGGTGAAATGGTTCAGGGCTGCGGGGGGCAAGTCGCAGTGAGCGGGTCAGGGCTGCGGGTGGCCAGTCGCAGTGAGCGGGTCAGGGCTGCGGGGGTCAAGTCGCAGTGAGCTGGTCAGGACTGCGGGGGTCAAGTCGCAGTGAGCGGGTCAGGGCTGCGGGGGGCAGTGTCGCAGTGAGCGGGTCAGGGCTGCGCGGGTCAGGGCTGCCGGGGCCAGTCCCTGTGAGCAGGTGAGGGTGCGGGGGACAGTCCCTGTGAGCGGTTCAGGGCTGCGGGGGGCAAGTCGCAGTGATCGGGTCAGGACTGCGGGGGTCAAGTCGCAGTGAGCTGGTCAGGGCTGCGGGGGCCATTACCTGTGAGCGGGTCAGGGCTGCGGGGGCCAGTCCCTGTGAGCGGGTCAGGGCTGCGGGGGCCAGTCCCTGTGAGTGGATCAGGGCTGCGGGGGCACGTCACTGTCAGCGGGACAGGACTGGAGGGGGGCAAGTCCCTGTCAGCGAGTCAGGGCTGCGGGGGGCATTGTCGCAGTGAACGGGTCAGGGCTGCGGGGTGCAGTGTCGCAGTGAGGGGGTCAGGGCTGCGGGGGCCAGTCGCTCTGAGCGAGTCAGGGCTGCCGGTGCCCAGCCCTCTGAGCGGGTCAGGGCTGCGGGGGCCAGTGCCTCTGAGCGGGTCAGGGCTGCGGGGGCCAGTGCCTCTGAGCGGTTCAGGGCGGCGGGGGCCAGTCCCTCTGAGCGGGTCAGGGCGGCGGGGGCCAGTCCCTCTGAGCGGGTCAGGGCGGCGGGGGCCAGTCCATCTCAGCGGGTCAGGGCTGCGGCGGCCAGTCCCTCTGAGCGGGTCAGACCTGCGGGGGCAAGTCCCTGTCAGCGGGACAGGACTGCCGGGGGGAAAGTCGCAGTGAGCGGGTCAGGGCTGCGGGGGGCAAGTCGCAGTGAGCGGGTCAGGGCTGCGGGGGGCAAGTCGCAGTGAGCGGGTCAGGGCTGCGGGGGGCAAGTCGCAGTGAGCGGATCAGGGCTGCAGGGGGCAAGTCGCAGTGATAGGGTCAGGGCTGCAGGGGCCAGTCCCTGTGAGCGGGTCAGGGCTGCTGGGGGCAGGTCACAGTGAGCGGGTCAGGGCTGCGGGGGCCAGTCGCTCTGAGCGGGTCAGGGCTGCGGGGGCATGTCCCTGTCAGCGGGACGGGACTGCGGGGGGGAAAGTCCCTGTCAGCGGGACACGACTGCGGGGGGCAAGTCGCAGTGAGCGGGTCAGGACTGCAGGGGGCAAGTCGCAGTGATAGGGTCAGGGCTGCGGGGGCCAACCCCTGTGAGCGGGTCAGGGCTGCGGGGGCCATTCCATGTCAGCAGGACAGGACTGCGGGCGGCAAGTCCCTGTGAGCGGGTCAGGTCTGCTGGGGGCAAGTCGCAGTGAGTAGGTCAGGGCTGCGGGGGGGCCAGTCCCTGTGAGCGGGTCAGGGCTGCGGGGGGGCAAGTCGCAGTAAGCGGGTCAGGGCTGCGGCGGGGGCATTGTCGCAGTGAACGGGTCAGGGCTGCGGGGCGCAGTGTCGCAGTGAGGGGGTCAGGGCTGCGGGGGCCAGTCGCTCTGAGCGGTCAGGGCTGCGGGGGCCAGTCCCTCTGAGCGGGTCAGGGCGACGGGGGCCAGTCCCTCTGAGCGGGTCAGGGCGGCGGGGGCCATTCCCTCTGAGGGGGTCAGGGCGGCGGGGGCCAGTCCCTCTGAGGGGGTCAGGGCGGCGGGGGCCAGTCCATCTCAGCGGGTCAGGGCTGCGGCGGCCAGTCCCTCTGAGCGGGTCAGACCTGCGGGGGCAAGTCACTGTCAGCGGGACAGGACTGCCGGGGGGCAAATCCCTGTCAGCGGGACACAACTGCGGGGGGAAAGTCGCAGTGAGTGGGTCAGGGCTGCGGGGGCCAGTCTCTGTGAGCGGCACAGGACTGCGGGTGGCAAGTCCCTGTCAGCGGGACAGGACTGCGGGGGGCAAGTCGCAGTGAGCGGGTCAGGGCTGCGGGGGGCAGTCCCTCTGAGCAGGTGACAGTGACACCTGTCCAAGCCAGGCAGGGAATCCACTTCCATCAGTCACGGCATCACATTGCACTCAGTCACTGCATCCCATTTCCCTCAGTCAGTGCGTCCCATTTCACTCAGTCACTGCATCCCATTCCACTCAGTCACTGCATCCCATTCCACTCAGTCACTACATCGGATTTCACTCAGTCAGTCACTCCCTCCCAGTTCAGTCAGTCACTCCCATTTCAGTCAGTCTCTGCATCCCATTTCACTCAGTCACTGCATCCCATTTCCCTCAGTCACTGCATCCCATTTCACGGAGACAGTGAATCCTATTCAACTGCGACAGTGAATCCATTTCCATCAGTCACCGCACCCTATTCCCCACAGTCACTGCGTCCCATTACCCACAGTCACTGCGTCCCATTACCCTCAGTCACTGCGTCCCATTACCCTCAGTCACTGCGTCCCATTACCCTCAGTCACTGCAACCCATTTCCCACAGTCACTGCAACCCATTTCCCACAGTCACTGTATCTCCTTTCCCTCCATCTCCTTTCCCTCAGTCACAGCATCCCATTTCACTCAGTCAGAGCATCCCATTTAACTGAGACAGTGAAACTCATTGAACTGAGACGGTGCATCCCATTACCCTCAGCCACTGCATCCCATTTCACACAGCCACTGCATCCCATTTCCCTCAGTCACCGCACCCTATTCCCCACAGTCACCGCATTCCATTTCCCTCAGTCACCGCATCCCATTTCGCTCAGTCACCGCATCCAACTTCACTCAGTCAGAGCATCCCATTTAACTGAGACAGTGAAACTCATTGAACTGAGACGGTGCATCCCATTACCCTCAGTCACTGCATCCCATTTCACTCAGTCAATGTATCCCGTTTCAAACTGACACTTCATCAAATTTCCGTCAGATACTGCATCCCACTTGCGCAGTCACTGCATCCCATTTCACTCAGTCACTGCAGCTCATGTCACTCTCTTACTGCATGCAATTTCCATCAGTCTCTGCATCTCATTTCACTCATTCACTGCATCCCATTTCCCACAGTCACTGCATCCCATTTCCCACAGTCACTGCATCCCGTTTCTCACTGACGCTGCATTCAATTTCCATCAGGTACTGCAACCCATTTCCTCAGTCACTGCATCCCATTTCCCTCAGTCAGTGCCTCCCATTTCCCACATTCACTGCATCTCCTTTCCCTCACTCACTGCATCCCATTTCACTCAGTCACTGCATCCCATTTCACTCAGTCACTGCATCCCATTTCCCTCAGTCACTGCCTCCCATTTCCCACATTCACTGCATCTCCTTTCCCTCACTCACTGCATCCCGTTTCACTCAGTCACTGCATCCCGTTTCACTCAGTCACTGAGTCACTGAATCGCATTTGTTGTTCTCACTTGAATGCAATGGTCATGAATCTCCTCCAATGGCTGGTCATGTATTTCCAATGCAAAATTTTACCAAGTTTTGATTTTCAATTTTGATTACATGTGTCTCCTCTATTCTATAAGATGCTGCAATAAACTCAAATTTGATGAATCATAATTCAACCACCATTACCTACAGAGTTAATTTCATCAAACAGATCCAATTAGAATTGTCACATTCCCAAATCCTGATTCAAGTTTTTCTAATTATGGGCCACGTGGTTAAGAAAAAAGACACTTAGAATCAGAGAGATGTACAGTTGGGAAACAGATCCTTTGGCCCAATTTGTCTATGTTGACCAGATATCCTAAATTAATTTAGTCCCATTTGCCAGCATTTGGCCCATATTCCTCTCAACCCGTCTTATTCATATACCCATCCAGATGCCTTTTCAATGTACAAAGCCTCCACCACTTCCTCTGGCAGCTCACTCCGTACATGCACCACTATGAAAAAAATCCGGTCCATTTTAAATCTTCCCTCTCTCCTTTTTTACCTATTCCCTCCAGTTTTGGATTCCTGCAACCCGGGGAAAAGATCTTGGCTGTTCGCTCTATCCACGTCCCTCGTAATTGTACAAACTTCTATATGGTCAGCCCTCAACTCCAAAGTTCCAAGAAATAGCTGTCTGTTCAAGCCCACGGTATACCTCCAACCTCCGATGCTGGTAACATCCTTGTAGATCTTCTCTGAATCCTTTCAAGTTTACAACATACAACAATACAGCGCAGAACAGGCCCTTCGGCCCTCAATGTTGTGCCGACATCCTTCCTCTCGCAAGGAGACCAAAATCGATTGCAGTATTCCAAAAGCAGCCGAACCAACGTCCTATATGGCTGCTAAGTGATCTCCCAACTCCTATACTAAATGCACTGACCGATAAAGGCAAGCACACCAAATGTCTCCTTCATATCCTTTCTACCGGTGGCTGTACTTTGATGGAACTACGAAACTGCACTCCAGTGTCTCTTTATTAAGCAACACTCCCGACAACCTTCAGTGTATACCTGCTGCCCTGATTTGCCTTTCTAAAATGTAGCACCTCACATTTATCTAACCTCAACTCCATCTGCCATTCCTCAGTTTATTGGCCCTTGTCAATGTCCCATTGTATTCTGAGGTGACCTTCTTGGCTGGCTACTACACCTTCAATCATTGGGAAACGTACGAACCACACCTTCTATTTTCATATCCAAATCGTTGCATCACTTCAACTCCCCCTCCCGCTCCCTGAATGACATGTCCATCCTGGGCCTCTTCCAGTGTCACAACCAAACCACACAGAAACTGGAGGAGCAGCACCTCATATTCCGCCTCGGGAGCTTCCAACTCAATAGCCTCAATATGGACTTTGCCACCCTCAAAATCTCCCCACCCGTCAGCCTCATCCCAAGACTAGTTCCTCCCCTCATGCCCGCCTCCATGACCTGTCCGCCTTCTCTCCCACCTATCCACTCTTCCCACCTCACTGACCAACTCCCACCACTGCTTGGAATTATTCTTCTTTACACACTTCATCAGCTCGACGTTATTTCTAAAATCTATTTTCCAATTGTTGGAAAAAGTCAGATAAAGAGAAGTAAAAGAAGTTACATTCTTACCACTCGGGAAATCTCTGAATATTCTTCTGTTGAAAGGCCGCCAAGGAACGATGCAATTCTTTTGTCACAAACGCTGTGAGGGAGACATCTTTTTCGGTTCCACTAACTCCACCCGAAGGAAGACAAACCCAAGTAACATATCTAGTGACTTAAAGCATACTCTATTGTTGCCCAAGGTGGAGAGCTGGATGAACACAGCAGGTCAAGGAGCATCAGAGAAGCAAGAAAGCTGATGTTTCGGAACGAGACCCTACTTCAGAAAATTGGCGGTGGAGAATCTGAGATAACAAGGTGTAGAGCCGGATGATACTGCTGGGCCTGCTGTGTTCATCCAGCTTTACACCTTCTTATCTCAGATTCTCCAGCATCTGCAGTTCCTACTGCCTCTATTGTTGCCCTTTCACTTTACTGAACTAATATGAGCCAGTAGTTTTGTTTAGGCCCGTGTAATCTTACGCTTATTGGCCTGTACAAAATCCTGAATTAATTTTGATCCACTGACGGGAGGAGAGATGAATTTTATAGAAATTTGTGTTTTCTACCAATTTGCAGAGGGCATCGTGGGCGATTGAAGGACAGTGTTATTATCCTCCAGGTCTGTGGACTGCATCGTTACCAACTTGCCCATTTGCATATACATACAATATTCATTATGTACCAATGAAACATAATAAACCAATACTGCGTACTAAAAACAACGCTCACATATCAATGGAAATTTAAATATTTATCATAGAGTTTGAAGGATTGAATTCAATGATACAAAGCAAAAACCAGTGAAGATGAGTGCAGTTGGTCAGCACTTTTGCCACTAAGTGGAGGTTGGCAGTTTGAGGCCACCCAGGAACAAGCAAGCTCTGTCTAACTCCAAGGGCAGCACGGTGGCTCAGTGGTTAGCACTGCTGACTCACAGCGCCAGGGACCCAGGTTCGATCCCACCGTTGGACGATTTTCTGTGCGGAGTTTGTACATTCTGCCCATGCCTGCATGGGTTCCTGCTGGGTGCTCTGGTTGCCTCCCACAGTCCAAAGATGTGCAGGCTCAGTGTTTGGGCCATGCCAAACTTGCCCATTGTGTTTAGGGATGTGTAGATTAGGTGTGTTAGTCATGGGAAATGTAGGGTTACTGAGGAAAGGGTCGGGGGATGAGTCAGGGTGAGACACTCTTTGTAGGGTGGCCGTGGACTTCTTGGGTCAAAAGGGGCTTGTTTCCACACCGTAGGGATTCTATGATATGGAAGTATCTTTTGAAGTGGACATTCGTGGGTATGCTATAACAGAGACCTTGAAATACTGCACAACAAATATTTGGAACGAGACTGTCAATTCAGACATAGCATCAAAAAAGGTCATGGAAGTTGTCACCGATATAAAGCAGGATTGATGAAAATCCAGCAGGAAATGGTGTCAAAAGGCACAGTATCTTTTATTCATCTCCAGTAATTTTGTCCAAGGCACTGGATGCTGGCAGGATTGAAACATTTAAGAAACGCTTCACAAATCACATATAAGGACCTGCACATCTTTGAACAATGGGAGGAAACTGCAGCACCTGGCAGAAGCCCCTCGCAGACGCGGGGAGGACGTGTCAATTCCACTCAGATCGTTACCCAAGACTGGAATCTCAATTGGCTCCCCAGTGCATGAGCAGCTCTAACCACTGAGCAACTACCTTGCCCAGAAGGGGTTTTATAAGCGCATACATTATTTCCATTAAGACAGATCCAATCCTCTATGTCCAATCAAAATAACATATTGTAGATATCATGACAACAATCAGAAATGATTTTGAACAAGTAAATCAAAAAACTTGAAATAGTTTCCAAGCCTAAATACTAGATATGTTGCAGTTAAGATGAAAAGTGCAACAACAAAAAGGCCATATTTTATGTGACGATCGGTAACACTTGAAAACTTGCAACAATTCGTCGCCAGTAGTGCTCTGAAGTGGCTTGATGGTGCACTCCTTCATACACTGGAATGAAACTCCAAAGATCACAAATTCTCCTTCAATACCGTGTTGTAA
Organism: Stegostoma tigrinum; assembly: GCF_030684315.1. Taxonomy (NCBI): domain Eukaryota; kingdom Metazoa; phylum Chordata; class Chondrichthyes; order Orectolobiformes; family Stegostomatidae; genus Stegostoma; species Stegostoma tigrinum. Next base: position 8,585,649 of record NC_081397.1, on the reverse strand, counting down.
CAGTGACTGCATCAACCTGTGTTTATGCGCCTGACTGGAAACCCACACAACATGCATAAACAAAAAAATAATCTAAGGTGATAGGAGAAAAAAATGTATGTATGCAACGTCTTTGAAAAGCAATTATTTGTAGCGGCTGCAAGCCCATAAGGAATCTCGTTTCACAGATTATATTCATTTGCACTGCAGGTCATGCCAGTCAGAATCAGTTTTCGTTTCATGACAGATAACTAAAATGTCCATTACAATGAACTTTGGTTGATCAGAAGATTTTAAGTAAGGACTATGTCTTGTGTGAGCTGACGGCATTAGGGGATGGAGAAGGTACACTCACTGCTGGCATCTTGACACCATTGAATGAGCAAGCGTGGACGCAAAGGTTGTAACAGGTAACAATTGTACAGGCAATATCTTTTGAGCTCCTTCCGAGCAGGCCTGGAATACTCTAAAGCTGTGCTAGACCCTCACTTCCTCCACCTTACGTACGCTGCCTTTTCTTTTTGACAAGAAGCACCTCTGTACCCGTCATCCAAGGCTCCTTAATCTTACCCCTTCTTACCTGTCACAGAGGAACAAATTTATACATCACTCGCAACAACTGCTCCTTGAACAGCCTCCACATGTCTGCTGCGCCCTTTCTGTGGAACAATTGCTCCCAATCTGTACTTCCCAACTCCTGTCTGATAGCATCATAGTTTCCTTGACCCCAGTGAAATATCTTCCCCTGGTAACTGCTCCTTTCCCTTTCCATGGCTATGGAAAATGGGAGGCTCTTGCGGTCACTGTCGCCAAAGTGTTCTCCCACCACGAGATCTGACACCTGTCCTGGCTCATCGCCGAGCACCAAATCCAAAATGGCCTCCCGCCTCGTCGGCCTGTCCACATACTGAGTCAGGAAACCCTCCTGAACACACCTGACAAAAACGGCTCCATCCAAACCATCTGCACTGAGGAGGTTTCGATCTATATTGGGAAAGTTGAAGTCACCCATAACAACAACCCTGATACGTTTGCACTTTTCAACAATCTGCCGGCCAATGAGTTCTTCGATCTCCCAACTGCTATTTGGGGTCTGTAGAAAACCCCCAGTGAGGTGACTGCTGCCTTGCTGTTCCGAACTTCCACCCACACTGACTCAGTCGACAAACCTTCCTTGGCAACCTCAGCCCATACAACCGCAGTAGACGAGTCCTCAAAGGTTCTTTCAGCCGCCGTTATACTGTCCTTGACCAACAAAGCCACACCTCCCCCTCTTTTACCACCTTCCCAGACCTTAATGAAAGATCTAAACCCGAGAACCTGCAACATCCATTCCTGACCCTGCTCTATCCATGCCTCCGAAATGGCCACAACATCGAAGTCCCAGGTACCTATCCAAGCTGCAAGCTCACCTACATTATTCCGGATACTCCTGGCATTAAAGTCGTCACACTCCAATCCAGCTTGCTGTCTGCCAGCACACTTCTGTGACAGTGAGGTCCTGACCATGTTCTCCCTACGCTCATCCTCCTGTGTACTAGGACTACACCTCAGTTTCCCATCCCCCTTCTGAGCTCGTTTAAATCCAACCGAATGGCACGAGCCAATTTCCCACCCAGGATATTCGTGACATCACAGACCCTGGCACCTGGTCGGCAACACACCAATCGTGAGTCTCTTTCGTTCCCGGCAAATCTTCTATCAGTCCCTCTAACTATTCAGTCCCCAATGACGATCACTCTCTTCCTATCCCCGCTTCCCTTCTGTGCAAGAGGGACAGACTCTGTGCCAGAGACCTGCACCCTACTGCATACCCGTGCTAAGTCATCCCCCGGAACAGTATCCAAAATGGTATAGTTGTTTTTCAGGGGAGCTACTGCAGGGGATTTCAGGGGAACGACCACAGGGGAAGGTTAGTCAAGCTACACCGGGTAAACGTGCATTTTTGGCTGAAGAAACATGTGTTTCAATGTGAGCTAATGGAAGAAGCCATGGAGTCAAAGCTAAACATTTCGACAAGAAGACAACCATTCTTAAAAGCAGCATACAGCGTGAAAAAGAAATGAGCTGCTTTAATATCCACTTAAAATTTATGTGGAATATCAGATGGAATTTTCTTATTGACTCCATTGTGCAATCATGTCGAGCTAAACATGTTAACTGCATTAATTAATACTAACCAGAAATGGACTTTGTAGTAAATGGTTTGACGATTTTCTGTATCTGGAACATCCCTTTTTCTTCTCGAACGAAGATCGTACCAACCTATGGTACCAAACGGTGAGTCAAACGGATGGGACACATAATCTTTAAATTCCTCATCAAAACAGTCTAATCGTATGGTTCTGTGCAAGAAAAGAGAAAGAATAAACATGTTTCCCACAATTTTGCTGATGTTTACGAACAGAATGCTCAAATTCAAAAAGTTTGGGCTGGCATGTCTGCTTCCTCCAGCCTGTTTCAACTGTTCCATTCAATGTGAAATTTGTGATAAGTTTTAGCACACAGGTCCATGTGATCTGCGCCACCACCTTCTCTTAGTCATACATGTTTTCCCCCTCTTCCTGTAATACATTCCTTGAAGTGTTCAATGAGATTTTGATTTTAAATCTTATCGTCATATTCTTTTGATTCTCAAGCATCAATGAATCTGATGTTGCCGCCATTCCATGCAGTGCACAGCACGTCAAACAGGAGTTTTACTCTTGCCATGAGCACTGAGGTAGTATGGGGTCACAACTGTCTCATAGTTCAGAATGAAATTCTACATATAGGGCTATGAAGAGTCATGCAGTTAATTTTATTTGACATGCTATTTCTTTTCTTCACAAATATGCTGGATTTAAAGTGATCTTCACCCTCATTTAAAATGAATTCAATATCCAACCATCTGTAAAACTAGCATATCCAAATTTTAATTTGAGTTCAGTGTTACACAAAGAAATGACTTTTTTAAAAATTATGTTCGAGTCAACATTGACATTTCATTCCCTGACAGCGGGTGAACTTACTTTTAAACTCCAATTTTCCTTCGGTATTAATGGAGAGATGAGCCTTTTTGCAAGCACCGAAAGGCTGCACCAGTTTATGCTGAAACTTACGGAACTGTAAGTTTCACAAATATGTTCCTATTAAACACTAATTCTGATTGAAGCAGTATGAGCTAAATTCATTCAACTGGACAGCAAAAACGGTCAAGATTTTAAAAGCAAGCAACTATTTTGAAGTCACTCTTCGAACTAAATTCCATCTTGGTGTGTGAGAGTCCATAGGTTCCTCACTCTCAACGAACCATTCAACAGTCATGCAATTACTGAAACACACAGACAAAAAACATCAATGTTAACAGTCACTAAGATTTTGAGAGTGATTTGGAATTCGTACTCAATACCCCCTGGGGAAAATCTGTTCCAATCTGGACAGTATCAGAGATAATGGGGACTGCAGATGCTGGAGATTCCAAGATAATAAAATGTGAGGCTGGATGAACACAGCAGGCCCAGCAGCATTTCAGGAGCACAAAAGCTGACGTTTCGGGCCGAGACCCTTCTGGATAGTACTCACTGATTACCATCCCGCCTACCTTCTCCAGCACCTCCTCCCCCTCCACACTAATTGTTTCTGAGCTCCCTTCCACCCTCCATTTCTCAGGAAGGGTCCTGACCCAAAACCTCAACTTTCTTGAGCCTCTGATGCTGCCTGCCCTGCTGTGTTCCTCCAGCTCCACAATGTGTTATCTCAGACACCAACATTGGCAGTTCTGACTATCTGGATAACTCATTCTCACCTTGTCACAAGTGATTTATACTCATTATCTTTTCAGATGACGCATGTACATGTATATACATAAATATACATATTGCACTTTTATGCCTGAACCACTAACCGAGAGGATATTTTAAAAGAGTCTCTTCATATCTGCATGAAAGAGAAATCATCAAGATCATAACTTTCATTTTAGGAATAACTCGAACATTCAAAGTACTCACAGTCAGTGTCCCATTTCCTTGACCAGTCAATTTGATGTGAATCTTTCTTCCAAGTGGAAACTATAACAGCAATTATATTTGAGAGTCAAACACTCCATTGCATCACCAATATTTCCTTGTCTGTTTGAAGCATAAGATAATGAAATAATCATGGACAGATTGGCCAACAGTGTAATTTAATGTGTGTTATGGCAACTGAAAATCACAACCATTGAAGTGATCTTTAAAAAGCTGTTGTCATACAACAGAGCACTTTTTGAGATGCAGTGATGAACATACTTCCTGAGATGCAAATAATATATGCCAAATTAATTCCAAAGAATACCTTTACAATTAAAAATTAGCTAAAAATCTCTTTACATTGCGAAGCTTGTCAGATTGCTATTAGTCAATGGAAATCGTTCAGAACAATTATTTATTCCCAGATGAAAAGGAACTGTATACATTTCATGACAACAAAATGTGAGGCTGGATGAACACAGCAGGCCAAGCAGCATCTCAGGAGCACTTTTGTCCTCCTGAGATGCTGCTTGGCCTGCTGTGTTCATCCAGCCTCACATTTTGTTGTCTTGGATTCTCCAGCATCTGCAGTTCCCATTATCTCGTATACATTTCATTTTCACATCTTATCCAAGAGAGAAAAAAAAAACACCTTCATGAATGCATTGTCAAACAAGAAGACTCACAAAAAAAGTCATTTGGCCCGTTGAATATTCCTCCATCATTCGGTGAGATCATGGTTGATCTCATTACATTTATCATGACACAGCATTTCCACCAAACCCTCCTTATAGCTAATACATTCCGATCCAAGTAACATCCTGGTAAATCTCTGTTTCTGGGCCATGCCTTGTCTTTCTAAATATTTTTTCAGTCATGTACAAATTTAGCCACAGCACATGCACCTCTTTCCTCCAAGTCATGAATAAACAAGCACAAGAGCTGTGGTTCCTTCAGCGCGACCTCATTTCTGACTGACAAGCCAACCCTGGCATCTCTGTCCATTTGTATCGGAGATAATGGGAACTGCAGATGCTTCAGAATCCAAGATAACAAAGTGTGGATCAGGATGAACACACAGAAGTAGAAGGGTCTCGGCACAAAACGTCAGCTTTTACGCTCCTGAGATGCTGCTTGGCCTGCTCTGCTCATCCAGCTCCACACTTTGTTATCTCTGTCCATTTGCCTGTTCTTTCTATCGGACATGAATCATTGGCTATTTCGTTCCCAACACTTATCCCCTAACAACCACCTCTCTGTGATACCCAGAGTGATGTATCTGTCAATTTCAATCTGCACCACAAACTCATTCACTTTGTTTCATACACTCCCTGCAATTCAATACAAGATCTTCAGTCTGGCATTTGCAGCCACCCTTCTTATCTGCTGCAGCTGAAGTGAGACTCCTGACCATTTCCATACTTTTTGTCCTATTACTTGCTCTGGAAACTTTGCTGAGCACTTACCAGCTTCGAACTTTTTCCACAATTTTCCATGCAACTGAGCTCACCCACTCCACACTTTTTATTTTAACGCCCTAGCCCCAGACCCAGCTCTGTATTTTGCGAGGATACTTGTCCCAATATGATTCTCGTCGAGCCTATAACAACAGAACGACTCCCTCCTTCCCCATACCGATGCCAATGTCCCATGAATTCAAACACATTTCTGCCGTGCCACCATTTGAACAATGTACATCTATAATTATGTTCACACCGTGCCAAATTGCTCAGACAATAATCCAGAGATTATTACCATTCTGGTTCTGCTTTCTCACCTCAGCACCTCGGTGCTCATAATCCCTCAGGAGAACCTCTTTCCTCTTTCTTCCAGATCAATGGTACCTGTGTGGACCACGATAGCTGGATTTCTACTCCTCCCACTTCAAGTTCCTTTGTAGCCGAGATGGAATATCCTGAACCTGGGCACCAGGCAGGCAACACTACTTTCGAGACTCTCGATCCTGGTCACAACGAACAGTGTTCATTCCCCTAACTATACTACCTCTGATTATAACTACATTTCACGTTTTATCCCCTCCTGAATGTCCCACCTGTACCACAGTGCTATTGTCAGTTTACTCATCTTCCCTGTACCCTGCACTCTCATCCACACACGAAGAAAGAATCTCAAACCTGTTCGATAAGATCAGAGGCCAAGGTTCCTTCTGCACTGCATCCTGGATCCTTCCACCTGCCCTGTTCTTTGTCATTGGCCACTGACCGAGTTTCAGCTAGTTAATCTAAGGTGTGTGACTGCCTCCTGAAGCACAGCATTCCCTGGTAACTCTGCCCCACATGATTTGTTGATTGGTCAAAACTGAGATTCCAGTTCATCAACCGTAAGCTGGAGTCTGGGGCCTGACCACTCCCCCGTCATATAGGTACAAATCATCATCTGGCCTGGCATCTCCATTTCCATTACTTCGATCTTAATTTGATTTGAAAACATTCTGGTCTTTTAGTTTGTAGCCTGTAAATATTTCTCCGATTTACTTTCAATCTGAAAGCTAGCGATAATAGATTCTTAAACCAGTAGCGATCACCAACCAATGAACCTGGTTCACCCTCTCGGTCCCTGATTCTGGCTTTAATTCACCGTCTCAAAAAAAAAATGCTTATGAACTATCAGGCAAAAAAAGCAAGCAAATGGCACCTCTTACACTCTGCACTGACTTACCGCATTGCCACCAAGTTCCCCAAAATATATATTCAGTTGGTGCATTTCACTCGAGATGTGATCTCTTCTTCCAGAATGTGCAAAGCATACTGATCCATAGCAATATACTGCCTTCAAAACCTCAGCTCTCAGCTTATTACTTTTGAGTACATTCTCAATGCTTTCTCCAAGTCCAAACACAACACATTTACTGGTTTTCCTCTATTAATTCTCCTCCCAAAAGTTGCTCCAAAAACCCAAACAAATTAGCCAGACATAATTTCTCTTTCATCAGGCTATGGTGATTCTGTTTGATTAGATTCTGATTTTCCAAATGTCCTGCTATTATTTTCTTCATAGTTGATTGCCACACATTTCCAACAATAGATGTTAGACTGGTTCGGTTGTAGTTATCTTCTTTTTGCCTCTCTCCTTTTTAAATAGGGACGTCACATCAGCATTTTTCCAGCCCTCAGATGCTTCTCGAGAATCTGAACCTTTTTGGGAAATTACAGTCAATGCATATACCGACTCTGAAACTCATTGTTTAGAATCTTAGAAAGTAAACCATCACGGCAAAGAGTCTAATCTGCTTTCACTCCATTAGATTGTCTACTGCTACTTCTCTCATGGTCGTGATGGTGTGGTAGTGATGTGTTTAATTCCTCCCTGTATTCTTCAGTAATAAGGGGATCCTTGAAGTATCTTCCACTGTAAAGGCTACCCTTTTCTCATTGTCGTTGTTCCTTGATTTAAAAATTAACCTGGCCATCTCAGCCGAGCATATAATTCATGGCATTACCTCTAAAACCTTCTCTGCTAAAGTGTTCAATAGATTGCTACAACCTGAAAGAAGTAATTCTTCCCCTAAATTAATAGGCAACCAATTTGAAAATGTGGCCTCTGGTCGTAAAATCTTTCACAATATTAAGGGAGTGCTGCACTGTCACTGGAGGCCCCAAACCCCACCTCTTCCTCCGGTACATTGATGACTGTATCGGCGCCGCCTCTTGCTCCCCAGAGGAGTTCAAACAGTTCATCCACTTCACCAACACCTTCCACCCCAACCTTCAGTTCACATCCCTCACCTTCCCGGACCTCTCAGTCTCCATCTCAGGCAACCAGCTTGTAACTGATGTCCATTTCAAGCCCACCGACTCCCACAGCTACCTAGAATACACCTCCTCCCACCCACCATCCTGCAAAAATTCCATCCCCTAATCCCAATTCCTCCGCCTCCGCCGCTTCTGCTCCCACGCTAAGACGTTCCACTCCCACACATCCCAGATGTCCAAGTTCTTCAAGGACCGCAACGTGCCCCCCACAGTGATCAAGAACGCCCTTGACCGCATCTCCCATATTTCCCGCAACACATCCCTCACACCCCGCCCCCGCCACAACCGCCCCAAGAGGATCCCCCTCGTTCTCACACACCACCCCACCAACCTCCGGATACAACGCATCATCCTCTGACACTTCCGCCATCTACAATCCGACCCCACCACCCAAGACATTTTTCCATCCCCACCCCTGTCTGCTTTCCGGAGAGACCACTCTCTCCGTGACTCCCTTGTTCGCTACACACTGCCCTCCAACCCCACCATACCCAACACTTTCCCCTGCAACCGCAGGAAATGCTACACTTGCCCCCACACCACCTCCCTCACCCCTATCCCAGGCCCCAAGATGACATTCCACATTAAGCAGAGGTTCATCTGCACATCTGCCAATGTGGTACACTGCATCCACTGTACCCGGTGTGGTTTCCTCTACATTGGGGAAACCAAGCGGAGGCTTGGGGACCGCTTTGCAGAACACCTCCGCTCAGTTTGCAACAAACAACTGCACCTCCCAGTCGCAAACCATTTCCACTCCCCCTCCCATTCTTTAGATGACATGGCCATCATGGGCCTCCTGCAGTGCCACAATGATGCCACCCGAAGGTTGCAGGAACAGCAACTCATCTTCCGCCTGGGAACCCTGCAGCATAATGGTATCAACGTGGACTTCACCAGTTTCAAAATCTCTCCCACCGCATCCCTAAACCAGCCCAATTCGTCCCCTCCCCCCACTGCATCACACAACCAGCCCAGCTCTTCCCCTTCACCCACTGCATCCCAAAACCAGTCCAACCTGTCTCTGCCTCCCTAACCTGTTCTTCCTCTCACCCATCCCTTCCTCCCAGCCCTAGCCGCACCCCCATCTACCTACTAACCTCATCCCACCTCCTTGACCTGTCCGTCTTCCCTGGACTGACCTATCCCCTCCCTACCTCCCCACCTATACTCTCTCCACCTATCTTATTTTCTCTCCATCTTCAGTCCGCCTCCCCCTCTCTCCCTATTTATACCAGAACCCTCACCCCATCCCCCTCTCTGATGAAGGGTCTAGGCCCGAAACGTCAGCTTTTGTGCTCCTGAGATGCTGCTTGGCCTGCTGTGTTCATCCAGCCTCACATTTTGTCATCTTGGATTCTCCAGCATCTGCAGTTCCCATTATCTATGGTGATTCTGTTTGATTAGATTCTGATTTTCCAAATGTCCTGCTATTATTTTCTTCATAGTTGATTGCCACATATTTCCAACAATAGATGTTACGTTGTTTCGGTTGTAGTTATCTTCTTTTTGCCTCTCTCCTTTTTAAATAGGTATCTCTCATCGGCAGTTATCCAGCCCTCAGATGCTTCTCGAGAATTTAAACCTTTTTGGGAAATTACAATCAACGCATACACCGACTCTGAAGCTCATTGTTGAGAATCTTAGAAAGTAAACCATCACGGCAAAGAGTCTAATCTGCTTTCACTCCATTAGATTGTCTACTGCTACTTCTCTAATGGTAGTGATGGTGTGGTAGTGATGTGTTTAATTCCTCCCTGTATTCTTTAGTAATAAGGGGATCCTTGAAGTACCTTCCACTGTAAAAACTACCCTTTTCTCATTATCACTGATAATGGGAAGCTCAGATGCTGGACAATCCAAGATAACAAAGTGTGAAGCTGGATGAACACAGCAGGCCAAGCAGCATCTCAGGAGCACAAAAGCTGACGTTTCAGGCCTAGACCCTTTTCTCATTATCATTGTTTCTTGATTTAAAAATTAACCTGGCCGTTACAGCCTAGCATATGATTAATGGCATTACCTCGAAAATCTTCTTGGCTAAAGTGTTCAATAGAGTGCTACAACCTGAAAGAAGTAATTCTTCCCTGAATTAATAGGCAACCAATTTGAAAATGTGGCCTCTGGTCGTAAAATATTTCACAAATGGGAGTAATCTCTACGGATATACACTATCAAGCCTCTTTAGAATCTTACATGTTGAAAAAATAAGGTTTTTTCAATCTTATAAACGCCAATGAACGTAGTCCCAGCCTGCCCAACTTTCCTAAGCATAGCAATCCCCTGCGCCATTTCTGAAATCAACCCAGTCAACATGAGGTGTATGGCCTCCGCAGCATTCGCTCTGTGGCCTTATATGACTTGTCAGTTACCATCCTGCTGCTACGACTCTACTTCTATTTACGATGCAGTCCTCTGTCCATCCGAACATACTACCCTTGAACACATGGGCTCATTTCATTTGAGACACCTTATGAGCTGTACCTTATCAAATGCTTTGTTGAAATCTCAATGTACTACATCAACTGGTGGTCCTTCATCAGTAATGTTTGTTTCCTTCTCAAAGCACTGTAGCAAGTTTGTCAAGTATTATTTCCCCTTTATAAAAGGATGTTAACTCTGTAGGATGTTACAGCACACTCAGTACCCTGTTATTTCATCTTTCATTGCCGGCATGAACATCTACCCAGGTTGACCTAAATTGGCAATACTGGCTTGCTATTTTGTCGAAGTATCTTTGTAATAATGGTGTAATGTTCACAATCTTTCACTCGTCTGAGAATTTTCCACAATCTAAGGATTCTTGGAAGATTATCATCAGTGCCTCCATTGTATCTGTAGCTGCATTGTTCAACATGAGAGGATACAACTCATCACACCCCTTGGATATTTTCTCTCCTGATTGGAGTCATGTTTGGAATTCTGTGCAGTGACATTCACTTTTAACAGTTTGCTAAATACTACCAGGAACAGAAATTGTGATCCAGCTGCAACTAAACTAAAGCTTTCAGCACGGAAGGAAGTCTGTCAATTCATTATGAACCTAATAACTCCTGAAAAGGGCAATACAATTTGCCTCAGTCCATAAATCTTCTTCCTCCAACATCCTGAGATGCATCATCTGCATTTCTTCAAATTTACCACAGATTCTGTTTCAATCATCCTTTCAGCAATACGCATGACAACAATTCGGCATTCTTAGTCCCCCTGTAGCCTCCGTTGCACACGTGCATTGTTAGATGATTATTTATTTGTGTGCCTGCTGTTTTGCTCGAATGGAGAAAGGTAAATTTCTGTTCTTTTGCCATCAGAGCTATTGCCTCCTCACTCTCATCTTCCTTGTTTTATCCTGTGCTGGAATATTTAATTTGTTGACATATCTGAAATATGTGGTTGAATGGATTGGGTTTTGTAACATTGCATTCCCCATAGACCATCTACCGATACTGTTGCTTGTTCTAACAGTTATTATCTTGCAGAGTGGAAAATGCAGTTTGAAAGCAATGGAACATTATCGATGAAGAAGTTGATGCATAAATTGCTGCGATCTTCTAAACTACAAACTCACCTTCAATTCTTTCTCGGTCAGAGCATTGTGCTGGCGCAAATGAATCGTGTTCTCAATGGGACTTCCAAAACCATGGAATTGAATTTGCATATTGATTTCTTCTTCCCTCTTCAGAAATGCAAAGTAGTATCATGATGAAGCTTCCAAGGCCATGATTGTGTCCTTCAATGAACGGAAAAGTGACTTTTAGATTCACGGAAATATTTCACTACTTCTATCGACATGAAAGGCAAACATTCTCCCTGCATATGACCCAGTCTCATTTTATCGTATCTTTCTGATTTTACATGCCACGGGATAATCATTGCAGTGTAACAGAAATGTTGATCATGGAAATTTATCACTGTTTTCATAAATATTGGCAAATTTTCAACATCTTGCAATTGTATGAAGGCTCAGTCTCATCACACCTCGCCTGCTGCACAAAGACATTCTTACACTGCTTTCAATGTTAGGGCTGAAACAAAACACAATCATGACACAAATGCATCAACATACCACTTTCAACAGGATCTGATATCCTTGCCAAGCACTGGAGGGGTTGCAGAGACTGGTGAGTGGATAAAGTTGTTCCTCTGTTCAAGCAGGAAAACGGGGACTTTCCAGGAAACTACAGACTGGTGAGTGTCTCATGCCTCAAAGGTATGGGCTAATAAGGGACAGCCAGCATGGCATTATGCGGGGCAGGTTATGTCTTACCAAGTCAGTTGAAGTGTTCAAGGAGGTGACAAGGGTGATCAATTCGGGTAGAACAGTTGATAACATATACATGGATTTTACGAAGGTTTTCAACAAGGTCCCTCATGGTATGCTCATCCAGAAGATTAAGATCCATGAGATCCGTGGTGACTCGGCCTGCCCATATAAGGCAGACGGTAGCGGTGGAAGGCTAACAAAGAGAACACAGTATAGGGCTGGAGGAACACAGCAGGCCAGGCAGCATCAACAATGTCAGCTTTCCTGTTCCTCTGATGCTGCCTGACCTGCTGCGTTCCTCCAGCTCCACACTTGGTTAACTCTGTTTCCAGCATCTACAGTTCTTGCCGTCTCAGTGGTGGAAAGCTGTTTTTCTGGCTGCAGCTCAGTGACGAGTGGTGTTCCGCATCGATGTGACTTCTGCTGTTTGTGATATATGTAAATGACTTGGTTGCAAATGTAGACAGGGGATTAGGAAGTTTGCAGATGATATAAGGACCAGTGGACTTGTGGACAGCATGGAAGGTTGTCAAAGGACACAGCAAGATACAGACCAATTGCAAACACGAGCGGAGAAATGGCCGATGGAATTTAATCTGGGCAGGCATGAGGTGTTGCATTTTAGGAGAACAAGTGTTAAGGAAAGGGATACAATTAATGGCAGGACCCCAAACAGCAGTGATGTCCAGAGGGATCTTGGGGTCCTAGACCATAACTCCCTGACAGTAGCCACACAAGTAGATAGGGTGGTCAAGAAGGCATATCGCATGCATGCCTTTATTCATAGGGGTACTCAGTGCAAGAGTCAGGATGTCACATTGCAGCTTTACAAGACTTTGGTGAGACCACACAGAGTATTGCATTCAATTCTGGCCGCCACATTACACTAAGGACGTGCAGGCTTTGGACAGGGTGCAGAAGAGATTTACCAGCATGCTGACTGGAATAGAGGGGATGAACGAGAGGGAGAAGCTGGAAAAACTCTTCGTTTTCTCTGGAGCAGTAGAAGCTGAGGGCAGGCTTGATAGAAGTCTATAAAATTAGGAGTTACATAAATACAGCTAACGGTCAGAAAATTTCTCCCCCGGAGTTGAAGTGTCCACTATTAGGGGGCATGCATTTAAGCTGAGAGGGGGGAAGTTCAAAAGAGATGTGAGGGGCAAATATTTCACACTGAGCATGTTAAAAGTGTGGAATACATTGCCCGGGGTGGTAGTGGATGCAGATACGATGAAAGCATTTAAAAGGGACTTTTAGTTAAGTGCACGAATATGCAAGGAATGGAGGACTATGGATCAAGGACAGGCAGAAGGGATTATTTCATTTGTTGTCATGTTTGGCCCAACATGGTGGGCCAAAGGGCACATTCCTGTTGCTGTCGTGTTCCAAGTTTTATGCTCACTTGTATCATGATTGCAAAAAGTAGGATTGGGAAGAATTTTTGAGAAGCGTTTGTGAACATCATTTCATGTAAGGACAAATGGGATAAGGATTAGGTGACACAGCACAATCAGATCTTGGAGCCCATGATGAATCATAGGGACCTCACAAGCACCAATGATCAGAGGGATCTCAGGATCTTGATGTGTATGCCTGTTGATCCCCCAATGTAATGGACCAGGTCGTTGAAGTGGTTTGGAAGGCAGATTGGATACTTGTCTTTATTAGACTTAATATTAAGTGGTAGAGTTTCAGAATAGGCAGGGTATGTACAACACTGTTGAGCCGAACGAACATTAAGTCAACGATGAGAAAATGCAGTCAGACTTGGACAACGATCAGGCTTGGCCTGATAAAGGATAAGTTACATTTGCACCATACAAGTGCTAAGCAGCAATCAGCTCCAACAAGAGAGAATATGACCATATCAAAAAAATTCCATGTCCTTACCCTCACATCATCGTTACATTTTTTTTTAAATGTGCAAGTGCAATCCAAGCCATGCAAGGCTACGGGCCAGGTGTTGGAAATGAGGTCAGAACAATTCAGTGCTTGTTCTTGACTGTCACAGAATTTGTCAGCTTAAGAATGTATTTCTCCTGCATTGTAGACTACTGAGGTGCTTAGCTATCCACTAAACCAAGGTTAACACTGATCTAAAACTAAACTGGGTCAGTTATATAACCAGCAGTAGCCAGGTCCATAGTGCAAACCACCCTGCTGTGGGACAGAGTAAGGCAAATCCAAGTGAGCGAGTGTGGTTAGAGACTCATTCGTTGGGGGCATAGATTCTGTCGCCACATTTGAGACACCAGGGCTGCGTGTTGCTTCCCTGGTGCAAGGTCAAGGACATCTCTGATTGGTTGCAACAAATTCTTAAAGGGGAGGGTGAGCAGCCAGAGGCCACGGGGCACGTTGGTACCAATGTCATGGGCAGAAAGAGGGATGACATCCTGCGGACTATGTGCAAGGAGTTAGCAAACAGGCTGAAAGGCAGGACCGAGAGGGTAATAATTTATGGGTTGCCATGAGTGCCACATCTTAGTGAGCTAAGTCATAGAAAGATAGGTGAGATGAATGCATGGTTAAGGAGCTGGCACAGGGGGCAGGGTTTCCGGTTCATGGATAATTGGGACCGTTTCTGAGCAAGGGGTGACCTGTCTAAGAGGGATGGGAGGCAAGACGCTTTGAGCAGGTCAGGACAGAGGGGACAAGTCGTTGTGAGCGGGTTACGATGGAGGAAACAAGTGCCTGTGAGCAGGTCAGGGCTGCGGGATCAAGTCGCAGTGAGCGGGTCAGGGCTGCGGGGGCAAGTCCCTGTCAGCGGGACAGGGCTGCGGGGGCCAGTCCCACTGAGTGGGTCAGGACTGCAGGGGGCAAATCGCTGTGAGCGGGACAGGGCTGCGGAGGCCAGTCCCTGTGAGCGGGTCAGGGATGCGGGGGGCAGTCGGTGTGAGCGGGTCAGGGATGCGGGGGCCAGCCGCTGCGAGCGGGACAGGCATGCGGGGGCCATTCCCTGTCAGCGGGACAGGACTGCAGGGGGCAAATCACTGTGAGCGGGTCAGGACTGCAGGGGGCCAGTCCCTGTGAGCGGGTCAGGGCTGCGGAGGCCCAGTCCCTGTGAGCGGGTCAGGGCTGCGGAGGCCAGTCCCTGTGAGCGGGTCAGGGCTGCGGGGGCCAGTCCCTGTGAGCGGGTCAGGGCTGCGGGGAGAAGTCACTTTGGGCGGATCAGGACTGCGGGTAGAAGTCACTGTGAGCGGGACAGGACTGCCGGGGGGCAAGTCGCTGTGACCGTCTCAGGAATGCAGGGGCAAGTTGATCCAGTGAATTCAAATATGAAATTCCACGAAAGACAGCAATGAATTCACAGCATCAAGAGGAAAGGGATTTGGAATCGAGCATGAGTTCGTTCGGATGGAGCAGCGCTTGGAATATTGCCTTCAGTTCTGGTTGCTTCATTATAGCGAGGATGTGGAAGCTTTAGTGAGGGTGTAGAGGAGAGTTAGCAGGATGCTGCATGGAATGGATGGCAGGTCTGAGGAGAAAGGGTTCGGGGGCGAGGACTTTTTTCATTGGAGCAAAGAAGAATGAGAGGTGACTTGATTGAGGTATACAAGATGATGAGAGGCATAGCTGGAGTGGATAGTCAGAGATTTTTTCCCAGAGCAGAAATGACTATTACGAGGGGGAGAAATTTTAAGGTGACTGGAGGAAGGAGGAGGGGAGATGTCAGAGCTAAGTTCTTTACACAGAGAGTGGCGGGTGTGTGGAATGCACTGCTGGCAGTGGTAATGGAGTCGGATACATTTAGAGACTTTTAAGCGACTCTTGGATAGGCACATGAAGGACAGTAAAATGAAGGGTATGCAGGGTAGCTTGATCTTAGTGGGATAATAGGTCGGCACAACGTCGTGGGCCGAAGGGCCTGTATTGTTCTTTGTTCTCTGTTCAGCCAAAGGTTCTTTTCTTTTGAGGAGCGGGTAATTGATTGTCGTTTTTAAAGATAGAACTGGAGGACAGAGAAAGATATCAAGGAAGGTTGCACCTTAGTGACAGTATCAACAAGTCCTCAGCAGATGCACTCTCTGAGTAACTACACTGTTTTGAAGGCGAGAGGACCAATGATATCAGTTAAGCCCCCCTTGTTTTTGTATTGTGTACTTCTGACATATGCGCAAATGGACAACCTCACTCTCCTGCAAAGCTGCAGAATGAATAATGCTGCAATATTTGTCAACTCCCAAATGGGCATTGATACATTAGTAAATCTCACATCAATAAACTTACATCTCAAGGTTCTCACCTTCTAGGACTGTTTGTACTGGGAAATAACCCAAACGAGGATGCTTGGCCAAGTATTTCTTCGATCTGAACTTATTTCTCAGCACCTTGGTGAAATCACGCACATCTTCACCTGATGTTGTCTAAAAATGTAAAATAAATCAAATTCAGTTCAGAATTAACGATGAACCAATCTACTCAACTCACTCTATAATCCATGCTCTCCCTGCTAAATGTCTTTGAAGATGTAAAATTGAAGAGTCTGCAACTCTGAGGGATAAAGTCGGCTATCTTTCTGTAAGATTATGATAAGGTTAGATATGTCTGAATGTGAGTTTCAGACAATTAAGCTTCAGTTTCGTTGAGTCAGACAGCATGAAAACAGATCCTTTGGTCCAACCAGTCTATGCTGATCACAATCCCAAACTGAACTAGTTCCACCTGCCTGTGCTTGGCCCATATCTCTCCAAACATTTCTATCATCTTTCTATCTTCTGGCTACAACATCACCTGAACAGAATTCTCCATCTTGTGGCCAAATACTAGAACTATCCAATTAAATAATTTCAAATGATACACAGATGCAGGATTCACATTAGTGGCCTTTCTGGTTGAACTGCTAATTATTTTAACAGTAGTGCATTTTTTGTCCAATTTTGCCATGTAATCCAGTGATCCAAAATTCATCTCATTGGGTTTAATTTTTTTGGTTTTCTGTATTGTGTCAAAGATGAGATCAATACATTGGTGAGAAATTATCTTGGTTTGGAGATTCAAAGTCACTATAGTCCCAGGCGGGACCACAGGGCTGCTCTCACAGTCAAGAGAGATATCTGGAGGTGGTTTAAATTGAAGGTTACCACACCTCAGATGAGGAGACAGGTTGAGAAGGAGACTCCTTCATTGTAACTTCAGACAGTGTAGTATCCCATGCTGTTGGTATCATTCTGAATTACAAACCAGCCAACTGAGCTAACTGGCTCCCAGGCAAAATACAGAATCAGTTTGGGTAGAGATAAGGAACAGCAAAGGAAAGAAGTCACGGCTGTGACAGTTTCAGATTCATAGATCCCCTGACAGAAGATACAGTCCAGGATAGCAGAGAGGCTATAGACCAAGAAGTAATGGGATCTTGTCAGAAAGATGTTACCATAAACTGTGAGTCCAATTGGCACAGATAGCCTGGAAGATTCTTTTTTATTCACGGGATGTGGATGTTGCTGGCTAAGCCCAATTACCCTGGAGAAGGTGGTGGTGAGCTGCCTTCTTGAATAACTGCAGTCCTTAGAGTAGTGCTGTTCAGAAAGAAGCTCCAGAATCTTCACTCAATTACTATTAATGAACAGCGATATAGTTCCGAGTCAGGATAGTGTGTGTGGCTTGGAGGGAAACTTGCATGGGGCACTAATTATACATTAGTGATGATAGAACAGATGTTGAAGGTGGTGGGTGGGGTACCAATCCAACAGGCTGCTTTGTCCCATATGGTTCAAGCTTCCTGAGTGTTGACGGAGCTGCACCAGTCCTGACCAGTGGAGATTACATTCCTGACTTGGGCTTTATAGATGGTGGACAGGCTTTGTGTAGACAGGGGGCTCATTATTCACTGCAGAATTCTTAACCTCTGACCTGCTCTTGTCGTCACAATAATTATAAGTTTGGTCCAATTCAGTTTCTGGAAACCTGATAAGCCTCAGAATATTGGCAGTAAAGGAGTGTAAGTCATGGGGTAATGGTTAGATTCTCCTTAATGGTGACGTTCATTGCCCGTAAGTTGCACAGCACAACTACCACTTGCTTCTCTTCAGCTCAAAACTAGTTATGTTCCGTGGATATGGACTACTTCAGCATCTGAGGAGCTATGAGTGGTGCTGAACATTGCACAATCAACTGAGAACATCCCCACGTACGACCTTCTGACGGAGGGATGGCATTTGATGAAACAGTTGAAGATGGTTGAGCTCAGGGCACAAATTTACGTAACCCCCGCAGTGATGCTTTGGAGTTGGGGCAACTGACTTCCAACAACCACAACCACTTCCTTTATGGTAAGGTTCCAGCCAGCAGAGGGTTTTTCACCTGATTCTTACTGACTGCAGCTTTGCGACGGCTCCTTGATGTCATATTTGGTTGAATGCACCTTGATGTCAAGAGCAGTTATCTACCCCTCAGGATATATTCATAGAGTGCATTCGGAGTCTTAAAACTGTACCACTGGAACCAAGCAGGGATTAAGATATTTTAGACCTGATAGTATGTTTTGAGATACAACTCATCAATAGTATCGGATTCTCTGGGTAAGAATGATCAGGATGTGGTAGAATTTTACATCAAGGACGAGGATGAGAATTTGGTCTGAAACTGTTTAATATCTTAAACTTTCATTGAAGATAACTCAGGAGTATAAAGGCAGAGTTGAACTGGGAAAATAGTTTAAAAGGTAAGACCATAGAGAAGCAATGGCAGATGTTTCAGGGGATATTTCATAACTCTGAACAAAAATATTGTCAATTTAGAATGAAAGGATGTACAGCTAGAATGCACCATGGTGCCATCTGTTGCTATCTAAGAAAGTTAAAGATAGTATAAATTGAAAGAAAGATTGGAAAATTGTGGAACTGAAACTATTTCAGATGTGAACAAAAGATGACCAAAATAATAATGAGGGAGACATTAATATAAATACAGTAAAAGCTTCCACAAATCTATAAAAAGGAAAAGAGTAAATACAGTGAATAATGGCTCATGAGAGGGTGAGACTGGGGAATTGATGATGGGAAATGAAGGTAATGGCACAAGCTTTGAACCAATATTTTCTATCTGATTTCACAGTAGAAAACATGCAAAAAAAAATCAATGGGCCAAAAGTAGGGAGCGAAAGGGAGAAGGAAATCCTCAAGAAAACATTGAGGAAAACTGAGAAGACTAAGTTAATAGGTTCCCTGGACCTGAAGAATTGGATTCCAGGTATGCAAAGAGTCCAACCCAACATCGTACCATCAGAGCTTTATTTCTTTTAAAAATACTCCATAAACGTCAACCCCTAATTACTAGCTCCCATATTTATACAGCCAACTCACAATCAATTCATCCTCAATTAATACAGACATAAAACCTGTTTCCTCACTTCATTAGTTGTCAGGCATCCCTTCAGACTAAATTAGATGATAACATGGAGGATTATAAGAGTTGACTGCAGACATTAGATTAGATTCGGTTCCCTACAGTGTGGAAACAGGTCCGTTGGACCAACAAGTCCACATCGCCCCTTGCAGCATCCCATCCCACCCCTATAACCCACACACACCCCTGAACACTACCGGCGATTTAGCATGGCCGATCCACCTAGCCTGCACATCTTTGGACTGTGGGAGGAAATTGGAGCACATGGAGGAAACCCATGCAGACACAGGGAGTATGTGCAAACTCCGCACAGACAGTTACCCGAGGCTGGAGTCGAACCCGGGCCCCTGGCGCTGTGAGGCTGCAGAGCTAACCACTGAGTCACCGTGCTGCCCAAATGGATGTATTGGCTGTAATCTTTTCTAGATTCTTAAAAGATCCCAGCAGAACGCAGCAAGAGGCATGTACATGAAGCACAAAAATTTAGCTTCTATGCACAGCATGTATTTTAGAAGGCACGTGAGGTGCAAATCTTTATTTCAAGGAGGGGAGGAGTGAAAATCTTTCCACACAAGACTGGTGACGCCACTCAAGGTGCACAGCATACAGTTTTGGTCTATTAAGCTAGGATATGCTTACAACAGCATTCTCAGAAATCCCCTCCCTAATCGTATTGTATCTACCGAAAGCAAATGTACTTGTAGCAGTTCAAGAAGGCAGCTCACCACTACCTTCCTCAGGGCAATTAGGGACAGATAATAAATGCTGGCCGAGCCAGTGATGCCCACATCCACAACAGAGTTTTCAAAAAAAACGTCCATATAAGTGACAGACAATGACCATCTCCGACAAGTGAGCATCTAACCGTCCCCCCTCAACATTACCTTTGCTGAAATCCCAGCCTCAATATTTTAGCAGTTACAACTGACTCTCTGCTCCACCATCCAATCTCCCGCTTTCTCCCCCTAACTCTTGATCCCCTTACTAACCAAGAGCCTATCCAACTCATATCTTCAACAGACTCAATGACTTGGCCTTCACAGCCTTCCGCAACAATGAATTCCACAGATTCACCATCCACCGGCTGAAGAAATTCCTCATCTCAGTTCTAAAGGGTCATCCATTCGACTCTGAGGGTGTGCCCGAAGATTTAAGTCTCTCCTACTCATGGAAACATCTTCCCCACATCCATGTCTCTCCAGGCCTCTCCACATTCTCCCCTCATCCTTCTAAACTCCATCGAGTACAGACCCAGAGTCCTGAACCACTCCTCGTAAGACAAGCTCGTCATACTCAGAATGATTCTTGCCAACTTCCTCTGGACTCCCTCCAATGTCAGCAGATGGAGGGACAAATAGTAGTGAGGAAGTGGGGAAGCTGCAGAAGGACTTGGACAGGCTAGGTGAGTGGGCAAAGAAGTGGCAGACTCCTTGTTTCGATATGGAGCCAAACATTGGTCACAATGTTCCAAATCGGGTCTGACCAGAGCCATATACAGCCTCAGCAGTACATTCCTGCACTTGTATTCTAGCCCTCTTGAAATGAATGCTAACATTGCATTTACATTCCTAACTGTCAAGTGAACCTGCATGTTAACCTGAAGAGGACTTTGAACAAGCTTACAGTTTTGGTCTATTAAGCCTATTAAGATATGCTTACAACAGCGGTTTTCAGAACGTTCATAATGTTAATTCCAGGGGTAAAAAAAGGGTTGTTTTGTGCAGATTGACCTGGACAATGTTCAGGCTCAGCTGATAACACGCTGGGTCAAAATCCAAAATTCCCTCCCTAGTGGCATTGTATCTATCTCGAGCAAATGTACTTGTAGCAGTTCAAGAAGGAAACTCACTACTACCTTCTCAAAGGCAACGAGGGACAGTTGTGCTTCAGACTTCAAATGCCCTTTCTCATTTAGAAAATAATCTATGCCTCCATTTTTCCTACCAAAGCACATAACCTCACAGTGTCCCACACAGTATTCTGTCTGCCACTTCTTTGCCCACTCTCAGAGTCTATGCAAGTCCTTCTGCAACTTCCTCACTGCTATCTCTCCCTCCATCTGTCACTGTGCCAACTGTAAACTCAGCAAAAATGTCTCAGTTGCTTCATCCATATCATCAATGTATTACATGAACTGTTGTGGTACCAACATTGATCCCTGTGGGACTCTACTCGTCACCAGCTGCCATCCTGTAAAAGACCCCTTTATCGACACTCTCTGCCTTCTGCCAGTCAGCCAATGCTCAATGCCAATGGCAGTAACTTGCCCAAACACTATGGGCTCTCATCTTATTTGATACATTCTCAACAGCATTCTGGAAATCCAAACAAATCCCATTCACTGGCTCCCTTTTGTCTAACTTGCCCACTTTCTACTCAAAGAATTCTAACAGATTTGTCAGGTATAACTTCCCCTCGATGAAGCTATGCTGAATCAGCCCGATTTTGTCATTTACTTCCAAGGTCTCTGCAATCTCAACCTTAAGAACGGACTCTAAAATCTTACCAATTATTGAGGTCAGGCTAACTGACCTATAATTTCCCTTCTTCTGTCTCTCTCTTTTCTTAAGCAGGGGTGTTGCTTTAGCCATTTTCCAAACCCCCAAGATCCTCCCTATCACCACTGATTCCTGAAAGATCACCACTAATGCCTCAACAATTTCTTCAGCTATCTCCTTCAGAAGTCTACAGTACAGTCCATCTGGTCCAGGGGTGATTGGTCCACCTTCAGACTTTTCTGCTTCCCCAGCACCTTTTCCTTAGTTACGGCTATTATATTCACCACTGCCCCTAACTCTCAAAGTTCTAGTATGCGATTGGTGTTTTCCACCATGAAGACTGATACAAAGTACCTGTTCAGTTCCTCTTCCATTTCTTCATTCCTCATACTGATTCTTCAGCCTCCTTTTCCAGTGATCTACTGTCTACTATTTAATGTTAGTTGCAATACTGGTCGAAGACCATATCACAGCTGTACTGAACGAGGGCCCCATGGAGGGCTCAAGCATTGAGGCAATATGGGTAGAACTCAGAAATAGGAAGGATGCAGTAACAATGTTGGGGCTGTACTACAGGCCTCCCTACAGCGAGCGTGAGATAGAGGTACAAATATGTAAACAGATAATGGAAAGGTGTTGGAGAAACAGGGTGGTGGTGATGGGAGATTTTAATTATCCCAACATTGACTGGGATTCACACAGAACTAGGGGGCAAGATGGAGCAGAATTTGTAAGGTGTGTCCAGGAGGGTTTTCTAGAGCAGTGTGTGCGTAGTCCAACTCGGCAAGGGGCCATACTGGACCTGGTGTTGGGGAATGAACCTGCCTGGTGGTTGAAATTACAGCAGGGGACGACTTTGGAAATAGCGACCACAATTCCCTAAGTTTTACAATACTCATGGACAAGGATGGGAGTGGTCCTAAAGGAAGAGTTCTAAACTGGGGGAAGGCCAACTATACCAAGGTTCAGTGGCATCTGTGGAATTTAGATCGGGAGAAAATGTTTGAAGGTAAATCCACATTTGATATGTGGGAGGCTTTTAAAGAGCGGTTGATTAGTATGCAGGAGAGACATGTTCCTGTGAAAATGAGGAACAGAAAAGGTAAGATTCGGGAACCATGGACGACAGGTGAAATTGTGAGACTAGCCAAGAGGAAAAAGGAAGCATAGATTAGAGGCGACTTAAGAGAGATGAAGCTTTGGAAGAACACGGGGAATTTCGAGCGCATCTGAAACAAGGGATTAAGAGGGCGAAGAGAAGACATGAGATATTGCTGGCAAGCATGGTTAAGGAAAATCCCAAAGCCTTTTATTCATATATAAAGAGCAAGAGGGTAACTAGAGAAAGGATTGGCCCACTTAAGGACAAAGAAGGAATGTTATGCACTGAGTCAGAGAAAATGGGTGACATTCTTAACGAATACTTTGCATCGGTATTGATGAAGGGGAGGGACATGACAGATGGTGATGTGAGGGATAGACATTTGCTTACTCTAGGTCAAGTTGACACAAGGAAGGAGGAAGTGTTGGGTCTCCTAAAAGGCATTAAGGTGGGGATCTATCCCAGGTTATTGAGAGAAGCGAGACAGGAAGTAGCCGGGGCCTTAACAGATATCTTTGCAGCATCCTTAGACACGGGTGAGGTCCCGGAGGACTGGAGACTTGCTAATGTTGTCGCCTTGTCCAAGAAGGGTAGCAAGGATAATCCAGGTAATTATCGACCGGTGAAACTGACGTCAGTGGTTGGGAAGCTACTGGAGAAGGTACTGAGGGATAGGATCTATTCCCATTTGGAAGCACATCAGCTTATCAGTGATAGGCAACATGGTTTTGTGCAGGGAAGGTCATGTCTTACCAACTTTATAGAATTCTTTGACGACATGACAAAGTTGATTGAAAGGGAAAGGCTGTAGACGTCATTTACATGGACTTCAGTAAGGCGTTTGATAAGGTTCCCCATGGCAGGCTGATGGAGAAAGTCAAGTCGCATGGGATCAAGTGTGCGCTCGCTCGACGGACACAAAAAAAAAATGGGCTAGGCAACAGGAGACAGAGAGTAGTGGTAGAAAGGATTTTGTCAAATTGGACACCTGTGACCAGTGGTGTTCCACAAGGTTCTGTGCTGGGACCACTGTTGTTTGTGATATGCGTAAATGATTTGGAGGAAGGTGTTGGTCATCTGATCAGCAAGTTTGCAGATGACACTAAGATTGGTGGAGCAGCAGAAAGTGAGGGGGACTGTCAGAGATTACAGCAGAATATAAATAGACTCGAGAGTGTGGCAGATAAATGTCAGATGGAGTTCAATCCGGGCAAATGCGAGGTGATGCATTTTGGAAGATCTAATTCAAGGGTGAACTATGCAGTAAATGGTAAAGTCCTAGGGAAAATTGATGAACAGAGAGATCTGGGTGTTCAGGTCCATTGTTCCCTGAAGGTGGCAAGCCAGGTCAATAGGGTGGTCAAGAAGGCATACGGCATGCTTTCCTTCATCGGACGGGGTATTGAGGACAAGAGTTGGCAGGTCATGTACAGTTGTATGAGACTTTGGTTCAGCCACATTTAGAGTACTGTGTACATTACCAAAAGGACGTGGACGCTTTGGACAGGGTGCAGTGGAGGTTCACCAGGATGTTGCCTGGTATGGAGGATGCTAGCTATGAAGAGAGGTTGAGTAGATTAGGATTATTTTCATGAGAAAGATGGTGATTAGGGGGGACCTGATTGAGGTCTACAAAATCATGAGGATATAGACAGGGTGGATAGCAAGAAGCTTTTTCCCCCCCAGAGTGGGGGACTCAATTACTAGGGGTCATGAGTTCAGAGTGAGAGGACGAACGTTTATGGGAGATATGTGTGGAAAGTTCTCTACACAGAGGGTGGTGGGTGCCTGGAATGCGGTGCCAGCGGAGGTGGTAGACGCAGACACGTCAGTATCTTTTCAGATCTATCCGGACAGGCACCTGCAACAGGTATGAGATTCTTGCTCCCTGTACGGTTGAGGGAATGGACTGTGGACAGGATGAGCCAGCTGACCATGGCACCGTGCGGCACAAGAACATTCAAGGGGGGGGAGCAAAAAGACAGGTAGGTGTTATAGGGGATTCTATAATTAGAGGGACAGATAGTATCCTGTGCAAGCCGCATCGGGAGACCCGCATGGTGTGTTGCCTGCCCGGTGCCAGGGTGCGGGACATCTTCAACCGGGTTGAAAGGATATTAGAGCGGGAGGGGGAGGATCCAGTTGTTGTGGTCCACGTTGGGACTAACGACATGGGCAAAGCTCGGGTAGAGGACCAGTTCAGGGATTATGAAACACGAGGAAAGAAATTGAAGTACAGGTCCTCAAGGGTCATAATCTCCGGATTACTGCCCAAGCCACGTGCCAATTGGAGTAGGGAAAAGAAAGTTAGGCAAGTCAACACATTGGTAAGGGATTGGTGTGGGAAAGAGGGATTTCATTTCATGGGGCATTGGCATCAGTTTTGGAGCCGGGGGGATCTGTACTGTTGGGACGGTCTCCACCTGAACCGATCTGGAACCAGTGTTCTAGCAAAAAAGATAAATAGGGTGGTCAGTAGGGCTTTAAACTCGTGAGTCGGGGGGAAGGGAAAGTGAAAGAGACAGGGAGTATGGAGTTAAATGGAAAGATAAGCAACAGGATAGCATGAGTACAGGTGGATTTAAGCTCGAGGCAGACTAGGAATACAGCAAAAAGGAAGGATAACTTAAGACATCTTGGGATTTCCAACCTCTCTCATAATGATAAGAAAGCTAGCATTATGACACTTCATCTAAATGCTCTTAGCATTCGCAACAAAGTAGATGAATTAACAGCACAAATCCTCTTGAATGATTATGATGTGGTAGGCATCACAGAGACATGGTTGCAGGGAGCTCAGGGCTGGCAGTTAAATATCCAAGGATTCACAACACATCAAAAAGACAGGGAGGTGGGCAGAGGGGGTGGGGTTGCCTTGTTAGTTAAGAATGGAATTAGATCTACGGCACTAAACGACACAGGGTCAGAAGATGTGGAGTCTGTGTGGGTGGAATTGAGGAAACACAAAGACAAAAAAAACTGTAATGGGAGTTATGTACAGACCTCCTAACAGTGATCAGGACCAGGGGCGCAAGATGCACCGAGAAATAAATAGGGCATGTCAGAAAGGCAAGGTCACGGTGATCATGGGGGACTTCAATATGCAGGTGGATTGGGTGAATAATGTTGCTGGTGGATCCAAAGAAAGAGAATTCATGGAATGTTTGCAGCATGGCTTTTTGGAACAGCTTGTGATGGAGCCCACAAGGGAACAGGCTATTCTGGGCTTTGTGCTATGTAACGAACCAGACTTTATAAAAGACCTTAAAGTAAGGGAACACGTAGGAGGCAGCGATCATAATACTGTAGAGTTCGGTCTGCAGTTTGAAAGAGAGAAGGCAAAATCGGATGGAATGGTATGACAGTTAAATAAAGGTAATTACAGGGGCATGAGAGAGGAATTGATGAAAATCGACTGGAAGCAGAGCCTAGCAGGGAAGACAGTAGACCAACAATGGCAGGAGTTTATAGGTGTAATTGAGGACACAGGACAGAGGTTCATCCCAAAGAAAACAAAGTTTATCTGGGGTGGGATTAGACAGCCATGGCTGACAAAGGAAGTCAGGAAATATATCTAAGAAAAAGAGACAGCCTATAAAGTGGCCAAGAGCACTGGGAAATCAGAAGATTGGGAAGGCTACAAAAACAGACAGAGGATAACAAAGAGAGCAACAAGGAAGGAGAAGATCATATATGAAGGTAGGCTAGCTCGTAATATTAGAAATGATAGTCAAAGCTTCTTTCAATACATAAGAAACAAACGAGAGGCAAAGGCAGATATTGGGCCGCTCCAAATTGATTCAGGAAGGCCTGTGACGGGAGATAAGGAAATAGCTGAAGAACTTAATAAGTACTTTGCGTCAGTCTTCACAGTGGAATACATGAGTAGTATGCCAACAATTAGGGAGAGCCAGAGGGCAGAGTTGAATACGGTAGGCATTACAAAAGAGAAAGTGCTAGAAAAGCTAAAGGGTCTAAAATTTGATAAATCTCCTGGCCCCGATGGGCTACATCCGAGAGTTCTGTGGGAGGTGGCTGAGGAAATAGCGGAGGCTTTGGTCGTGATCTTTCAAAATTCACTGGAGTCAGGGAAAGTCCCAAATGATTGGAAAATTGCTGTTGTAACCCCCTTGTTTAAGAAAGGATCAAGGCAAAAGATGGAAAATTATAGGCCGATTAGCCTAACCTTGGTAGTTGGTAAAATTCTAGAATCCATTGTCAAGGATGACATTTCTAAATTCCCCGAAGTGCAGGGTCAGATTAAAACAAGTCAGCATGGATTTAGTCAGAGGAGGTCGTGCCTATTAGAATTGTTTGAAGAGGTAACAAGTATGTTAGACCAGGGAAACCCAGTCGATGTGATTGATCTAGACTTCCAAAAGGCCTTTGATACAGTGCCTCACGGGAGGCTGCTGAACGAGGTGATGGCCCATGGTGTTCGACGTGAGCTACTGGCTTGGATTGAGGATTGGCTGTCTGACAGAAGGCAGAGAGTTGGGTTAAAAGACTCTTTTTCGGAATGGCAACCAGTGACGAGCGGTGTCCCGCAGGGTTCAGTGTTGGGGCCACAGCTGTTCACCATATACATTAATGATCTGGATGAAGGGACTGGGGGCAATCTGGCGAAGTTTTCCGATGATACGAACATAGGTGGACAGACAGGCCGTGCTGAGGAGGTGGGGAAGCTGCAGAAAGATTTAGACAGTTTGGAAGAGTGGTCCAGGAAATGGCTGATGAAATTGAATGTGAGTAAATGTGAGGTTTTGCACTTTTGAAAAAAGAATACAGGCATGGACTATTTTCTAAACGGTGAGAAAATTCACAAATCAGAAGTGCAAAGGGATCTGGGAGTGTGGTCCAGGATTCTGTACAAGTTAACTTGAAGGTCGAGTCCATAATTAAGAAAGCGAATGTAATGTTGTCGTTTATCTCAAGAGAGTTGGAATATAAAAGCAGCGATGTGCTTCTGAGGCTTTATAAGGCTCTAGTTAGACCCCATTTAGAATACTGTATCCAATTTTGAGCCCCACACCTCAGGAAGGACAGACTCGCCCTGGTTCGTGTCCAGCGAAGATTCACACGGATGATCCCTGGAATGGTAGGTTTAACGTATGATGAACGGCGAAGGATCCTGGGATTGTCCTCGTTAGAGTTTAGAAGGTTGAGGGGAGATTTAGAAACTTACAAGATAATGTATGGTTTAGAAGGGGTGGACGCGAGGAAGTTGCTTCCGTTCGGCAGGGAGACTAGGACACGTGGGCACAGCCTTAAAATTAGAGGGGTAAATTTAAAACTGAAATGAGACGACATTTCTTCAGCCAGAGAGTGGTGGGCTTGTGGAATTCATTGGCACAGAGTGCATGGAGGCCGGGACGTTGGATGCCTTCAAGGCAGAGATCGACAAATTCTTGATCTCATAAGGAATCAACGGCTATGGGGAGAGTGCGGGGAGGTGGTGTTGAAATGCCCATCAGCCATGATTTAAATGGCGGAGTGGGCTTGATGGGTCAAATGGCCTTACTTCCACTCCTGTGTCTTATGGTCTTATGGACAGGTACATGGATGGGCGGGGAGCAAATGGACACAGACCCTTAGGAAATAGATGGCAGGTTAGACAGAGGATCTCAATCGGCACAGGCTCGGAGGACCGAAGGGCCTGTTCCTGCGCTGTAATTTTCTTTGTTCTCTTTATTTGTACTCTTGCCTCTCTCTTCCCTTTTATAGCTGAAAGAAACTCCTGCAATTTTTTTTAATATTACCCTCATTAATATTGCCCTCATATTTCATCATCTTCCCTCTTATTACCTTTTTACCTGTCCGCTGCTAGTTTTCGAAAGGTTTCCCAATTCACTGGCTTCCCACTAACCGCAACACATTTTATGCTTTTTCTTTTGCTTTCATCCTGTCCTTGACTTATCTTGTTAGTCGTGGTTGCTGATCTTTTCCTGATCTCAACTCCACTCTCCTGCCTGCTCCCCATGGCCCTTTCTCCCTATTTTTCATCAGAAACATATTTATTTCTTTCTTGAATCGGTCGATTGGTGCTGCCTCCATTGCATTCAGGGGCAATGAATTCCATAGATTCACAACCCACTCCTCGTCTCTATTTTGTACATGCCATGCCTCACTCGATAGCTACAGCTTCTTGTTTAAGAATGTCCCACAATGCAGAACATTTGCTCAATGCCAATCTTTTCAATCCCCTTTACTATTTTATATACCTCAATCAGAACCACCCCGCTCATTCTTTCCAACACCAGCAAGTACAAGCCCAAGCTACTCAGCCACTTCTCATATGACAGCCCTTTTATCCCTGGAATCAATCAGTTCAACCTCCTCCGAACTGCCTCCAGTGCAAACGCATTCATCCTCAGTGAGGGGATCAAAACTGGACACAAGACTCTGGTCTCACCAACACCCAATGTGTTCGGAAAAACACCTTGTTACTTTAATGATCCAGTCCTTTTGTGATAAATGCCAGAGTTCCATCTGCCTTCCTTGTGCTATGCCTAACCCGCATACCAACTTTCAGCTATTCATGCACAAAGACAGCCAGACAACTTTGCACTGACACGCTTTGAATCTTCCCTCCATTTAAATAATAATTTGCCCTTTTTTTCCTGGACAAAACAGGCAAGCCTCATGCTTATCCACATTAACCACCTGCCAGATTCTGGTCCATTCTCCTCGCCTATCAATATTCAGCTGTGTATGTTCTATTTCACATCACAGGCTGTTTTCCCACCTCTTTCAGAATCATCCATGCATTCTGTTACATTACACTTTGTCTCTGCTTACATATCATTTGTATATATTACAAATAATCGAGGTCAGAGAACTGAACCCCGCAGCACCCCACTTGTAACAATTCACCATCCAGACAAAGACTCATTTATCCTGACCCTCAGCTTTCTGTCAGTTAGCCAGGCCTTTATTCAAACCAATATTCTACCCTTAATCCCCTTGGATCTAACCTTCTGGTTCACTTTTTTATGCAGCAACTGGTCAAATTCTTTCTGGAAATCTCGATTTGCCACATCCCTCAGATCCCTATACAAAATCCTCAATTCTGCTACCTCATCAGTTCCTGACTTCATTACAGCTGTTGTTCAAACATGGTCAAAAGAGTTGAATTCCGGAGGTGAGCTAAGGATGGCTACATTTGACCGAGTGTGGCATCAAGGAGCGCTACCAAAACTGGAGCTGATGGGAATCCAGCAGAAACTCACCACTGGTTCGAATAATATCTGCACAGAGGACGATGCTTTTTCATTCTTTCACGGGAAAGAGGGCATTACTGGTTAGACCAGCTTTTATTGCCCATCCCAAATTGCCTAACTGATATCTGGAGTTCCATGTCGGCCACACCAGGCCTAGCCCAGTTTCCTTCCCTAAAGAACATAAGTGAATCAGTTGGGTTTTTCCAACAATTGGCAATGGATTTACGATCATCATTAGACTCTTAATTCCAGATTTTCATTGAATTCAAATTCCATTATGTGCCATCGTGGAATTTGAATCAGGTCCTCAGAACATTACCTGAGTTCTTGGATTAATAGTCTAGTCATAATACCATTAGGTCATCGCCTCTCCTAATGGGAGGCATTTTGGTTGTTGGAGGTCAGCTGCAGGAGGTCCTGAAGGTACAGTCCTAAGCCCAACCATCTTCAGCTGCTTTATCAATGACCTTGTCTCCATCATAAGGTCAGAAGTGGGCATGTTCACCAGTGATAGCAGAATATTCAGCATCATTCACCACTGCTCAGATACTGAACCTGTCCATGTCCAAATGCAACAAGGCCAGAACGATATCTCGGCTTGGGCTGCTAAGTGGCAAGTCGCAATTATACCACACAAATACCAGGTAATGACCATCTCCAGTAGGAGAAAATCTATAAATTGTCCCTTGACATTCAATGGTGTAACCATCACTGAATTGTCCGCTATCAAAATCCCGGGTTTTACCAGTGAACAGAAATTCAACTGGACTTCCTATTTAAATGCAGTGGCTACAGTAGCACGCCCAAAGCTCGGAATACTGCATCAAGTAACTCACCTCCTGATTCCCCAAGCCTGTCTACCAGCTACATGGAACAAGTCAGAAGAATGATGGAATAATCCCCACTTGCCTAGATGGGTGCAGATGCAAAAGCACTCAACAAGTTCAACACCATCCAGGAAAAAGCAGCCTACTCCCTCCAGTGCTCATTAGCAGCAGTGTGTACCATCTATGAGATGCACTGAGAATCTGCAAAAGATCCTGAGATAGGACTTTCCAAACCTATGACAAATTTCATCTACAAGGGCAAGGGTAACAGATATATGAGAACAGCACCACCATCAAGACCCTGTGTCTAAGCCACTCACCATCTCAACTTGGAAATATATTGCTGTTCTTTCACTATCACTGGGTCAAAGTCCTGGAAATTCACCCCTGACTGACTGAGTCTACCTACAGCACATGGACTACAATGATTCAACAATTACAAGGGTAACTAAGGATGGGAAATAAATGCTGCCCCAGTTAGCGATGCCAGTGGCCCAGAAACAAATAAAAATTAAGTATCACCTACCTCCTCTTAATTCCAGTTTCTCATGCAGCACCATTCTGATTATTCTATAAAACCTGGTCTTTCCATAGCAATGCTCAAAGCTACATACAGTACTTGTTTGAGATCAAATTATATTCTGCACAATATTAAGAGCCATCACTGGCTGATGAGTATGATTGCCCAGCTAGGAAATTCTGTATCACGGGTCATGAGCTCTGTGCGGGTTGATTAGCCTGAACTAGAGCCACACGTTTAGCAGGTCTTTCAGGGTGATGGAAGTGGTCTTGGCCTTGAGAACACTAGCATTCCTTTCTCCAGTTCCTTTCCCACACTTCAACTTCTTGCCTGTGTTCATAAAGAATTATGTGTCTTCAGACAGGAGATTCCCCCAAGTTGGTTTCTTCTGAATGGGGATATCCCATACTTTGACCTCGATGTAGTATTTCTTGAAGGAACATTTCAAGGTCTTTGAAATCAGTTGGCAAAAATTTACTTTGGTCGTCATAACTTAGGCATCCAAAGTACATGGCCAGCCCAATGTGGTTTGTTTCAAATCATCATGGCGTCAATGCTGATGCTAGGAGGTTTTTCCTCCTAGCTGACGTGGAGAATCCATGACAAAACTGTGCTGAAAGGGTCTTGAAGTGGCAGCTGGATGTTATCCAGGTTTCACAGTCATATAGGAGAGGCTGAACGATGCATGCCTTGAACTCAAGGATCTTGCGATCAGCACAGATGTCACAATTGAGCATTCTCATCCTTAGGAGGCCAAAGGTGCCACTCGCAGATTGGACGTAATGTTAGAACCTCTGTATCGATGTCAGCCTTAAAAGAGAGAGAGCGTCCCATCTAAGGGAAATGTGCTACATTTGGGAGGATTTCTCCATTAATTTTGATGAAAAAATGGGCCACAACTTGAGATTGGTAAAGGATTTGAGTCATCTTGAGGTTCGAACATAGAACATAACAGCCCAGTCCAGGCCCTTTCGGCCTTGATGTTGTGAAACCAACCTGAAGCCCATCAAACCTACACTATTCCATTATCATCCATATGTTTATCCAACGACCATTTAAATGCCCTTAAAGTTGGCAAGTCTACTACTGTTGCAGGCAGGGCATTCCATGTCCTTACTACTCTCCAAGTAAAGAACCTACCTCTGACTTCTGTCCTATATCTATCACCCCTCAATTTAAAGCTATGCCCCCTGACCGTGTCAAACATGGCCATCCGAGCCAAAAGACTCTCACTGTCCACCCTATCTAATCCTCTGATCATCTTGTATGGTTCTATTAAGTCACCTGTTAATCTTCTTCTCTCGAACGAAAACAGCCTCAAGTCCCTCAGCCTTTCCTCATAACGCGTTCCCTCCATACCAGGTAACATCCTGGTAAATCTCCTCTGCACCCTTTCCAATGCTTCCACATCCTTCCTATGATGTGGCGCCCAGAACTGTACGTAATACTCCAAGTGCAGCTGCACCAGAGTTTTGTACAGCTGCAACATGCCCTCATGGCTCCGAAACTCAATCCCTCTACCAATGAAGCCTAACACACCGTATGCCTTCTTAACAACCCCATCAACCTGGGTGGCAAATTTAAGGTTGAGGTTAATTCTTCAGTATACTTTTGCAAAAGCCTGAAGGGAGATTTGAAGACTTCTGAGAGTGGAAATGACATTGTGAACCACATACTGAAGTTCCATAAGCGAGGTCAGTGTCATTTTCTTCTGTGATTTTAAGTGGTTGAGGTGAAAAGGTTTTCCATCCATCCTATCCAAGTCACTGGGAAGCTTGTTCTTGATGAGATTAAGAATGGTGGTGACAAAGTTGGAGAAAAGGGTGGGCATGATGACATATCCCTCCTTGAGCCTCAACTTGACATCAAAGAGCTTCTGCACAATATTGTATTTCTGGTATTGAAGCCTGATTTAAGCTGTTGGCCTTTTATCATTTTAGCAAACTACTTCAACTTTGAGGGAAGATTGTATTTAAATGGTAAAATCCCTAAGTTTCGACAGATTGGAACAATTCTATCAAGTGGAATAATATATTACTCACTGGAGTGCAGTTCTCCACCATTGGGTAATGTAACTTGTGCCCCTTTGATGTGCGCCCCGAAAAGAAACAGCTTCGGCAGATGTCATTTGAGGCTGCGGTACCTATAAAGGAAGAACAAGTAGTAAGAGAAATGTTCATTTTTGTTTGGATATTTTTAACCATCGAAGGAATGCAAGTTAAGTAGTTAAATTATGTATTTTTTTTTTATTTTGAAGAAACGGCAAATTATGTGGGGAGAAACAAATGCTAGGAAAGTCGAGGAAAACTGTCCCAACTCCCCCAGTCGATTTTCATAATGGGATATCACATCCCTGGAATTATTGTCAATTGCTTCTGCTCTGCATCCAACGTATTCACAACGTTCCCATTGTATGGAAGGTTTTCATCTGCCACGGTGGCATAAACCTATTTAGAAGTAACCTTGCCAGAATCTTCCTGGAAAAGGTAAATCTGACGAGCAGCGATTGTAACATGTGAAGCTGTAAAGGCCACAATAAACGAGGAGGATACACATTTTCAGCTCAGACGGCAGAAGGGAAGTTCTCCAAGCAAAGAGAAAAAAAAGCCAAGAAATTAACTGTAATAATGGCTGAGAGACAGTGGGCAAGTGGCAAATACATTGAACTAAAAATCCAGAGACCCAGGCTGATGCTCTGGAGAATGTAGGTTCATGTTCAAACACTGTAGCTGGTCAAATTTACATTTCATTACAAAAATACCCAGAACTAAAAGTCATTTCCAGTAACGCTATCATGAAACTATCAACAATTGTTGGTAAAAATCCATCTGATCCACTCTTGTCCTTTCGGGGAGTATTTGATCATCCTTACCCCATCTGATCTACAAATGTGGCTACAGAGCCACAGCAATGTAGGTAGCTCTGAACCACCCGCCCAGCCATCCACTCAGTCCAACGGCAATTAGCGAAGGACAACAAATGATAACTTCACCGGTGATAGCCAAATCCCTTGCAAGAACGGAAAATGTCATAATGAAATGGAAGGACTTGATCAATGTCGTGTGAAATTATCAACAGATGAATGGATGGAACTGCATACAGAATGCAGGTCATCAATATGATGAGATGGTGCAAAACAGAGAATATTGCCTTCAGATTCCTGTCATGAAGCCAAACTCTGAGACTCAGCAAGCAGTCATAAATGTATGAGCAGAAACTAAACAGCCATGAAAACCAACATAAAAGTACAAACAGCAGGCTCTTAAAATTTTTGGAGCTATGCAAGGCAATATTAAATTATGCACTGAAGTGGTTAAGTTCAGTTAATCCTCTTATAAATAGCACTGCTAATAGGAAACTCACTGTCAATTACAGATTAGTCCAGAATTTTCGAGGCAATAGATAAACTGAAGCAGAATACCAGTTTCCGTGAGGAACAAACATAATTTGGAAGTGAAAGGGATGAAAGGAATTACTTTTCTGAACAACAGTCGGAAGAAATACAGACAGACGGTAGATTGAGAAGATGAAACATTGAGGAGATGGTAAGGAAAGAAATAGATTTGGAAGCAACAGTGTGGTAGAATTGTGGAAGTTCACTGGCCTCACGCAACATCAGGAACCAATACATTTGATCTTTATAGAACAGAATGTCAGAGAAGGGGGGCTCTCTTCCCAAATGGTCAAGCTGACAAAATGTAGGAAAAAGGCTGCCTTCCTCTTGGTGCTTCTCACTGGATGAACACGCGAGGAAAGTTGTGCTTATTGGTTGCGGACCTATTGGTGGTTGGTTCATTCATATCAGGCAGATTCTCCCACAGCGGGTGAAGGTGTGGTCACAGTCTTCACTGGAGGCAACTGAATCGATTCCTCTTCTTTGTTCATTCATGCAAGTTCTGTGTTTGGATTCCTGATTGCGGCGACAAAATCTCCTATCTGCCCCTCCAACTATCAAGTCTCCGATCACTCACGTCCTGTTTACCTTATCCTTTTCCACCGTGTCCCAGAGCCAATTACACTTTACTTGTAATGAATTTTAAGTTCAAATCACAGTAAAAGGAAGCCATTTGGTCCATTTGAACTAGCTCTCCAAATACATGTCACAAATTAGTGCCTTTTCCTTAACCTGCACATTATTTCTCTTTAATTAATCAACTAATGCTTTCTTGCATCTTTTACTGAAGCTGCCTCCTCTAGGTAATGCATTCTATAGACTGTGATAAAGCTATTTCTTACACTGCAGTTACTTCTTTAGTCAATCACTTCAAACCTCTGCATCTTATTCTCAATTCTGCCACAAGTAGCAAAGTCTTCCCCTCGTCTACTCTGACCAGACTTCAAATGATTTTGCAAGATTCAAAATAATCTCTTCTAAGTCTCAGCATCTTCGAGGAAAGCTGTCCCAATTCCTGTAATCAATTTTCATAATGAGATATCTCAAACCTGGAATCATTATTGTAAATTGGTCCTGCTCTGTCTCCAACATTTTCACAAAGTTCCCTTCGCATGGAAGGTTTTCATTCGCCATGGTGGTATAAACCTATTCAGAAGTAACCTTGCCAGAATCTTCCCAGCAATGGAAAGGCTGGTGATCCCATGGTTCTTTGAGCAATCTGACATTTCTCCTTCAGTTTTGTATAAGATATGGCATCTTAAAGATTTTGTGAAATCCTGCCCTGTTCCTCATAGTCCATGAAAAGCTAACAGATCTTGGCCTTCAGAGTTAGGCCACCATTCCTCAAGCTTCAGATGGAATTCAATTGACTCCTGGTCGCTGTTGCTCTTTACTTAGTTATGGCAGTCATAGTTTCATCCACAGTTGGGGTCTCACTCCAGTTCTTCTTAGACAGGGAGTTGTTTGATCAGATCAATGGCAGTAACACGCGCCTTCTCCAAGATGGTCAATCTTAGAAATGTAGGAGAATAGTTAACTGAAAAGGGTCAATTTACCCCTTAGAAATCCTGTCCAAATATGCAATTTAATTTACTAATTATGGACAAGAAGTTTTATCGATCATTTAGCAACAACACAGCAATCACTTTCATAGGATGCACACACACTGATTACAGGACTAATAAAAAGGCCTTTCTGTAAATTCTCAATAATTGCAAATTACAGAACCAACCGGAAGTCAAGTCACAATCCATTCTGAGCCACAGTGTCTGTGATCAACGCAACGGTGAACAAAATACCAAAAGCATGCAGCACTCACCTCTCACAAAAAATTAAGGTAAAGAAGTTGATACTTAATTTGTCCTAATTACTTCTCTGGTCCATGAGTTTGTTGGGATTTTTGATGATTTCAGTTGTGTTGTTGACTGATCGAGTTTCTAATACAACATCTAAAGTTAAAGCTTTCTTTAAAAACTAACTCCCACTAACTTTCTGCTGGTTTGCACATCTCACCTGAAACCTACGAATGGGTACTCTTTGCAGATGTTACACTTCGCCTGATGTTTTGCAGTTTCAGCAGCTGCCACATGGTGTAGAACAGGCAGCCAGACCATGGATCGAGGCTCCAATCTCATCCACTCTACCAAGTGTTTAATATCAATCTCTGTTTTTGTTCTGGCCCGAGAGGGAAATAAAAGATCAGCTGCATGACTAATTATGTCAAGTTTACATCCGCTATCCTCAGTGATATCTAATACACTGTCACTGGGGTTTCTGACATTGTTTTTAATCATTAATTTAATAAAAACATTGACTATTTATAAACATGATAGCCTTGGATTAGTCGTGGTACATGTTGGCCTCTGGAACTAATTCAAACCGAAAATGAGCACAAAATTCACACTGGCAAGTAGACCCGCTTGACCTTATGAATTGGCGCAGAGCACACTTACATGTTGGAAGCAACTGCAGACACTTGGTTCAATGTTTCTGCCTCCAAATGAAGCTACCTCACCCAGCTGCCGAGGGATCTGGACTGCATTGTGAAGCAAAAGGCTCAGGCTTCGTTGGTCACATAAATCTGTGGGTTCAGCTACTTGTTTGAAGAGATCTGCAAAAGTTATTCAGAAGAAAAATATTGATATTCCTAAACTTGAGAGGTAGTTGAGAGTTCAATACATCCAATACATCTTCCTCAATTGCCTTGCTTTGTAAATTATCTTAAAACATTATTTTATGATCTTGATTGGCTATTTGCAAACAACTGTGGAAACAAAAACTTCTGTTTGTTTACAACAATGGACAATGTATGTTGTCCAAGGAAGTCATTTGGTCAATTTCTTTCTTGATTGTAAATCTCAAACCTCTCGAATATCTCCTCATTCGTTTCACAGAGATGTACAGTTTGTGTGGACCTGGAAAACACGGGCACTGCCCTCAATGAATATTTTGTGTCAATCTTTACAATGGAAAAGGACACTGCAAGTATAGATATCAGGGCAGAGGACCTAGGAACATCAGAGGTAAAGACACAGGGAGACGCAGCTGGTTTAGCAACTTTACAAGTGGATACATCCGCAGGCCTAACTGAAATGTATACCAGCTCGCAAGGGAAGTGAGGGAGGAGATATCTGGGCCCCTGGCAGCAATTTTCAAACCCTTGCCAATCAGAAATGAAGTGATGGAGGTCTATGAACATTGTTCTACTATTAACAAACAGAGAGAGGAACAGACCAGCAAATTAAAGGCCAGTCAGAATAATCTCAGCACTGGAGAAGCTACAAAGAGGCATTCTTAGGGGTAGAATGTACTTGCATGAATTAATCAGGGATAGTCAGGATGGATTTGTTAAGATGAGGTCATATTTCAGAAATTTGATCCTTTTTTGAGGAGATGTTGGAAAGTTGATGAGCTTATGCATTCGATGTGGACTTAGTAAAGACCCCTTGGCAGACTGATCAAGAAAACAACAGTCAACGAATCAAAGGCAAAGAGGCACACTGGAGCCAAAACTGGCTGAGGCAGAGAGCACAGGGTGATTGATGGTAGAGGGATATCTATGTGACAGGATGTGTGCTTTGATTGGGCT
This sequence comes from Stegostoma tigrinum, assembly GCF_030684315.1. NCBI lineage: Eukaryota > Metazoa > Chordata > Chondrichthyes > Orectolobiformes > Stegostomatidae > Stegostoma > Stegostoma tigrinum. The sequence continues at coordinate 8,547,150 of NC_081397.1, read as the reverse complement.
TGTGCAGGGCTTGCCACAAGGACCCTTGAAATTTATCAACTAGATTCATCGTTTGGGCTTAAACACAGTGTGTATGACCGTGTCGCTAGCGAATGACTAATTTAGTGAGGAGGATATCGATGGAATGGTCATGTAAATAACAGCCATGGGATCAAAGGCAAAGTGGCACACTGGATCCAAAATTGGTTGACAGACAGGAAGGATAAACTTCAGGAGGAGATCAACAGACTGGTCAGCTGGGCACAGCAATTGGAACTCAACCAGGAAAAGTGTGATCTAACCAACTTGGGAGGGCTAACAAGGCAGGGGATCACACTATGAAGGGTGTGATCCTGGAGATTACTGAAAAACCAAGATGCTGCCTGGGCTGGGGGTTCTCATGGAATCATATAGTACAGAAGAGGTCCCACGGCCCACTAAGGATGTACCTCTGAAAATACACTGCGACATATACTAGTCCCATTTTTACACACTGGACCATTCTCTTAAATATTACAACATTTCAAGTGCTCATCCAAGTACTTTTCAAAAGTTGTGAGGTTTCCTGTTTCAACTTCCCTCCCAGGCAATGCATTCCAGACCTTCACCACACTCTGGATGAAAACGATTTTCCTCAAACCTCCTCTAAATTTCCAATCTTTCTCTTGAAAATTATGCCCTGTTGTTATTGATGCTTTAACTAAGGGGAACAATGCTTTCTACTCAACCTATCTATACCTCTCATATTCTTATATGCCTCTATCAGGACCTCCACTCAACCCGCAAACCTTCTCTGCTTCACAGAAAATAATCTGACTTTTTCCAGCCTTTCTTCACAGCTAAAATGCTCCAACACATGCAACATCCTTTTCATTCCCTCCAGTGAAATCACATCCTTCCTAATGGGTGGTGACCAAAACGCCACTCACGACTCCAGCTGTGGCCTAACCAAACTTTGAAACAGCTCCAAAGTGACCTCCCCGTTGTTACAATCAATGCCATGAATGATAAAGGGAGATGTCCCATATGTCTTTGTAACAACCCTTACTAGCCTGACCTGACCCCTTCAGGAATTTATGAACAATCACCCCAGGATCCCTTTTCTCCTCTAAGCTTCCCAGTGTCCTGCTATGCATTAGATTTAGATTTAGGTTTTATTATCACATGTATTCAATACAGCGTACAAGAGTACAATGCCACCTCAGACGGTGCCACCTCAGGGACAAAGTACCGAGGTACGAAATTTTAGTTGCAGAAGTAGAAAATTTATCCATCTTTCTTTAATCAGAGTCTTGGGGAGTGGAATGCAATGCCGGAGAGGGTCGTGGAGTCAGCCTCATTAGGGGCATTTCATCGGCTATTAGACAAGCACATGGATGACATTATAAGGTAGGGGTGGAGGTTAGATAGACCTTAGGATGAGGGCAAAAGTTCGGTACAACATCGTGGGCTGAAGGGCCTGTACTGTGCTGTGCTCTATGTTCTAAAAATAAATGAATAAGTTTAAAAGTTCAGCACTACAGTCTTCTTAGTATAACAGTAGAAAAATAAAAACAAAAGTTTAAAAAGTCAAACATTACAGTCCTTTCTGAAGCCACGAATTTTCAGACACTCTGAACGAGGCTTCCCCCGTGACGGTTTGTATTCCCCTGTGCTGGGCTAAGGCCCGCCCATCCTTGCCAGTGGACTTCATTGCTGGCTGCCGTTGCTGACCTCCATCGGGCATGACAGGTTTTGCCACATTAAGTCTCTCTTATATTATTCCTTCTTCAGGCTATATCAATCTGCCACTGACCTGCCCGTCTGACCGATGCCAAGATTGGAGCAGACAAGGGGACCTGGTAAAGGTGTTTAAGATTTTGAAGGGCATAGAAAGGATAACTGGAAGCTGCTTTTTCCATTCGTAGACATGTCAATAAACAGGGGACACAGATTGAAGTTCACAGGTAAAAGGCGAGGAGGGGAGTTGAGGAGAACCTATTTTCCGAGTGTGGTGGGAGTCCTGAGCTCACTGACTGAAAAAGTGTGACTGATTCAGAAAGTGTCTGAATATTTAAGCAGTATTTAAATGTTCACTTGTGTTGCCGTAGGCTCCAGGGCTATGGGCCAAACAATCAAAAAGGAAATCAATGTACTGTGAGTTCAATGTAGACAGATCTTTGTTGAGCAGTGCACTAACGACAGACCGCATGGCCTCCTCCTGTGCAAAAAATATCCTTGAGTCTATAATTACACAGCTTTTCTTGGAGGCATTTCTCCACTTGACTGATTCTTTGTAAATGCAAGGTTGATAAAATAAATCCTTTTATTAGAAGCTTCCACCTCACTGAGAAAGCTTCAGGCCAATTTGATAATCTGCTCTCAAAAATCTGCTCATATTTTGATAGTTATGACAAATTCTACTGTCAGGGCTGACACAATCCACAACATTCGAAATCAATCAACAATATTCCAGAAAGATGATCATTTGCCTATCCGACCAATTTTAACTGATGCTTTAAAAAATAGAGAAATAAATCTGGATCTGGCAAAAACTAATCAGTTCTTCCTTGGACCATATCTGTATGTACCAGCTTTCAATGAAATATGCCCATTAGTTTGTGAGATACATTGCTGACCAACAGAACAACAAATGGGCAAAAACATTACCTCACATTCAGTGTTATCACTGCTGCAAGTGAGCAGTAGAGTCATACCACACTTCTGAATATTTTTCCCAGTATTCTAATGACGAAAACATGATTGGGAACAAAAACAGCAGCTAAGGTTAGTGCCTTTGAGAAACAATAGCATCATACATAGGAAGCGCATCATTTATCTTGCAGGAATGTACTGTGCAGGATCTGCACAGACCAAGTTATGACTTAACATTCATAGTGGCAGTGACTAAATACAGAAATATACTAATACAGCAAACCTTTTGTTAAACAGCACCTATGGTACCAAGAATGTGCTGAATAATCAATAATTCCATTTGATCAATCGGTCCACACACACTCAATAATAGGAACATGATGCATGGGATATACGCATCATTGTTATACTTCATCTGCAGCATAAATAACTTGAGTAATGATGCAACTTTTCCTTAACTAAAACTTACTGGCAGAGAGCCTTCTCACTTGCACCCTCACCAGACATCACAGAGATTATGAGAATACAGTAAACATCTGGTATATAATTTTTGTCAGTTTATTGAGTGTGCTAGTTTGTTGAACAAAGTTTACCTCCAGTTAAACCTACAGTTTACATGTGTATCAGCAATGACAGATTTAGTACTGACACTTGTATTTTTCCTCCAGATGACCCTTGGATCGACACATCAAGACAAATTTTCAAAGAAAGCACTCTGATTCTTCCACTCATACGCCTGGAAAAGGAAGTTGCAGAATGTCACTGACTGACTTGACTCATTTGAACACAGCATAAGATACATAGAACATCGAACAGTACAGGCCCTTCAGCCCACGATGGTGTGCCGAACCTTTATCCGAAACCTCAGGTCCATCTAACCTCCACCCCTATCTTATATTACCATCCATATGCCTGTCTAATAGTCACTTAAATGCCCCTAATGAGGACGACTCCACGACCCACTCCAGCTGAAACAAAGATCTCTTTGAATTGTCATTTGTCAGACATGTATTGAATCAAAAAACAAATTTCTCACTTCCATAGATTTCTATAGCATCTTAATATGATGTGAAGATTATACTTCACCCTATCATTTTATAAATACAACTTTAAACAAAATGCCACGATATAGAACTTGTATGTTGGTATTTGTGCATATGCCATTTCAGTTTGTGTGATCTGTTTCGATGCAACGAGTGATAAACACTTCGATTGAAATGGTTGAGAGCAGTATATGTGGGATTTAATACCATGTTTAATCTGCAGATAGTCCATCTGCAGGTAGTTATTCATGAGACTCAACTGACATCATGTCTCAGGGGGGCTTGTGGCCTCTGGGTTACGTACTGTTTGACCATTGCCTACTGGTCACTAGTTGAGTGGAAAGAGAACTACTAGCTGCTATCCATTTTCAACAAGTGATCACGATAATCTACCTGTGTTTCAACGTCCCATCAACATTCAAGAATTGTTGCTCGAAGAGGCTTCTGTGTAACAAATAGGAGCAGAATCAAGATCAACCATGTTTTCCCTATCTGAACAAGCTGCCAACACCATACATAAAGGGACCGTCTTAATCATTCTTATACAATTAACTTTTACAATAGACAACAGGTGCAGGATAAGGCCATTCGGCCCTACGAGCCAGCACCACCATTCATTATAATCATGGCTGATCATCCACAATCAGTATCCTGTCCCTGCCTTATCCCCATAACCCTTGATTCCACTATCTTTAAGAACTCTATTCATCTCTTTCTTGAAAGTATCCAAAGACTTGGGCCTCCATTGCTGTCTGGGGCTGAGCATTCCATACATCCACCACTGCCTGGGTGAAGAAGATTTTCCTCAACTCTGTTCGAAATGCCCTACCCCTTATTTTTAAACTGTGTCCTCTAGTTCTGGACTCACACATCAGCAGAAACATGCTTCCTACCTCCAGAGTGTCCAATCCTTTAATAATCTTATACATCTCAATCAGACCCACTCTCATCCTTCTAAGCCAGGTCCCTGTACAGCGGCAGAAGGACCTCTTTGCTCCTATACTCAATTCCTCGTTATGAAGGCCAGCATGCCATTAGCTTTCTTCACTGCCTGCTGTACCGACATGCTTGCTTTCATTGATTTCTGTACAAGAACACCTAGATCTTGTTGTACTTCCCCTTTACCAAACTTGACTCCATTTTGATAGTTATCTGCCTTCCTGTTCTTTCCACCAAAGTGGATCACCACACATTTGTCCACATTAAACTGCATCTGCCATGCATCCGTCCACTCACCTAGCCTGTCCAAGTCACCCTGTATTCTCATAACATCCTCCTCACATTTCACACTGCCGCCCAACTTTGTGTCATTGGCAAATTTGCTAATATTACTTTTAGAGCCTTCATCTATATCATTAATGTATATTGTAAACAGCTGCGGTCCCAGCACTGAACCTTGTGGTACCCTATTGGTCACCGCCTGCCATTCCCAAAGGGACCCGTTTATCACTACTCTTTGCTTCCTGTCAGCCAGCCAATTTTCAGTCCAAGCCAGTATTCTGCCCCCAATACCATGTGCCCTAATTTTGCTCACTGATCTCATATGTGGGACTTTATCAAAGGCTTTCTGAAAGTCCTGGTCCACTCCATCCACTGGTTCTCCCTTGTCCAACTTCATAGTTACATCCTCAAAAAATTCCAGAAGGTAAGTCAAGCACAATTTCCCCTTCGTAAATCCATGCTGGCTCTGACCTATCCTGTTACGGCTATCCAAATGAGTTGCAATTTCATCTTTTATAATTCACTCCAGCATCGTTCCCACGATTGACGTCAGGCTAACCGGTCTGTAATTTCCTGTTTTCTCTCTCCCTCCTTTCTTGAAAAGTAGGACAACATTAGCCACCCTCCAATCCGCAGGAACTGATCCTGAATCTAGAGAACATTGGAAAATGATTACCAATGTGTTCACGATTTCTAGAGCCACCTCCTTAAGTACTCTGGGATGCAGACCATCAGGTCCCGAGGACTTATCAGCCTTCAGACCTAACAGTCTATTCAACACCATTACCTGCCAAATATAAATACCCTTCAGTTCATTCATTACCCTACGTCCATCAGCCATTATTACAACTGGGAGATTGCTTGTGTCTTCCCGAGTGAAGACAGATCCAAAGTACCTATTCAGCTCTTCTGCCATTTCCTTGTTCCCCATAATAAATTCACTCGTTTGTCTTCAAGGGCCCAATTCTAGTCTTAACCTTTTTTTTTCACATACCTTTTACTATCCTCCTTGATAATGGGAACTGCAGATGCTGGAGAATCCAAGATAACAAAGCGTGGAGCTGGATGAACACAGCAGGCCAGGCAGCATCTCAGGAGCACAAAAGCTGACATTTCGGGCCAAGACCCTACACCCAGGCCCGAAACGACCCTTTGTTATCCTTACTATCCTCCTTAATATTTTTGGTCAGTTTTCGTTCGTACCTCATTTTTTTCTCTGCGTATTGCCTATTTAGTGATCTTCTGTTGCTCTTTAAAAGCTTCCCAGTCCTCCGGCTTTCCACTCATCTTTGCTCTGTTATACTTCTTCTCTTTTATCTTTATAGAGTCCTTAACTTCCCTCGTCAGCCACGGCCGCCCCTGCCTCCCCTTAGGATCTTTCTTACTCTTTGGAATGGACTGATCCTGCACCTTTTGCATTATATCCAGAAATACCTGCCATTGTTGTTCCACTGCCATCCCTGCTACGGTATTGAACCATTGAACTTTGGCCAGCTCCACCCTCATAGCTCCATAGTTCATACAATACTGACACTTCCGATTCTCCCTTCTCCGTCTCAAATTGCTGATTAAAAATTATTATATTATCGTCACTACCTCCTAATGGCTTCTTTACTTCAAGGTCTCTGATCAAATCCGGTTCTTTGCACAACACCAGATCCAGAATTGCCTCCTCCCTGGTGGGCTCCATACTGACTCTGCATCTCCTGATTCTATGTCTCCACTCACAAGGGGCTGAAGATTTTATATTTCTTTACATTCATAATTTCATATTTTACTATTTGTTATTTCTTTATTATGTCATATTTCTTTACTTCTGACTATTTTAAATACGACATGTTTTCTCATGCTACATCAGTGACGACATTTCAAAAGCAGTTTAGCTGCGTATAAAGTACATTTTATGCCTGAGTCCATAAAATGTGCTACATAAATGCAGTTCTTTCTTTTATTAACTTCTGTAGTTGTGTGTTTCTTTGCCAATGGAGGATTGGCTACAATTTCGCAGAGTAACATAAGTGAAATACATTTCCTATGACAAAATTCCAAACCAAAGTTACGAAATTAGAATAATAAAATATTGGCTGTTTGCAACTGAACACTGTAGATGACCAAAGGTCACTTAATCAGTAAAGTACCAATTAAGTATGTTCCCGACATGGAGAATACAAATGAAAACTATGGTAATGTTCATAGGAAATTGGACAATGTTCTATTTTATGATCATAGCAATGCCATATCATCAACACAGGTTTTAATAGATAATAAGGCACTCTGGGATATTTATTCATTTGCTTGATATTCTCAAGATCATCTTCGCAAATCCTGTGAACAGGGACCACTGAACAGCTTACTTAAGCTTTTTTTACACCTATAATATTTTATCCCTCTACCATCGATGTTCGTTTGCAGCAAGATGAGTTTACAGGGGGCTTTACAGCTTTAATTTGTACAGCTATGTGTCCAATGTTTATAAATATCTGTCTGTAGCTAGAATCTATGCAGTTGTCATAAATAGGCATTCTTGTTAAGAACAGAAATCTGGACTGTGGTCTCCATCAGTTTGGATCCAAAAGACAAGTAAATTAGGGAAATTTACATCCTTTTCAAAATCTTCCACATTGGGATTACTCTGCAAACAGCAGGCTAGAATTACAGCATGGTACCCTTCTGAACATAACACCTGAAATCACTAAAGTAATAAAAAATGAACATGGACTCTATACGTTAAGGTTACACAAATCCACGAGCTACAACATGGGGAAAAATACAATGGATGCTATTTTTAATGAACAGTGTGTCAACATCAACTGTTCTGTCTGAGAGTGAAATCTGAGAAATGAAAAGTGAAAACTGCCGGGTTAGAAAGTTCCAGCTACGTGCTGACCTGATGGAAATGCATTGATTGTGATATTAATATATATATGATTGTTAAATGAGAATACTGATGAATTTTGCTTATTGTTTCTGTGATGATCTAAACAATCCATTTGTCAACACAATAAAGTAGATATTCTTATTGTAAAACACCCCTGAAAATCCAAAGAAAATTTCAAGAGGGGCCAAATAAGTAGCGTTGGGAAACAAAGAAATGGCAGAGGAACTGAACAAATATTTTGCATCTGTCTTCAGGTTGGAAGGCACCAGTAGTAGAACTTTAAGGGAGTCTGAAGCAGAAGTGAGTGTGGTGGCCATCACAAAGCATAAGGTACAGGGGAAGCTAAAGGGTCTGTGTGAAACTTGTACATTCTCCCCATGTCTGCACGGGTCTCGGACAGGTGTTCTGATTTCCTTCCACAGTCCAAATATGTGCAGGCAAGGTGGATCAGCCATGGCAAATGCAAGCTTGCAGGGAAACAGTACAGGGCTGGGTCTTGGTGGGATGTTCTTTGCAGAGATGGTACAGACCCAATGGCCTCTTTCTGCACTGTAGGAATTCTATAATTCCGAGAAGACGGTAAATTACATGGACCAGATGGACTGCCCCCCAGAGTTCTGAAGGAGTTCAGTGAGAAGACCACGCAGGTATTGATGATCTTTCAGGAACTACTGGAGTCAGGGTGGGTCCCAAAGGAGTACAAAATGGCAAATATAACACCCCTGTTTAAAATGGAGGGAGGCAAAAGGTGAGAAATTATAGACTTGTTAGCCTAGCACTGGTCATTAGGTCAGATTTTAGAATCCATTATTAAGGATGAGACCGGAAAGTACTTGGAAGGACATGGTAATACTTGGAAATACATGCTAAATTGGGCTGAGAAAACACAACTTTGTCAAGGGAAGGTCTCTGTTAGATTCTTTGAGAAGGTAACCAGTGAGTGAAAAACAAAAGAGAGCCATTGAACTTTATCTGTTTGGATTTCCAGAAAGCCTTTGACAAGGTGCCACACAGGAGGCTTCAAAATAAAAAAAAAATGAGCTTATGGTGTTAGGGAGTAGGTACTGGCATGGATAGAGGATCGGCTAACTGGCAGAATACAGAGAGTGGCAATAAAAGGGTCTTTTTCAGGATGGCAGCTAGCAACTACAGGAGTTCCGCAGTCATCAGAGTTCAGACAACAGCCATTCACGTTATACATCAGCAATCTGAACAAAGGAACTAATGGTATTGTTGTCCACAGGGCGTTGTTGCTAAGTTTGCAGATGACATTTCGATAGGTGGAGAAGCAAGTAGTGTTGAGGAAGTGGGGAGGTCACAGAGAGTCTGTAGAGAAGTGGCAGTACAGGCATAGGCTATTTTCTAAATGGGGAAAGGCTTCAGAAATCTGAAGCACAAAGATTACCCAATTCAGGATTCTTTTAACATGCAGTTTCAGTTGGCAGTTGGGAAGGCAAATGCAATGTCAGCATTCATTTCAAGACGGCAAAAATACAAGAGCAGAGATGTATTGCTGAGGCTGTGTAAGGCTCTGGTCCCATTGCATTTGTAATATTAAGAGCAGTTTTTGGCCATCTATCTAAGGAAGATGTGCTGGCCTTTGTCAGGGTCTAGAGGAGGTTCTCAAACATAATCCTGGGGATGAAGGGACTGTCATGTGAGGAATGGCTGAGAACTCTGGGTCTGTACTCGATGGAGTTTAGAAGGACGAAGGGGATCACACTGAAGGTAATTTAGGCCTGGATAGAGTGGACATGGAGATGATGTTTCCACGAGTAGGAGAGGCCAGGACCTGAGGGCACAGCCTCAGAGTCAAAAGGACCACCCTTCAGGATGGAGATGAGGAGGAATTTATTCAGTCAGAAAGTTGTGAATCTGTGGAACTCGTTGATGCAGAAACCTGTGGTGGCCAAGTCAGAGTTGATTTCAGGCATAGATAGATATGTTCTTGCTTAGTATGGACACAGGAGAATGGGATTGAGAATGATAGATCCCACTCAATGGGCTGAATGGTCTAATTCTGTTCTTCAATCTTCAGGTCTAAAACACTGGAATGAATCAGTTCAGTGTCATTTTTATTGCACTGCAAGGACAGTATCTCTCCAAAACACCTAACAAATTTTCTCACTCTGTTGTGGCAAACCTATTCAATAACTAGCAACAATGCTCCTGTTGTGCCTCTCTCAGCCGACGCTAGTTAGTTCTCCCACTCATCGTATCTGGACCATCCCGGTATTACTGTCACTGGTGCCACGTTTGATGGATATTGTGAACCAGTAAAATGCTCAGAATCCAGAACTGCCTTATACAGTTCATAGCATTTGTCCGAGACAGGGCAGGAAAGGGGAAATTAGCAACTTATTTTACAGTTTGGGACCTGGAGGTCCTGGTGGATGGATTGGTGCAGTGGAGGACTGTCCTCTTTCCCAAGGACAAGCACAGGAGACCACGACACAAGACTCGGCCAGACTGATCTGAGGCTGTCCAGTGTCAATGCAGTCTCAACCACCGAAAGAACCATCCAGCAGTGCTGCAAGATCAATGATCTCTGCTCCAACAGAGGAAGAGCCTCATTGTTCTGTGCTACCTCTGCAGTTCCTACTATCTCTGAAGAGATTTTCTTTCTCTTCTCCCACAGCAGTCTTGGAAACAACTGGGGATTTGTTCACTTTTAAACCAGCCAATAATTTCAATTTCACACTGCATCTTCCTGCTTTATAGAATTCAATGCTCCTCCTTGAAGGGAGGACAGATGGGAGGCACTTGTCTACTGTATCAATGCCCTTCAGTTCCAAACACAGATTGCCCCATCACCCCTCGTACACCACCGTTTCTAATTGGCCCTACTCTTTCCCTGGTTATTGTCCTGCTTGATATGCCTGTAGAATATCTTGATATTCTTTCCAATCTTGGCCACCACCGTTTCTTCACGCTTCATTTTTATACGTCACTAGTCATCCATTCATTTGCTCCCTTTGCACTTGTCATAAACATGTCCTGAACATTCCTCAAGATCCAGGGTTCTCCAGGCTTGTTGATCATAAATTTCACCCAAAACGGAATATAACTGGCCTTTACTCTCCCAGTTCCTTTTCTGGACGTATCCAACTATACAGCTGTAGATTCGCCCGCAAGTCACTTCCCAAAATATTTTACCCAGATCCTGCCTTGTTTCAATAAAATATGCCTTACCCTAAGCCAAAAACATTTTTTTTAAACAGATCTCCTCTCCCATGTTGAAAAGTCTGTTGTCATGGTCACAGGGACTTATGCACTTCGCCACTGTCACCCTGAACACTGGTTTGTGTCCCAGAAATAGGTCCAGCATTGCACTGTCCCTTACAAGCTCGTCTACATGTTGATGTTAAATCATCTCTCAAATGTATTTAAAGAATTATTTCCCAAGTCAAACTTTTATGTTATCTCAATTAATGTTGTGAAGTTCAAATCCCCTAATATAATCTTTATTTTATTAGTTTCTCACCCCTCAGTGAATTACCTGCTCTTCCATTGCCCACTGCTTGCAGGCCTCTCGCTTAAATTCCTCACCACATTAGCAAACCCTCGTGCAAGGATTTTGGTTCCTTTCTGGTTCAGCTGCAGACTAGCCCACTTGTAGAGGATATACCATCCCCACAAATTGTCCTTCAGATCCAAGTGTCTAAATCCACCCCCAAACACAAACACTTGAGCCAAGCATTCATCTGTTTTCTTCCCCTTTTTCTTGCCTTCTCAGCATGTGGCACCAGGAATAATCCAGAGATTACAACTTTAGAGGTCCTGCTATTTAACCCACTGCCTAGCTCTCGGAACGCTTGATGCAAGACCTCATCACTCATCTTACCAATGTGTACATTGAGCTGTGTCTTACGGTCCTCCTCCTTCAGGATACCCTGAATGACATGGTTGACCTGGTTAACACGCCATAATGGAGTCACATCAATGACTGTGAAAAATCTGGTCCACCCAGATTGTCGCAATGGGCAAAAAAGCACACCAATGTGTCTACTTCCCAGGAGGCTAAGGCAATTCAAATATAAAGGGCAACTTTCATTGATGTACCAGAGAAAGCATCCTATCTGGATGCATATCACAGCATGGTATGGCAGCTGCTCTTCCTAAGAAAACAACAAACTCCAGAGTCATGAAAATAACATAGTCCACCATGCAAATCAGCCTTCCATTCATTGAATCCACCTATACTTACCGCTGCCTCAGGAAAGCAACTGACATAATCAAAGGCCTTTCTCACCCCCCAATTACACTCTCTTCTACCCTTTTCTGAAGGGAAGATGTCAAAAACTTAGTATTCACGTGTGAACAGATCCCAGAACAGCTTCTTCACCGCTGTTCCTGCACATCTGAATAGAACACTTAAAATTTTAAATCTAATTTTGATCTCGCTCTCTGTAGCTGTCACTATGTTCCATTTCACTAATGCACCTTGTATGGTATGATCTGTCTATACTGCGTGCATAGCAAAACTTTTCTCTGTACCTAGGCACATGTGATAATGATGACTCAAATCAAATTGACTGTGTGCAAGAGAGAGGTGAGCATATGATTGTGTTCAAGAGTGCAAAGACAGTGCATCAAAGTGTGAGCGTGCGCACGACAGAATGTGTGCGCCAGTGCCTGTGCTCGAGAGTGTGTAAACGAGAATCAGCACAAAAGGGAGTGTTACAGCATGCATGAGGGAGTGAGTGTGTCTGTGAGAGCGAGTGAGCTTGAGAGGAAGTGAATTTGTAAGCCTAAGTGTGTGAGGGAGAGTTTTGTGGGAGTGTGCGTGTGTCTGTGTGTTGAGAGTATGAACATTGGCAAAAGATCCTACGACAGGGCATGCAAGTGTGCCACGGAATGTGTGCAAGACCATGCATGATGATGTGACAGTATGGACTATGAATGAGTGAGAATGTGACTGTGTGCCTGTGCGTGCGTGTGTGCCTCTGTGTGTGTGTCTGTGTCTGTGTGTGGATAGTACATTTGTGCATGAGGGATAGGATATGCATGTGCAACATAGTGTGACCGTGAACTTCTGTTTGTGCCTGAGTGAAGTGTTGGGGGAGAATAGGGAGAGGAGAGATACAGACAGAGAGCGAGAGAAACAGTGTGTGAGAGAGAGATGAGATGAGGAATAAGAAATGACGAGCAGTCAATACCTGGAGGTAAAAAAGAACAGTATGTGAACGTTAAGAGAAGCCGCTGGATGTAATATGGAGGCTATTGTTTTACTGATTGTACTAAGTGAAAAGCAAGTGTCACCTCCTGGTGTTAGGAGACAGGAGATGCACATTAGAGAAGGAGATATAGTCAGCCTTGTTATAGACAGCAGACACGTTGCAAAAGCATAGAAACTGAAATTAAAGCTTTACTGTCCATGTGTAAAGAGGTGAGACAAATATGACCAGCCAATATTGTACCTTTGCGCTCAGTAAGATCATAGAATCATGAATCAGAGAATCCTTACAGCGTGGAAACACGTCCGTCAGCCCAACATGTCCACACTGCCCCTCACAGCATCCCACCCAGACCCATCCACCTATAACTCATCTAACATAGACATCACTGAACACCTTGGGAAATTTAGCATGACCAATCCACCTACGTTGCACATCTTTTGACTGTGGGAGGAAACTGGAGCACCCGGAGAAAACCCATGCGGACACATGAAGAATGTGCAAACTCCACACACACCAAAGGGTGGAAGTGAACCCAAGTTGCTGGTGCCGTGAGGCAGCAGTGTTAACCAGAGCCACTGTGGTCTTTATTATGCCAATTAAACTGCAAGCATTTTTTTTTAAAGAAAGGAAACTTACCATCGTCACAGGATGTGAGGGCTTTCAATTTTCTATCAGCTTTGAGAACTTTATCCATGTCTGTCTTCACAAGAGCAAGGTGATGGCAATGGTGAGAGACTGGTTAATATTCAGCAGCTCGCCGTGCAAAAAATTAGCGGCACTTTCATTGCTTTTTCCCTCGGGGCATAACAGAAAGACAAGTAGAAGGAAAATATTCTGCCTGGAAGTCAGTGGTGAGTGGGGTTCCACAGGGCTCTGTCCTTGGGCCTCTACTGTTTGTAATTTTTATTAATGACTTGGATGAGGGGATTGAAGGATGGGTCAGCAAGTTTGCAGACGACACAAAGGTCGGAGGTGTCGTTGACAGTGTAGAGGGCTGTTGTAGGCTGCAGCAGGACATTGACAGGATGCAGAGATGGGCTGAGAGGTGGCAGATGGAGTTCAACCTGGATAAATGCGAGGTGATGCATTTTGGAAGATCGAATTTGAAAGCTGAGTACAGGATTAAGGATAGGATTCTTGGCAGTGTGGAGGAACAGAGGGATCTTGATGTGCAGATACGGAGATCCCTTAAAATGGCCACCCAAGTGGACAGGGTTGTTAAGAAAGCATATGGTGTTTTGGCTTTCATTAACAGGGGGATTGAGTTTAAGAGTCATGAGATCTTGTTGCAGCTCTCTAAAACTTTGGTTAGGCTGCACTTGGAATACTGCGTCCAGTTATGGTCGCCCTATTATAGGAAAGATGTGGATGCTTTGGAGAGGGTTCAGAAGAGGTTTACCAGGATGCTGCCTGGACTGGAGGGCTTATCTTATGAAGAGAGGTTGACTGAGCTCGGTCTCTTTTCATTGGAGAAAAGGAGGAGGAGAGGGGACCTAATTGAGGTATACAAGATAATGAGAGGCATAGATAGAGTTGATAGCCAGAGACTATTTCCCAGGGCAGAAATGGCTAGCATGAGGGGTCATAGTTTTAAGCTGGTTGGAGGAAAGTATAGAGGGGATGTCAGAGGCAGGTTCTTTACGCAGAGAGTTGTGAGAGCATGGAATGCGTTGCCAGCAGCAGTTGTGGAAGCAAGGTCATTGGGGTCATTTAAGAGACTGCTGGACATGCATATGGTCACAGAAATTTGAGGGTGCATACATGAGGATCAATGGTCGGCACAACATTGTGGGCTAAAGGGCCTGTTCTGTGCTGTACTGTTCTGTTCTATGTTCTATTACAGTCCTTTCCTAAGCCATGAGTTTGCAGACACTCTGAACGAGGCTTCCCCCGTGATGGTTTGTATTCCCTGCGCTGGGCTAAAACCCGCCCATCCTTGCCAGTGGACTTCACTGCTGACTGCCGTTGCTGACCTCCATCAGGCACGACAGGCTTTGCCACATTAAGTACTCTCTTATCTTATTCTTTCTTCAGGCTATATCAATCTGCCACTGACCTGCCCATCTGACCGATGACAAGATTGGAGCAGACAAGGGGACCTGGTAAAAGGTGTTTTAAGATTTTGAAGGGCATAGAAAGGATAACTGGAAGCTGCTTTTTCCATTAGTTGACATGAACTCACTGACTGAAAGTGTGGCTGATTCAGAAAGTGTCTGAATATTTAAGCAGTATTTAGATATTCACTTCTGTTGCCGTAGGCTCCAGGGCTATGGGCCAAACAATCAAAAAGGAAATCAATGTACTGTGAGTTCAATGTAGACAGATCTTTGTTGAGTAGTGCACTAACGACAGACCGCACGGCCTCCTCCTGTGCAACAAACATCCATGACTCAATAATTACACAGCTTTTCTTTGAGGCATTTCTCCACTTGACTGATTCTTTGCAAAAACAAGGCCGACAAAATAAATCCTTTTATTAAAAGCTTCCATCTCACTGAGAAAGCTTCAGGCCAATTTGATAATCTGCTCTGAAAATTCTGCTCATATTTTGATAGTTATGAAAAATTCTACTATCAGGGCTGTCACAATCCACAACATTCTAAATCAATCAACAATATTCTAGAAAGATGATCATTTGCCTATCCAACGAATTTTAACTGATGTTTTTAAAAAATAGAGAAATAAATCTAGATCGGTCAAAAACTAATCAGTTCTTCCTTGGACCATACCTGTACAGACCAAGTTTCAATGAAATATGCCCATTAGTTGTGAGATACATTGTTGACAACAGAACATCAAATGGGGAAAAACATGACCTCACATTAAGTGTTATCACTGCTGCAAGTGAGCAGTCGAGTCATACAGCACTTCTGAATATTTTCCAAGTATTCTAATGATGAAAACATTATTGGTAACAAAAACAGCTGCGAAGTTGGTGTCGTTGAGAAGCAATGGCATCATACAGATGTAGTGCATCATTTATCCAGCAGGAATGCACTGTGCAGATTCTGTGAAGACCACGCTATAACTGAACATTAATAGTGGCAGCGACTAAATAGAGAAATATACGAAGACAGCAAACCTTTTGTTAAACAGTACCCGTGGTACCAGGAATGTGCTGAGTAATCAAAAATTCCAGTTGATCAATATTTCCACACACACAAAAAACACACACTCAATAATAGGAACATAATGCATGGGATATACGCATCACTGTTCTCCTTCATTTACAGCATAAATAACTTGAGTAATGAAGCAACTTTGCCTTAACTAAAACTTAATGGCAGAGAGCCTTCTCACTTGCACCCTCACCAGACATCACATGGATTACGAGAATACAGTAAACATCCGGTGTATAATTTTTGTCAGTTTATTGAGTGTGCTAGTTTGTGAAACAAAGTTTATGTACAGTTAAATCTACAGTTTACATGTGTATCAGCAATGATAGATTTAGTACTGACACTTGTATTTTTCCTCCAGACAACCCTCGGAGAGACACATGAAGCCAATTTTCAAAGAAAGCACTCTGATTCTTCCACTCCTACCCCTGGAAAAGGAAGTTGCAGAATGTCACTGACTGACTTTACTTATTTGAATACAGCATAACATACATAGAACATAGAACAGTACAGGCCCTTCAGCCCACAATGTTGTGCCGAAATGTTTACCCTAAACCTCAGGTCTATCTAACCTCCACCCCTATCTTATATTACCATCCATATGCCTGTCTAATCGTCACTGAAATGTCCCTAATGAGGCCGACTCCACTACCCACTCCAGCTGAAACAAAGATCTCTTTGAACTGTCATTTGTCAGACATGTATTGAATCAAAAAACAAATTTCCCACTTCCATAGATTTCTATAGCATCTTAATATGATTTGTGAAGATTAATACTTCACCCTATCATTTTATAAATACAACTTTAAACAAAATGCCACGATATAGAACTTGTATGTTGGTATTTGCGCATATGCCATTTCAGTTTGTGTGATCTGTTTCTATGCAACGAGTGATAAACACTTCGATTGAAATGGTTGAGAGCAGTATATGTGGGATTTAATACCATGTTTAATCTGCAGATAGTCCATCTGCAGGTAGTTATTCATGAGACTCAACTGACATCATGTCTCAGGGGAGCTTGTGGCCTCTGGGTTAGGTACCGTTTGACCATTGCCTACTGGTCAGTGGTTGAGAGGAAAGAGAACTACTGGCTGCTATCCATTTTCAACAAGTGATCACGATAATCTACCTGTGTTTCAATGTCCCATCAACATTCAAGAATTGTTGTTCGAAGAGGCTTCTGTGTAACAAATAGGAGCAGAATCAAGATCAACCATGTTGTTTTCCCTATCTGAACAAGCTGCCAACATCATATATAAAGGGACAGTCTTCATCATTCTTATACAATTAACTTTTACAATGGACAACAGGTGCAGGAGTAGGCCATTCGGCCCTTTGAGCCAACACCACCATTCATTATAATCATGGCTGATCATCCACAATCAGTATCCTGTCCCTGCCTTATCCCCATAAAGATAGTGGAATCAACGGTTAAGAGCTCTATCCATCTCTTTCTTGAAACTGTCCAGAGACCTGGCCTCCACTGCCTTCTGGGGCAGAGCATTCCACATATCCACCACTCTCTGGGTGAAGAAGATTTTCCTCAACTCTGTTCTAAATGGCCTACCCCTTATTTTTAAACTGTGTCCTCTGGTTCTGGACTCACCCATCAGCAGAAACATGCTTCCTGCCTCCAGAGTGTCCAATCCTTTCGTAATCTTATACGTCTCAATCAGACTTCCTCTCATCTTTCTAAGCCATTAGCTTTCTTCACTGCCTGCTGTACCTGCATGCTCGCTTTCATTGACTCATGTTCAAGAATACCTAGATTGCGTTTTACTTCCCCTTTACCAACTTGACTCTATTTAGATAGTTATCTGCCTTCCTGTTCTTTCCACCAAGGTGGATCACCACACATTTGTCCACATGAAACTGCATCTGCCATGCATCCATCCACTCACCGAGCCTGTCCAAGTCACCCTGCATTCACATAACATCCGGCTCACATTTCACACTGCCACCCAGCTGTGTGTCAGGAGCAAATTTTCGAATATTACTTTTAGTGCCTTCATCTGTATCACTAATGTATATTGTAAATAGCTGCGGTCCCAGCGCCGAACCTGGCGGTCCCCCACTGATCACCGCCTGCCATTCCGAAAGGGACCCATTTATCACTACTCTTTGCTTCCTGTCAGCCAGTCAATTTTCAATCCAACTCAGTATTTGGCTCCCAAGAACATGTGCCCTAATTTCGCTCAATAATCTCCTGTGGGGGACTTTATCAACGGCTTTCTGAAAGTCCAGGGACACGACATCCATTGGTTCTCCCTTGTCCATCTTCATAGTTATGTCCTCAAAAAATTCCAGAAGATTAGTCAAGCATGATTGCCCCTTTGTAAATCCATGCTGACTCTGACCTATCCGTTACTGCTATCCAAATGGTAGGAATTTCATCTTTTATAATTGACTCCAGCATCTTTCCCACTACTGACGTCCCGCTAACCGGTCTATAATTTCTTGTTTTCGCTCTCCCTCCTTTCTTGAAAAGTGGGACAACATTAGCCACCCTCCAATTCGCAGGAACTGATGCTGAATCTAGAGAACATTGGAAAATGATTACCAATGTGTTCACGATTTCTGGAGCCACCTCCTTAAGTACCCTGGATTGCAGACCATCAGGTCCCGGGGACTTATCAGCCTTCAGACCCAACCGTCTATCCAACACCATTTCCTGCCTCATGTAAATACCCTTCAGTTCATCCATTACCCTACGTCCTTCAGCCACTATTACATCTGGGAGATTGCTTCTGTCTTCTCGAGTGAAGACAGATCCAAGGTACCTATTCAACTCTTCTGCCATTTCCTTGTTCCCATGAAATAAATTCACTCGTTTCTGTCTTCAAGGGCCAATTCTCGTCTTAACCATTTTTTTTCCCACATACCTAAAAAAGCTTTTACTATCCTCCTTTATATTTTTCGCCAGTTTTCCTTGGTAGCTCATTTTATTCTCTGCGTATTGCCTTTTTAGTTATCTTCTGTTGCTCTTTAAAAGCTTCCCAGTCCTCCGGCTTCCCACTCATTTTTGCTCTGTTATACTTCTTCTCTTTTATCTTTATAGAGTCCTTAACTTCCCTCGTCAACCACAGCCACCCCTGCCTCCCCTTCGGTTCTTTTTTCTTCTTTGGAATGAACTGATCCTGCACCTTTTGCATTATATCCAGAAATACCTGCCATTGTTGTTCCACTGCCATCCCTGCTACGGTATTGAACCATTGAACTTCGGCCAGCTCCTCCCTCATTGCTCCATAGTTCCTACAATACTGACACTTCCGATTCTCCCTCTCCCTCTCAAATTGCTGATTAAAAATGATCATATTACGGTCACTACCTCCTAATGGCTCCTTTACTTTGAGGTCCCTGATCAAATCCGGTTTGTTGCACAACACCAGATCCAGAATTGCCTCCTCCCTGATAGGCTCCATACTGACTCTACATCTCCTGATTCTATGTCTCCACTCGCAAGGGACTGAAGATTTTATATTTCTTCATATTCATAATTTCATTTTTTTAACTATTTATGATTTCTTCATTTCATATTTCTTTACTTCTGACTATTTTAAACACTACACATTTTCTTATGCTGCATCAGTGACGGCATTTCAAAAGTAGTTTAGCTGCCTATAGAGTACTTTTTATGCCTTAGACCATAAAATGTGCTACATAAATGCAGTTCTTTCTTTTATTAACTGCGGTAGTTGTGTGTTTATGCAGAGGAGCATAAGTGAAATACATTTCCATGACAAAATTCCAAACCTAAGTTACTAAATTAGAATAATAAAATATTGCCTGTTTGCAACCGAACACTGTAGATGAGCGAAGGTCACTTAGTCAGTAAAGTACCAATTAAGTATGTTCCCGAAATGGAGAATACAAATGAAAACTGCGGTAATGCTCTTCGGAAATTGGACAATGTTCTATTTTATGATCACAGCAATGCCATATCATCAACACTTGTTGCAAAAGATAATAAGTCACTGTGCGATATTTATTCATTTGTTTTATATCCTCAAGATCATCTTCGCAAATCCTGTGAACAGGGACCAGTGAACAGCCTACTTTGCCTTTTTTTTACACCTATAATATCCATGTTTTATCCCTCTCCCCTCGATGTTTGTCTGCAGCAAGATGAGTTTACAGGGGGTTTGACAGCTTCAATTCGTACAGATATGTGTCCAATCTTTGTAAATATCTGTCTGATGCTAGAATCTATGCAGTTGTCATAAACAGGCATTCTTGTGAACAACAGAAATCTGGACCGTGGTGTCTATCAGTTTGGATTGCAAAGACAGGTAAATTAGGGAAATTTACACAATTTTCAAAATCTTCCACATTGGGATTACTCTGCAAACAGCAGGCTAGAATTGCAGCATGGTACCCTTCTGAATGTAACACCTGAAATCACTAAAGTAATAACTTCCTTGAAAATGAACATGGACTCTATACGTTAAGGTTACACAAATCCACGAGCTACAACATGGGGAAAAATACAGTGGATGTTATTTTTAATGAACAGTGTGTCAACATCAACTATTCTGTCCCAGAGTGAAATCTGAGAAATGAAAAATGAAAACGCCAGGTTAGAAAGTTCCAGCTATGTACTTACCTGATGGAAATGCATTGATTGTGATATTAATATATATATATAATTGTTCAATGAGAGGACTGATGAATTTTTCTTATTGTTTCTGTGACGATCGAAACAATCCATTTGTCAACACAATAAAGTAGATATTGTTATTGTAAAACACCCCTGAAAATCCAAAGAAAATTTCAAGAGGGGCCAAATAAGTCGTGTTGGGAAACAAAGAAATGGCAGAGGAACTGAACAAATATTTTGCATCAGTCTTCAGGTTGGAAGGCACCAGTATTAGACTTTGAAGGGAGTCTGAAGCAGAAGTGAGTGTGGTGGCCATCACTAAGGAGAAGGTACAGGGGAAGCTGATGGGTCTGTGTGGAATTTGTACATTCTCTCCATGTCTGCACGGGTCTCGGACAGGTGCTCTGATTTCCATCCACAGTCCAAAGATGTGCAGGCAAGATGGATCAGCCATGGCAAATGTGAGCTTGCGGGGAAACAGTACAGGGCTGGGTCTTGGTGGGATGTTCTTTGCGGAGGTGGTGCAGACCCAATGGCTTCTTTCCGCACTGTAGGAATTGTATAATTCCGAGAAGATGGTAAATTACATGGACCAGATGGACTACCTCCAAGAGTTCTGAAGGAGATAAGTGAGAAGACCATGCAGGCATTGGTGATCTTTCAGGAATTACTGGAGTCAGGGTGGGTCCCAAGGAGTGCAAAATGGCAAACATAACACCCCTGTTTAAAATGGAGGGTGGCAAAAGACGAGAAATTATAGACCTGTTAGCCTGGCACTGGTCAGTGGGTCAGATTTTAGAGTCTATTATTAAGGATGAGACTGGAGAATACGTGGAAGTACATGGTAAACTGGGCTGAGAAAACACAACTTTGTCAAGGGAAGGTCTCTGTTAGATCCTTTGGGAATGTAACCAGTGAGTTAAAACCAAAGAGAGCCATTGAACTTTACCTATTTGGAATTCCAGAAAGCCTTTGGCAAGGTGACACACAGGAGGCTTCAAAATAAAAAATGAGCTTATGGTGTTCGAGAATAGGGACTGGCATGGAGAGCGGATTGGCGAACTGGCAGAATGCAGAAAGTGGGAATAAAAGGGTCTTTTTCAGGATGGCAGCCAGCAACTACAGGAGTTCCGCAGTCATCAGAGTTCAGACGACAGCCATTCACGTTATACATTAGCAATCCGGACAAAGGAACTAATGGTATTGTCGTCCAAAGGGGGTTGCTGCTAAGTTTGCAGATGACATTTCAATAGAACAAGTCTCACGTCTGTCGTGTGCAAGGTGTTAGAAAGGATTCTGAGGGATAGGATTTAAGACCATGTGGAAGAGCATGGCTTGATTAAATGCAGTCAACACAGCTTTGTGAGGGGCAGGTCATGCCTCACAAACCTTATCAAGTTCTTTGAGGATGTGACTAGAAAAGTTGATGAGGGTTGAGCTGTGGATGTGGTGTATATGGACTTCAGCAAGGCATTTGATAATGTTCCCCATGGTAGGCTCATTCAGAAGGTCAGGAGGAATGGGATACAGGGGAACTTAGCTGCTTGGATACAGAATTGGCTGGCCAACAGAAGACAGCGAGTGGTAGTAGAAGGAAAATATTCTGCCTGGAAGTCAGCGGTGAGTGGTGTTCCACAGGGCGCTGTCCTTGGGCCTCTACTGTTGGTAATTTTTATTAATGACTTGGATGAGGGGATTGAAGGATGGGTCAGCAAGTTTGCAGACGACACAAAGGTTGGAGGTGTCGTTGACAGTATAGAGGGCTGTTGCAGGCTGCAGCGGGACATTGACAGGATGTAGAGATGGGCTGAGAGGTGGCAGATGGAGTTCAACCTGGATAAATGTGAGGTGATGCATTTTGGAAGATCGAACTTGAAAGCTGAGTACAGGATTAAGGAGAGGATTCTTGGCAGTGTGGAGCAACAGAGGGATCTTGGTGTGCAGATACGGAGATCCCTTAAAATGGCCACCCAAGTGGACAGGGTTGTTAAGAAAGCATATGGTGTTTTGGCTTTCATTAACAGGGGGATTGAGTTTAAGCATCGTGAGATCTTGTTGCAGCTCTATAAAACTTTGGTTAGACCGCACTTGGAATACTGTGTCCAGTTATGGTCGCCCTATTATAGGAAAGATATGGATGCTTTGGAGAGGATTCAGGAGGAGGTTTACCAGGATGCTGCCTGGACTGGAGGGCTTATCTTATGAAGAGAGGTTGACTGAGCTCGGACTCTTCTCATTGGAGAAAAGGAGGAGGAGAGGGGACCTAATTGAGGTATACAAGATAATGAGAGGCATAGATAGCGTTGATAGCCAGAGACTATTTTCCAGGGCAGAAAAGGTTAACACAAGGGGTCATAGTTTTAAGCTGGTTGGAGGAAAGTAGAGAGGGGATGTCAGAGGCAGGTTCTTTACGCAGAGAGTTGTGAGGACATGGAATGCGTTGCCAGCAGCAGTTGTGGAAGCAAGGTCATTGGGGTCATTTAAGAGACTGCTGGACATGCATATGGTCACAGAAATTTGCGGGTGCATACATGAGGATCAATGGTCGGCACAACATCGTGGGCTGAAGGGCCTGTTCTGTGCTGTACTGTTCTATTTTCTGTGTTCTATGTTCTATGATAGGTGGAGAGGCAAATAGTGTTGAGGAAGTGGGGAGGTCACAGAGAGTCTGTGGAGAAGTGGAAGTACAGGCATAGACTATTTTCTCAATTGGGAAAGGCTTCAGAAATCTGAAGCACAAAGATGACCCAATTCAGGATTCTTTTAACATGCAGTTTCAGTTGGCAGTTGGGAAGGCAAATGCAATGTCAGCATTCATTTCAAGACGGCAAAAATACAAGAGCAGAGATGTATTGCTGAGGCTGTGTAAGGCTCTGGTCATATTGCATTTGGAATATTAAGAGCAGTTTTTGGCCATCTATCTCAGGAAGGATGTGCTGGCCTTTGTCAGGGTCTAGATGAGGTTCTCAAACATAATCCTGGGGATGAAGTGAGGAGTGGCTGAGAACTCTGGGCCTGTACTTGATGGAGTTTAGAAGGATGAAAGGGGTCACACTGAAGGTAATTCAGGCCTGGATAGAGTGGACATGGAGATGATGTTTCCACAAGTAGGAGAGACCAGGACCTGAGGGCACAGCCTCAGAGTCAAAGGGACCACCCTTCAGGATGGAGTTGAGGAAGAATTTCTTCAGTCAGAAAGTTGTGAGTCTGTGGAACTCATTGATGCAGAAAGCTGTGGAAGCCAAGTCAGAGTTGATTTCAGGCAGAGATAGACATGTTCTTGCTTCGTAAGGACACAGGAGGTTGAGAATGATAGATCCCACTCAATGGGCTGAATGGTCTAATTCTGTTCTGAAATCTGAAGGTCCAAAACACTGGAGTGAATCAGTTCAGTGTTATTTTTATTGCACTGCAAGGACAGTATCTCTCCAAAACACCTAACAAATTTTCTCACTCTGTTGTTGCAAACCTATTCAATAACTAGCAACAATGCTCCTGCAGTGCCTATCTCAGCCGACGCTCGTTAGTTGTCCACTCATCGTAACTGCAAGTGTTTGCCACCACTGAAACATCCCTGTATTACTGGCACTAGTGCCATGTTTAAAGGCTATTGTGAACCAGTAAAATGCCCAGAATCCAGAACTGCCTTATACAGTTCATAGCATTTGTCCCAGACAGGGCAGGAAAGGGGAAATTAGCACCTTACTTTACAGTTGGAGACCTGGAAATCCTGGTGGATGGATTGGTGCAGTGGAGGACTGTCCTCTTTCCCAAAGACAAGCACAGGAGGCCACGACACAAGACTCGGCCAGACTCATCTGAGTCTGTCCAGTGTCAATGCAGTCTCAACCACCAAAAGAGCCATACAGCAGTGCTGTAAGATCAGTGACCTCTGCTCCAACAGAAGAGGAGCCTCATTGGAGATAATGGGAACTGCAGATGCTGGAGAATTCCAAGATAATAAAATGTGAGGCTGGATGAACACAGCAGGCCAAGCAGCATCTCAGGAGCACAAAAGCTGATGTTTTGGGCCTAGACCCTTCATCGGAGAGGGGGATGGGGAGACTGAACTGGAATAAATAGGGAGAGAGGGGGAGGCGGACCGAAGATGGAGAGTAAAGAAGATAGGTGAAGAGAGTATAGGTGGGGAGGTAGGGAGGGGATAGGTCAGTCCAGGGAAGACGGACAGGTCAAGGAGGTGGGATGAGGTTAGTAGGTAGATGGGGGTGCGGCTTGGGGTGGGAGGAAGGGATGGGTGAGAGGAAGAACTGGTTAGGGAGGCAGAGACAGGTTGGACTGGTTTTGGGACGCAGTGGGTGGGGGGCAAGAGCTGGGCTGGTTGTGTGGTGCAGTGGGGGGAGGGGACGAACTGGGCTGGTTTTGGGATGCAGTAGGGGAAGGGGAGATTTTGAAACTGGTGAAGTCCACATTGATACCATTAGGCTGCAGGGTTCCCAGGCAGAATATGAGTTGCTGTTCCTGCAACCTTCGGGTGGCTGGCATCATTGTGGCACTGCAGGAGGTCCATGATGGACATGTCATCGAGAGAATGGGAGGGGGAGTGGAAATGGTTTGCGACTGGGAGGTGCAGTTGTTTGTTACGAACTGAGCGGAGGTGTTCTGCAAAGCGGTCTCCAAGCCTCCGCTTGGTTTCCCCAATGTAGAGGAAGCCGCACCGGGTACAGTGGATGCAGTATACCACATTGGCAGATGTGCAGGTGAACCTCTGCTTGATGTGGAATGTCATCTTGGGGCCTGGGATAGGGGTGAGGGAGGTGGTGTGGGGGCAAGTGTCGCATTTCCTGCGGTTGCAGGGGAAGGTGCCGGGTGTGGTGGGGTTGGAGGGCAGTGTGGAGCGAACAAGGGAGTCACGGAGAGAGTGGTCTCTCCAGAAAGCAGACAGGGGTGGGGATGGAAAAATGTCTTGGGTGGTGGGGTCGGATTGTAAATGGCGAAAGTGTCGGAGGATGATGCGTTGTATCCGGAGGTTGGTAGGGTCGTGTGTGAGAACGAGGGGGATCCTCTTAGGGCGGTTGTGGCGGGGGCGGGGTGTGAGGGATGTGTTGCGGGAAATACGGGAGACGCGGTCAAGGGCGTTCTCGATCACTGTGGGGGGAAGTTGCTGTCCTAGAAGAACTTGGACATCTGGGATGTGCGGGAGTGGAATGTCTTATCGTGGGAGCAGATGCGGCGGAGGCGGAGGAATTGAGAATAGTGAATGGAATTTTTGCAGGAGGGTGGGTGGGAGGAGGTGTATTCTAGGTAGCTGTGGGAATCGGTGGGCTTGAAATGGACATCAGTTACAAGCTGGTTGCCTGAGATGGAGACTGAGAGGTCCAGGAAGGTGAGGGATGTGCTGGAGATGGCCCAGGTGAACTGAAGGTTGCGGTGGAAGGTGTTGGTGAAGTGGATGAACTGTTCGAGCTCCTCTGGGGAGCAAGAGGCGGCGCCGATACAGTCATCAATGTACCGGAGGAAGAGGTGCGGTTTGGGGCCTGTGTAGGTACGGAAGAGGGACCGTTCCACGTAACCTACAAAGAGGCAGGCATAGCTGGGGCCCATGCGGGTACCCATGGCCACCCCCTTAGTCTGTAGGAAGTGGGAGGAGTCAAAAGAGAAGTTGTTGAGGGTGAGGACGAGTTCAGCTAGGCGGATGAGAGCGTCGGTGGAGGGGGACTGGTCGGGCCTGCGGGACAGGAAGAAGCAGAGGGCTTTGAGGCCATCTGCATGCGGAATGCAGGTGTATAGGGACTGGACGTCCATGGTGAATATGAGGTGTTGGGGGCCAGGGAATTGGAAGTCCTGGAGGAGGTGGAGGGCGTGGGTGGTGTCACGGACGTAGGTGGGGAGTTCCTGGACCAAAGGGGAGAAAATGGAGTCCAGATAGGTGGAGATGAGTTCGGTGGGGCAGGAGCAGGCCGAGACGATGGGTCGACCAGGGCAGGCAGGTTTGTGGATTTTGCGAAGGAGATAGAAACGGCCGTGCGGGGTTGGGGAACAATGAGGTTGGAGGATGTGGGTGGGAGGTCCCCTGAGGTGATGAGGTCGTGAATGGTGTTGGAGATGATGGTTTGGTCATGTGGGTGTGGGGTCATGATCGAGGGGGCAGTAGGAGGTGGTGTCGGAGAGTTGGCGTCTGGCCTCAGCGATGTAGAGGTCAGTGCGCCATACTACCACTGCGCCACCCTTGTCTGCGGGTTTGATGGTGAGGTTGGGGTTGGAGCGGAGGGAGCGGAGGGCTGCCCGTTCTGCGGGGGAGAGGTTGGAGTGGGTGAGAGGGGTGGAGAGGTTGAGGTGGTTAATGTCTCGACGGCAGTTGGAGATGAAGAGGTCGAGGGAGGGTAGGAGGCCTAGGGGTGGTGTCCAGGAGGACGACTTGTGTTGGAAGCGGGTGAAGGGGTCAGTGGAAGGAGGGTTAGGTTCCCGGTTGAAGAAGTAGGCATGGAGGCAAAGACGGCGGAAAAACTGCTCTCTGTCCAACCGTGACTGGTATCATTGGTCTGTGCTACCTCACATTCACACTCTCTCTAATTCTGCACCACCCTTCAGCACAGCTCATGTAATACCATTCTCACCAAAGCATTCAATGTCTGTCTTCACTTGCTCTCGCCTACTTGAGGGCCCAAGGCTATTAATCCTCTATGTTCTCTGTGCCTCTTGCTCTCACCCAGGAGACCTCACCTCCCTTCCCAAACATACATGAGCACTAACAAATGCACCAGCTCATTTCATCTCACTCAATCACTCCCTTTGTTTCATTCCAGGAAAAACAGCCCACCCTAGGGCAGAAAGAGCCAACACAGGTAGTGAGGTGTCTAACGTTTGACTTCTCACAACCTATGAGGACAGTGTCCTGACCATGATCATCCTGAGCAGCCAACTGATTGCATCCAAGCCCCTCGAGTGATATCAGACAATGCCCTGGAGTTACCTCGATCTGCTGCCTGGAACTGCCTCCCTTGACTGGAGACCATTCCCCTCAGAACCTGAAGAACGACCATGTGGTTGGAGACAATGCAACGCGTTCTGTGCTTCTGCAGCTGGCACATGCTGCAGGTGTGAGATCAACATATCACGGTGCTGAACGGCAACACACCCACTCCTTTGATTGATGACTGCTGACAAACATGACAAGCTGTCTGGCTTGGTCTCGATGCCAAAAAGTTAATCAACATACTAGTGTTATGAGTCTGAGAGATGTGGCGGAGAGGGCAACCCATAAAAAGACAAAGCAAATGAAGACAAGGCAGAGGAGCTGTTAGCATTCATGCAGGGACAAAATGAGAGTGGAGAGCTCAAGCAAGGTGTCCTGATGTGTAACGTGGCCCAATACACGAATGGGTGCCTGTTCCTGCATATAAAAGTGCCCTGGCAGTAGCACTGCAATGAGGGGGGCTGCTGCAATCCAAAATGCAGCAATGAAGTACAGAAGAGTACTGAAAGCAGATCTGAGATGTGCCATGATGTGCTGAGGCTGGAACATGCCACATGTCAAAACTGTGGACATGGGGTGCTACTGATGGGTGTGGCTGCAGATGCTGGTGACGAGTGTCCAAGTTGGGGGTCCAGAGGAGCATTGAGCAATGTGGAAGCATCACACACCCACTCAGAATTTCATTTCGGTAATTCTGAGCGTCTAGTTTCTGTCTGGCAGGTACAAAAATGGAATAAGTATTAATGAGGGCGGTACTCAGAAATAATGCATGCCGTTCAGTGCTCCCTCGCGAGAATTTCAGCTCAATGTCGACAATTTCACTGGAAAATGCAACATTTTGGTTTTGACACCCTGAAGCACCTTGAGCCGCTATCAATATGAAGGGTACGTACCTAATGAAGAATGTCAAAATTTACAGTCGCAATAACGATTTAATATTGGAACACACCTCATGCAAACAAAGCTCAATTTTATATAAATGGAAAATTGGAGGCGATTTGGGGTGGATAGAAGGACACCGGAGGTTTAACCCTGGACGTTCATCTCCAAATCTTAGAATTATATCCAGCTTGGACTGAAAAAAAATAAAAATCTCTCCACTTGCAAGGATTCCCCAATATACTGTCACAGTCTTAATACATTTCCAAGTGAAGTGCATAACATTATTCCTAAATGGAGTTTACTAAACCATCTGACTGAGATAAGCTGAACGACAATTAGCCTGGAAAATACCACAATGGCACAGTTAATGCTCTTCAAGATACTGGCTAGGTTAAAAAGTCTCAGTTACGAGATAGACTGGTATGCTGGGTTTGTGTTTCTTGGAGCAGAGGAAGCTGAGGTGGGGGTCGGGATATGATTGAGGCAGAAAAAATTATGACAGGCCCTGGCAGAATACATTGTGAGAATCCTTTCCCCATGGCACATGTGTCTAAGACCAGATGGCACAAGTTTAAGGTGAGGATTAAATGCTTTGGAGGAAGTCTGAGGAAAAGCTTTTTCATCAACAAAGTGGACATATGGAGCACGCTGCCTGAGAGGGTAGTTGAGGCAGGTATTCTCAACATTTAAAAAGCATCTGGGATGAGCATTTAAAATGCTAGGTCAAAGTAGGCTAGGGACCAAGTGTAGATAAATGAGATTAGTGTAGTTTGGTGTTTGTTGGGAGGCATAGACATGGTGTTTCTATGCTGTGTGACTCTACGAGATTGAGGGTCACATAAAAACTTATTCTGCATCTGGCTGTTTATTCCTTGACATTAACTGGATGATGTTCATATTGTGTACTTTATACACGTCTTTCTCCAGCACTAACATTTGTCACCGTGAAGAGCATTACAATCAGAGTGTCAAGATGTCTCCCATGATCCTGTACAGATCTGACCAAATGGAATCAAAAGTATATGGTCGGCACAACATCGTGGGCTGAAGAGCCTGTTCTGTGCTGTACTGTTCTATGTTCTACGTTCTATATCAGTTTCAATTTTATGATTTAAAACAAAAGTCGCTAAAACTTTCAACTACTTTATCACTTGCACTGAAATGAAATTAGAACATACTGAAGCCTTATGTCAACAATACTAGGATTGATTTTAATCAGTTGACAATCTTCACATTTACTTAACTGATCAAAATCCAAAATGTAGGATGCAGTTTAATGCACCTTAGGACAATCTAAACATACTACATTCAAGTGTAAATCATACATACGTATCAAAGACGTTCAGCAGCCAGTTCAGACACATGTCGACACAGAGTGACACATTGACCTAGTCTTTGTGATTTTGTTCCAAACCATCATAAATGGACGTTAAACAGTTGATTACTTCAGTTACATTTAGAAGTTGCTCGTTTTGTGTCAATTTGTGTCGATCAAAGACGTCTTGTGCTGTGTGCAACTCCAACAGATCCACTACAAAGGAGGAAGAAAACTAACTTCGATTACAGTTTTAACTTATTGAGCTATCAAATAAAATTAATTCCTTTATTGGGCCGACAAATAAATACAATGATCAAGAAAAGTACTCTGGAATGATGGAAACAGGCCATTTCCTTTTCAAATGCAATATGTCAAATCTAACTAGGGAACCGTCAGTGATAATGTATGGTTTAGAAGGGGTGGACACTAGGAAGTTGTTTCCGTTAGGCGGGGAGACTAGGACCCGTGGGCACAGCCTTAAAATTAGATGGGGTAAATTTAAAACTGAAATGAGACGACACGTCTTCAGCCAGAGAGTGGTGGGCTTGTGAATTCATTGCCGCAGAGTGCAGTGGAGGCCGGGACGTTGGATGCCTTCCAGGCAGAGATCAACAAATTCTTGAT
The DNA here is from genome assembly GCF_030684315.1 of Stegostoma tigrinum. Classification (NCBI taxonomy): domain Eukaryota; kingdom Metazoa; phylum Chordata; class Chondrichthyes; order Orectolobiformes; family Stegostomatidae; genus Stegostoma; species Stegostoma tigrinum. Next base: position 8,516,738 of record NC_081397.1, on the reverse strand, counting down.
CTCAAAAGGAATCAAGGGCTAGGGGGAGAATGCAGGGAAGTGGTGTTGAAATGCCCATCAGCCATGATTTAAATGGCAGAGTGGACTTGATTGGCCGAATGGTCTTACTTCTACTCCTATCTTATGATGCTGGTCATATTCTGTCGTTTGATTCAGTAATTTCTGCAGAACAATGGTGGAGGAACAGCAGCTTTATAAGTTATGAAGCACTCCTTTATATTTATGAAGCAGGACTCAGAACAGTTTAAACTAAAACATCAATCTCTTTCAACCGACGTGCATTCTCATTACACCCAAATCCAAAGTACAATCGAATTGGCTCTTTACTCGTTTCAAATAGTGGATCTTACAACCCCTATTTCACTGCTGGTAATCAGCATTCTTTTAAATCACACTCGGTCGCAGCGATGAAGTGTGTTAATCACATGTTCTTGTTAATTTTAAAAAGGTCTCTGTCTGTCTGTCTGTCTGTCTGTCTCTGTCCCTGTCCCTGCCTCCCTGTCCCTGTCCCTGCCTCCCTGTCCCTGTCCCTGTCCCTGCCTCCCTGTCCCTGTCCCTGCCTCCCTGTCCCTGTCCCTGTCCCTGCCTCCCTGTCCCTGTCCCTGCCTCCCTGTCCCTGTCCCTGCCTCCCTGTCCCTGTCCCTGTCCCTGCCTCCCTGTCCCTGTCCCTGTCCCTGCCTCCCTGTCCCTGTCCCTGTCCCTGCCTCCCTGTCCCTGTCCCTGCCTCCCTGTCCCTGTCCCTGTCCCTGCCTCCCTGTCCCTGTCCCTGTCCCTGCCTCCCTGTCCCTGTCCCTGTCCCTGCCTCCCTGTCCCTGTCCCTGCCTCCCTGTCCCTGTCCCTGTCCCTGCCCCTGCCTCCCTGTCCCTGTCCCTGCGCCCCTGTCCCTGTCCCTGCCTCCCTGTCCCTGTCCCTGTCCCTGCCTCCCTGTCCCTGTCCCTGCCTCCCTGTCCCTGCCTCCCTGTCCCTGCCCCTGCCTCCCTCTCCCTGTCCCTGTCCCTGTCCCTGTCCCTGCGCCCCTGTCCCTGTCCCTGCCTCCCTGTCCCTGTCCCTGTCCCTGCCTCCCTGTCCCTGTCCCTGCCTCCCTGTCCCTGCCTCCCTGTCCCTGCCCCTGCCTCCCTCTCCCTGTCCCTGTCCCTGTCCCTGCGCCCCTGTCCCTGTCCCTGCGCCCCTGTCCCTGTCCCTGCCTCCCTGTCCCTGCCTCCCTGTCCCTGCCCCTGCCTCCCTCTCCCTGTCCCTGTCCCTGTCCCTGTCCCTGCGCCCCTGTCCCTGTCCCTGCGCCCCTGTCCCTGTCCCTGCCTCCCTGTCCCTGTCCCTGTCCCTGTCCCTGCGCCCCTGTCCCTGTCCCTGCGCCCCTGTCCCTGTCCCTGCCTCCCTGTCCCTGTCCCTGCCTCCCTGTCCCTGCCTCCCTGTCCCTGTCCCTGTCCCTGCCTCCCTGTCCCTGTCCCTGTCCCTGCCTCGCTCTCCCTGTCCCTGTCCCTGTCCCTGTCCCTGCGCCCCTGTCCCTGTCCCTGCCTCCCTGTCCCTGTCCCTGCCTCCCTGTCCCTGTCCCTGTCCCTGCCTCCCTGTCCCTGTCCCTGTCCCTGCCTCCCTGTCCCTGTCCCTGCCTCCCTGTCCCTGTCCCTGTCTCCCTGCCTCCCTGTCCCTGTCCCTGCGCCCCTGTCCCTGTCCCTGCCTCCCTGTCCCTGTCCCTGTCCCTGTCTCCCTGCCTCCCTGTCCCTGTCCCTGCCTCCCTGTCCCTGTCCCTGCCTCCCTGTCCCTGTCCCTGTCCCTGCCTCCCTCTCCCTGTCCCTGTCCCTGTCCCTGTCCCTGCGCCCCTGTCCCTGTCCCTGCGCCCCTGTCCCTGTCCCTGCCTCCCTGTCCCTGTCCCTGCCTCCCTGTCCCTGTCCCTGCCTCCCTGTCCCTGTCCCTGCCTCCCTGTCCCTGTCCCTGTCCCTGCCTCCCTGTCCCTCTCCCTGTCCCTGTCCCTGTCCCTGTCCCTGCGCCCCTGTCCCTGTCCCTGCGCCCCTGTCCCTGTCCCTGCGCCCCTGTCCCTGTCCCTGCCTCCCTGTCCCTGTCCCTGCCTCCCTGTCCCTGTCCCTGCCTCCCTGTCCCTGTCCCTGTCCCTGCCTCCCTGTCCCTGTCCCTGCCTCCCTGTCCCTGTCCCTGCCTCCCTGTCCCTGTCCCTGCCTCCCTGTCCCTGTCCCTGTCCCTGCCTCCCTGTCCCTCTCCCTGTCCCTGTCCCTGTCCCTGTCCCTGCGCCCCTGTCCCTGTCCCTGCGCCCCTGTCCCTGTCCCTGCGCCCCTGTCCCTGTCCCTGCCTCCCTGTCCCTGTCCCTGCCTCCCTGTCCCTGTCCCTGCCTCCCTGTCCCTGTCCCTGTCCCTGCCTCCCTGTCCCTGTCCCTGCCTCCCTGTCCCTCTCCCTGTCCCTGTCCCTGTCCCTGTCCCTGCGCCCCTGTCCCTGTCCCTGCGCCCCTGTCCCTGTCCCTGCGCCCCTGTCCCTGTCCCTGCCTCCCTGTCCCTGTCCCTGCCTCCCTGTCCCTGTCCCTGTCCCTGCCTCCCTGTCCCTCTCCCTGTCCCTGTCCCTGTCCCTGTCCCTGCGCCCCTGTCCCTGTCCCTGCGCCCCTGTCCCTGTCCCTGCGCCCCTGTCCCTGTCCCTGCCTCCCTGTCCCTGTCCCTGTCCCTGCCTCCCTGTCCCTGTCCCTGTCCCTGCCTCCCTGTCCCTGTCCCTGTCCCTGCCTCCCTGTCCCTGTCCCTGTCCCTGCGCCCCTGTCCCTGTCCCTGCGCCCCTGTCCCTGTCCCTGCGCCCCTGTCCCTGTCCCTGCCTCCCTGTCCCTCTCCCTGCCTCCCTGTCCCTCTCCCTGCCTCCCTGTCCCTCTCCCTGCCTCCCTGTCCCTCTCCCTGTCCCTGTCCCTGTCCCTGTCTCCCTGCCTCCCTGTCCCTTTCCCTGCCTCCCTGTCCCTGTCCCTGCCTCCCTGTCCCTGTCCCTGTCTCCCTGCCTCCCTGTCCCTGTCCCTGCCTCCCTGTCCCTGTCCCTGTCTCCCTGCCTCCCTGTCCCTGTCCCTGTCCCTGCCTCCCTGTCCCTGTCCCTGTCCCTGCCTCCCTGTCCCTGTCCCTGCCTCCCAGTCCCTGTCCCTGCCTCCCTGTCCCTGCCTCCCTGTCCCTGTCCCTGTCTCCCTGCCTCCCTGTCCCTGTCCCTGTCTCCCTGCCTCCCTGTCCCTGTCCCTGCCTCCCTGTCCCTGTCCCTGTCCCTGCCTCCCTGTCCCTGTCCCTGTCCCTGCCTCCGCCTCCCTGTCCCTGTCCCTGTCCCTGCCCCCCTGTCCCTGTCCCTGCCCCCCTGTCCCTGTCCCTGCCTCCCTGTCCCTGTCCCTGCCTCCCTGTCCCTGTCCCTGTCTCCCTGCCTCCCTGCCTCCCTGTCCCTGTCCCTGCCTCCCTGTCCCTGTCCCTGCCTCCCTGTCCCTGTCCCTGCCTCCCTGTCCCTCTCCCTGTCCCTGTCCCTGTCCCTGTCTCCCTGCCTCCCTGTCCCTGTCCCTGCCTCCCTGTCCCTGTCCCTGTCTCCCTGCCTCCCTGTCCCTGTCCCTGCCTCCCTGTCCCTGTCCCTGCCTCCCTGTCCCTGTCCCTGTATCCCTGCCTCCCTGTCCCTGTCCCTGTCTCCCTGTCCCTGTCCCTGCCTCCCTGTCCCTGTCCCTGTCTCCCTGCCTCGCTGTCCCTGTCCCTGTCCCTGCCTCCCTGTCCCTGTCCCTGTCCCTGCCTCCCTGTCCCTGTCCCTGCCTCCCTGTCCCTGTCCCTGCCTCCCTGTCCCTGTCCCTGCCTCCCTGTCCCTGTCCCTGTCTCCCTGCCTCCCTGTCCCTGTCCCTGTCTCCCTGCCTCCCTGTCCCTGTCCCTGCCTCCCTGTCCCTGTCCCTGTCCCTGCCTCCCTGTCCCTGTCCCTGTCCCTGCCCCCCTGTCCCTGTCCCTGCCCCCCTGTCCCTGTCCCTGCCTCCCTGTCCCTGTCCCTGCCTCCCTGTCCCTGTCCCTGTCTCCCTGCCTCCCTGCCTCCCTGTCCCTGTCCCTGCCTCCCTGTCCCTGTCCCTGCCTCCCTGTCCCTGTCCCTGTCTCCCTGCCTCCCTGTCCCTGCCTCCCTGTCCCTGTCTCCCTGCCTCCCTGTCCCTGTCCCTGTCCCTGCCTCCCTGCCTCCCTGTCCCTGCCTCCCTGTCCCTGTCTCCCTGCCTCCCTGTCCCTGTCCCTGTCTCCCTGCCTCCCTGTCCCTGTCCCTGCCTCCCTGTCCCTGTCCCTGTCTCCCTGCCTCCCTGTCCCTGTCCCTGTCTCCCTGCCTCCCTGTCCCTGTCCCTGCCTCCCTGCCTCCCTGTCCCTGTCCCTGCCTCCCTGCCTCCCTGCCTCCCTGTCCCTGTCCCTGCCTCCCTGCCTCCCTGTCCCTGTCCCTGCCTCCCTGCCTCCCTGCCTCCCTGTCCCTGTCCCTGTCTCCCTGCCTCCCTGCCTCCCTGTCCCTGTCCCTGTCTCCCTGCCTCCCTGTCCCTGCCTCCCTGTCCCTGTCCCTGTCTCCCTGCCTCCCTGTCCCTGTCCCTGTCTCCCTGCCTCCCTGTCCCTGTCCCTGCCTCCCTGCCTCCCTGCCTCCCTGTCCCTGTCCCTGTCTCCCTGCCTCCCTGTCCCTGTCCCTGTCCCTGTCTCCCTGCCTCCCTGTCCCTGTCCCTGTCTCCCTGCCTCCCTGTCCCTGTCCCTGTCTCCCTGCCTCCCTGCCTCCCTGTCCCTGTCCCTGTCTCCCTGCCTCCCTGTCCCTGCCTCCCTGTCCCTGTCCCTGTCTCCCTGCCTCCCTGTCCCTGCCTCCCTGCCTCCCTGTCCCTGCCTCCCTGCCTCCCTGTCCCTGTCCCTGTCCCCCTGCCTCCCTGTCCCTGCCTCCCTGTCCCTGTCCCTGTCTCCCTGTCCCTGTCCCTGTCTCCCTGCCTCCCTGTCCCTGTCCCTGTCTCCCTGCCTCCCTGCCTCCCTGTCCCTGTCCCTGTTTCCCTGCCTCCCTGTCCCTGCCTCCCTGTCCCTGTCCCTGTCTCCCTGCCTCCCTGTCCCTGCCTCCCTGTCCCTGTCTCCCTGCCTCCCTGTCCCTGTCCCTGCCTCCCTGCCTCCCTGTCCCTGTCCCTGTCTCCCTGCCTCCCTGTCCCTGTCTCCCTGCCTCCCTGTCCCTGTCCCTGTCTCCCTGCCTCCCTGTCCCTGTCCCTGCCTCCCTGCCTCCCTGCCTCCCTGCCTCCCTGTCCCTGTCTCCCTGCCTCCCTGTCCCTGTCCCTGTCTCCCTGCCTCCCTGTCCCTGTCCCTGTCTCCCTGCCTCCCTGCCTCCCTGTCCCTGTCCCTGTCTCCCTGCCTCCCTGTCCCTGCCTCCCTGTCCCTGTCCCTGTCTCCCTGCCTCCCTGTCCCTGCCTCCCTGTCCCTGTCTCCCTGCCTCCCTGCCTCCCTGTCCCTGCCTCCCTGTCCCTGTCTCCCTGCCTCCCTGCCTCCCTGTCCCTGTCCCTGTCCCCCTGCCTCCCTGTCCCTGTCCCTGTCTCCCTGCCTCCCTGTCCCTGTCCCTGTCTCCCTGCCTCCCTGCCTCCCTGTCCCTGTCCCTGTCTCCCTGCCTCCCTGTCCCTGCCTCCCTGTCCCTGTCCCTGTCTCCCTGCCTCCCTGTCCCTGCCTCCCTGTCCCTGTCTCCCTGCCTCCCTGCCTCCCTGTCCCTGTCCCTGTCTCCCTGCCTCCCTGTCCCTGCCTCCCTGTCCCTGTCCCTGTCTCCCTGCCTCCCTGTCCCTGTCCCTGTCTCCCTGCCTCCCTGTCCCTGTCCCTGCCTCCCTGCCTCCCTGCCTCCCTGTCCCTGCCTCCCTGTCCCTGTCCCTGTCTCCCTGCCTCCCTGTCCCTGTCTCCCTGCCTCCCTGTCCCTGTCCCTGTCTCCCTGCCTCCCTGCCTCCCTGTCCCTGTCTCCCTGCCTCCCTGCCTCCCTGTCCCTGTCTCCCTGCCTCCCTGTCCCTGCCTCCCTGTCCCTGTCCCTGTCTCCCTGCCTCCCTGTCCCTGCCTCCCTGTCCCTGTCTCCCTGCCTCCCTGTCCCTGTCCCTGCCTCCCTGCCTCCCTGTCCCTGTCCCTGCCTCCCTGCCTCCCTGTCCCTGCCTCCCTGTCCCTGTCCCTGCCTCCCTGTCCCTGTCCCTGTCTCCCTGCCTCCCTGTCCCTGTCCCTGCCTCCCTGCCTCCCTGTCCCTGTCTCCCTGCCTCCCTGTCCCTGTCCCTGTCTCCCTGCCTCCCTGCCTCCCTGTCCCTGTCCCTGTCTCCCTGCCTCCCTGTCCCTGTCCCTGTCTCCCTGCCTCCCTGTCCCTGCCTCCCTGTCCCTGTCTCCCTGCCTCCCTGTCCCTGTCCCTGCCTCCCTGCCTCCCTGTCCCTGTCCCTGTCTCCCTGCCTCCCTGTCCCTGTCCCTGTCTCCCTGCCTCCCTGTCCCTGCCTCCCTGTCCCTGTCCCTGTCTCCCTGCCTCCCTGTCCCTGCCTCCCTGTCCCTGTCTCCCTGCCTCCCTGTCCCTGCCTCCCCGCCTCCCTGTCCCTGTCCCTGCCTCCCTGCCTCCCTGTCCCTGTCCCTGCCTCCCTGCCTCCCTGTCCCTGTGCCTGTCTCCCTGCCTCCCTGTCCCTGTCCCTGTCTCCCTGCCTCCCTGTCCCTGCCTCCCTGTCCCTGTCCCTGTCTCCCTGCCTCCCTGTCCCTGCCTCCCTGTCCCTGTCTCCCTGCCTCCCTGTCCCTGCCTCCCTGCCTCCCTGTCCCTGTCCCTGCCTCCCTGCCTCCCTGTCCCTGTCCCTGCCTCCCTGCCTCCCTGTCCCTGTCCCTGTCTCCCTGCCTCCCTGTCCCTGCCTCCCTGTCCCTGTCTCCCTGCCTCCCTGTCCCTGCCTCCCTGTCCCTGCCTCCCTGCCTCCCTGTCCCTGCCTCCCTGTCCCTGCCTCCCTGCCTCCCTGTCCCTGCCTCCCTGTCCCTGTCCCTGCCTCCCTGCCTCCCTGTCCCTGTCCCTGTCTCCCTGCCTCCCTGTCCCTGCCTCCCTGTCCCTGTCTCCCTGCCTCCCTGTCCCTGCCTCCCTGTCCCTGTCTCCCTGCCTCCCTGTCCCTGCCTCCCTGTCCCTGCCTCCCTGCCTCCCTGTCCCTGTCCCTGCCTCCCTGCCTCCCTGTCCCTGTCCCTGCCTCCCTGTCTCCCTGCCTCCCTGTCCCTGCCTCCCTGTCCCTGCCTCCCTGTCCCTGTCTCCCTGCCTCCCTGTCCCTGCCTCCCTGCCTCCCTGTCCCTGTCCCTGCCTCCCTGCCTCCCTGTCCCTGTCCCTGCCTCCCTGCCTCCCTGTCCCTGCCTCCCTGCCCCTGCCTCCCTGCCTCCCTGTCCCTGCCCCTGCCTCCCTGTCCCTGTCCCTGCCTCCCTGCCTCCCTGTCCCTGTCCCTGCCTCCCTGTCCCTGTCCCTGCCTCCCTGTCCCTGTCCCTGTCTCCCTGCCTCCCTGTCCCTGTCCCTGTCTCCCTGCCTCCCTGTCCCCCTGCCTCCCTGCCTCCCTGTCCCTGTCTCCCTGCCTCCCTGTCCCTGCCTCCCTGTCCCTGTCCCTGTCTCCCTGCCTCCCTGTCCCTGCCTCCCTGTCCCTGTCTCCCTGCCTCCCTGTCCCTGTCCCTGCCTCCCTGCCTCCCTGTCCCTGTCCCTGCCTCCCTGCCTCCCTGTCCCTGCCTCCCTGTCCCTGTCCCTGTCTCCCTGCCTCCCTGTCCCTGTCCCTGTCTCCCTGCCTCCCTGTCCCTGTCCCTGTCTCCCTGCCTCCCTGTCCCTGCCTCCCTGTCCCTGTCCCTGTCTCCCTGCCTCCCTGTCCCTGCCTCCCTGTCCCTGTCTCCCTGCCTCCCTGTCCCTGTCCCTGCCTCCCTGCCTCCCTGTCCCTGTCCCTGTCTCCCTGCCTCCCTGTCCCTGCCTCCCTGCCTCCCTGTCCCTGTCCCTGTCTCCCTGCCTCCCTGTCCCTGTCCCTGCCTCCCTGCCTCCCTGCCTCCCTGTCCCTGCCTCCCTGTCCCTGTCTCCCTGCCTCCCTGTCCCTGTCCCTGTCTCCCTGCCTCCCTGTCCCCGTCCCTGTCTCCCTGCCTCCCTGCCTCCCTGTGCCTGTCTCCCTGCCTCCCTGTCCCTGCCTCCCTGTCCCTGTCCCTGTCTCCCTGCCTCCCTGTCCCTGCCTCCCTGTCCCTGTCTCCCTGCCTCCCTGTCCCTGTCCCTGCCTCCCTGCCTCCCTGTCCCTGTCCCTGCCTCCCTGCCTCCCTGTCCCTGCCTCCCTGTCCCTGTCCCTGCCTCCCTGTCCCTGTCCCTGCCTCCCTGCCTCCCTGTCCCTGTCCCTGTCTCCCTGCCTCCCTGTCCCTGTCCCTGTCTCCCTGCCTCCCTGTCCCTGCCTCCCTGTCCCTGTCCCTGTCTCCCTGCCTCCCTGTCCATGCCTCCCTGTCCCTGTCTCCCTGCCTCCCTGTCCCTGCCTCCCCGCCTCCCTGTCCCTGTCCCTGCCTCCCTGCCTCCCTGTCCCTGTCCCTGCCTCCCTGCCTCCCTGTCCCTGTCCCTGTCTCCCTGCCTCCCTGTCCCTGTCCCTGCCTCCCTGCCTCCCTGTCCCTGTCCCTGCCTCCCAGTCCCTGTCCCTGCCTCCCTGCCTCCCTGTCCCTGTCTCCCTGCCTCCCTGTCCCTGTCCCTGCCTCCCTGCCTCCCTGTCCCTGTCCCTGTCTCCCTGCCTCCCTGTCCCTGTCCCTGTCTCCCTGCCTCCCTGTCCCTGCCTCCCTGTCCCTGTCTCCCTGCCTCCCTGTCCCTGTCCCTGCCTCCCTGCCTCCCTGTCCCTGTCCCTGTCTCCCTGCCTCCCTGTCCCTGCCTCCCTGTCCCTGCCTCCCTGTCCCTGCCTCCCTGTCCCTGTCTCCCTGCCTCCCTGTCCCTGCCTCCCTGTCCCTGCCTCCCTGCCTCCCTGTCCCTGCCTCCCTGTCCCTGTCTCCCTGCCTCCCTGTCCCTGCCTCCCTGTCCCTGTCTCCCTGCCTCCCTGTCCCTGTCCCTGCCTCCCTGCCTCCCTGTCCCTGTCCCTGTCTCCCTGCCTCCCTGTCCCTGTCCCTGTCTCCCTGCCTCCCTGTCCCTGCCTCCCTGTCCCTGTCTCCCTGCCTCCCTGTCCCTGTCCCTGCCTCCCTGCCTCCCTGTCCCTGTCCCTGTCTCCCTGCCTCCCTGTCCCTGCCTCCCTGTCCCTGTCTCCCTGCCTCCCTGTCCCTGCCTCCCTGTCCCTGTCTCCCTGCCTCCCTGTCCCTGCCTCCCTGTCCCTGCCTCCCTGCCTCCCTGTCCCTGCCTCCCTGTCCCTGTCTCCCTGCCTCCCTGTCCCTGCCTCCCTGTCCCTGTCTCCCTGCCTCCCTGTCCCTGTCTCCCTGCCTCCCTGTCCCTGTCCCTGCCTCCCTGCCTCCCTGTCCCTGTCCCTGTCTCCCTGCCTCCCTGTCCCTGCCTCCCTGTCCCTGTCTCCCTGCCTCCCTGTCCCTGTCCCTGCCTCCCTGCCTCCCTGTCCCTGTCCCTGTCTCCCTGCCTCCCTGTCCCTGTCTCCCTGCCTCCCTGTCCCTGCCTCCCTGTCCCTGTCTCCCTGCCTCCCTGTCCCTGCCTCCCTGTCCCTGCCTCCCTGCCTCCCTGTCCCTGCCTCCCTGTCCCTGTCTCCCTGCCTCCCTGTCCCTGCCTCCCTGTCCCTGTCTCCCTGCCTCCCTGTCCCTGTCCCTGTCTCCCTGCCTCCCTGTCCCTGTCCCTGTCTCCCTGCCTCCCTGTCCCTGCCTCCCTGTCCCTGTCTCCCTGCCTCCCTGTCCCTGTCCCTGCCTCCCTGCCTCCCTGTCCCTGTCCCTGTCTCCCTGCCTCCCTGTCCCTGCCTCCCTGTCCCTGCCTCCCTGCCTCCCTGTCCCTGCCTCCCTGTCCCTGCCTCCCTGTCCCTGTCTCCCTGCCTCCCTGTCCCTGCCTCCCTGTCCCTGTCTCCCTGCCCCTGCCTCCCTGTCCCTGTCTCCCTGCCTCCCTGTCTCCCTGCCTCCCTGTCCCTGTCTCCCTGCCTCCCTGTCCCTGTCCCTGCCTCCCTGCCTCCCTGTCCCTGTCCCTGCCTCCCTGCCTCCCTGTCCCTGCCTCCCTGCCTCCCTGTCCCTGTCCCTGTCTCCCTGCCTCCCTGTCCCTGCCTCCGCCTCCCTGTCCCTGTCTCCCTGCCTCCCTGTCCCTGTCTCCCTGCCTCCCTGTCCCTGTCCATGCCTCCCTGCCTCCCTGTCCCTGTCCCTGCCTCCCTGCCTCCCTGTCCCTGTCTCCCTGCCTCCCTGTCCCTGCCTCCCTGTCCCTGTCTCCCTGCCTCCCTGTCCCTGCCTCCCTGTCCCTGTCTCCCTGCCTCCCTGTCCCTGTCTCCCTGCCTCCCTGTCCCTGTCCCTGCCTCCCTGCCTCCCTGTCCCTGTCCCTGCCTCCCTGCCTCCCTGTCCCTGCCTCCCTGTCCCTGTCTCCCTGCCTCCCTGTCCCTGTCTCCCTGCCTCCCTGTCCCTGTCTCCCTGCCTCCCTGTCCCTGTCCCTGCCTCCCTGCCTCCCTGTCCCTGTCTCCCTGCCTCCCTGTCTCCCTGCCTCCCTGTCCCTGTCTCCCTGCCTCCCTGTCCCTGTCCCTGCCTCCCTGCCTCCCTGTCCCTGTCCCTGCCTCCCTGCCTCCCTGTCCCTGTCCCTGCCTCCCTGCCTCCCTGTCCCTGTCCCTGTCTCCCTGCCTCCCTGTCTCCCTGCCTCCCTGTCCCTGTCTCCCTGCCTCCCTGTCCCTGTCCCTGCCTCCCTGCCTCCCTGTCCCTGTCCCTGCCTCCCTGCCTCCCTGTCCCTGCCTCCCTGTCCCTGTCTCCCTGCCTCCCTGTCCCTGTCTCCCTGCCTCCCTGTCCCTGTCTCCCTGCCTCCCTGTCCCTGTCCCTGCCTCCCTGCCTCCCTGTCCCTGTCTCCCTGCCTCCCTGTCTCCCTGCCTCCCTGTCCCTGTCTCCCTGCCTCCCTGTCCCTGTCCCTGCCTCCCTGCCTCCCTGTCCCTGTCCCTGCCTCCCTGCCTCCCTGTCCCTGTCCCTGCCTCCCTGCCTCCCTGTCCCTGTCCCTGTCTCCCTGCCTCCCTGTCCCTGCCTCCCTGTCCCTGCCTCCCTGTCCCTGCCTCCCTGTCCCTGTCTCCCTGTCCCTGTCTCCCTGCCTCCCTGTCCCTGTCTCCCTGCCTCCCTGTCCCTGTCCCTGCCTCCCTGCCTCCCTGTCCCTGCCTCCCTGTCCCTGTCTCCCTGCCTCCCTGTCCCTGTCCCTGCCTCCCTGCCTCCCTGTCCCTGTCTCCCTGCCTCCCTGTCTCCCTGCCTCCCTGTCCCTGTCTCCCTGCCTCCCTGCCTCCCTGTCCCTGTCCCTGCCTCCCTGCCTCCCTGTCCCTGTCCCTGTCTCCCTGCCTCCCTGTCCCTGCCTCCCTGTCCCTGTCTCCCTGTCCCTGTCTCCCTGCCTCCCTGTCCCTGTCTCCCTGCCTCCCTGTCCCTGTCCCTGCCTCCCTGCCTCCCTGTCCCTGTCCCTGCCTCCCTGCCTCCCTGTCCCTGTCCCTGCCTCCCTGCCTCCCTGTCCCTGTCCCTGTCTCCCTGCCTCCCTGTCCCTGCCTCCCTGTCCCTGTCTCCCTGCCTCCCTGTCCCTGCCTCCCTGTCCCTGTCTCCCTGCCTCCCTGTCCCTGTCTCCCTGCCTCCCTGTCTCCCTGCCTCCCTGTCCCTGTCTCCCTGCCTCCCTGTCCCTGTCCCTGCCTCCCTGCCTCCCTGTCCCTGTCCCTGCCTCCCTGCCTCCCTGTCCCTGTCCCTGTCCCTGCCTCCCTGTCCCTGCCTCCCTGTCCCTGTCTCCCTGCCTCCCTGTCCCTGTCTCCATGCCTCCCTGTCCCTGTCCCTGCCTCCCTGCCTCCCTGTCCCTGTCCCTGCCTCCCTGCCTCCCTGTCCCTGTCCCTGTCTCCCTTCCTCCCTGTCCCTGCCTCCCTGTCCCTGTCTCCCTGTCCCTGTCTCCCTGCCTCCCTGTCCCTGTCTCCCTGCCTCCCTGTCCCTGTCCCTGCCTCCCTGCCTCCCTGTCCCTGTCCCTGTCTCCCTGCCTCCCTGTCCCTGTCTCCCTGCCTCCCTGTCCCTGTCCCTGCCTCCCTGCCTCCCTGTCCCTGTCCCTGCCTCCCTGCCTCCCTGTCCCTGTCCCTGCCTCCCTGCCTCCCTGTCCCTGTCCCTGCCTCCCTGCCCCCCTGTCCCTGCCTCCCTGCCTCCCTGTCCCTGTCCCTGCCTCCCTGTCCCTGCCTCCCTGCCCCCCTGTCCCTGCCTCCCTGCCCCCCTGTCCCTGCCTCCCTGCCCCCCTGTCCCTGCCTCCCTGCCCCCCTGTCCCTGCCTCCCTGCCTCCCTGTCCCTGCCTCCCTGCCTCCCTGCCTCCCTGTCCCTGTCTCCCTGCCCCCCTGTCCCTGCCTCCCTGTCTCCCTGCCCCCCTGTCCCTGCCTCCCTGTCCCCCTGCCCCCCTGTCCCTGCCTCCCTGTCCCTGCCTCCCTGCCTCTGCCTCCCTGCCTCCCTGTCCCTGCCTCCCTGTCCCTGTCTCCCTGCCTCCCTGTCCCTGTCCCTGCCTCCCTGCCTCCCTGTCCCTGTCTCCCTGCCTCCCTGTCTCCCTGCCTCCCTGTCCCTGTCTCCCTGCCTCCCTGTCCCTGTCCCTGCCTCCCTGCCTCCCTGTCCCTGTCCCTGCCTCCCTGCCTCCCTGTCCCTGTCTCCCTGCCTCCCTGTCCCTGTCTCCCTGCCTCCCTGCCTCCCTGTCCCTGTCCCTGCCTCCCTGCCTCCCTGTCCCTGTCCCTGCCTCCCTGCCTCCCTGTCCCTGTCCCTGTCTCCCTGCCTCCCTGTCCCTGCCTCCCTGTCCCTGTCTCCCTGCCTCCCTGTCCCTGCCTCCCTGTCCCTGCCTCCCTGTCCCTGTCTCCCTGCCTCCCTGTCCCTGCCTCCCTGCCTCCCTGTCCCTGCCTCCCTGCCTCCCTGTCCCTGCCTCCCTGTCCCTGTCCCTGTCCCTGCCTCCCTGCCTCCCTGTCCCTGCCTCCCTGCCTCCCTGTCCCTGCCTCCCTGCCTCCCTGTCCCTGCCTCCCTGTCCCTGTCCCTGCCTCCCTGCCTCCCTGTCCCTGTCCCTGCCTCCCTGCCTCCCTGTCCCTGTCCCTGCCTCCCTGCCTCCCTGTCCCTGTCCCTGTCTCCCTGCCTCCCTGTCCCTGCCTCCCTGTCCCTGTCTCCCTGCCTCCCTGTCCCTGCCTCCCTGTCCCTGTCTCCCTGCCTCCCTGTCCCTGCCTCCCTGTCCCTGTCTCCCTGCCTCCCTGTCCCTGCCTCCCTGCCTCCCTGTCCCTGCCTCCCTGCCTCCCTGTCCCTGCCTCCCTGTCCCTGTCCCTGTCCCTGCCTCCCTGCCTCCCTGTCCCTGCCTCCCTGTCCCTGTCTCCCTGCCTCCCTGTCCCTGCCTCCCTGCCTCCCTGTCCCTGCCTCCCTGCCTCCCTGTCCCTGCCTCCCTGCCTCCCTGTCCCTGCCTCCCTGTCCCTGTCCCTGTCCCTGCCTCCCTGCCTCCCTGTCCCTGTCCCTGCCTCCCTGCCTCCCTGTCCCTGTCCCTGCCTCCCTGCCTCCCTGTCCCTGTCCCCCTGCCTCCCTGTCCCTGCCTCCCTGTCCCTGTCTCCCTGCCTCCCTGTCCCTGCCTCCCTGTCCCTGTCTCCCTGCCTCCCTGTCCCTGCCTCCCTGTCCCTGTCTCCCTGCCTCCCTGTCCCTGCCTCCCTGCCTCCCTGTCCCTGCCTCCCTGCCTCCCTGTCCCTGCCTCCCTGCCTCCCTGCCTCCCTGTCCCTGTCTCCCTGCCCCCCTGTCCCTGCCTCCCTGTCCCCCTGCCCCCCTGTCCCTGCCTCCCTGTCCCCCTGCCCCCCTGTCCCTGTCCCTGTCTCCCTGCCTCCCTGCCTCCCTGTCCCTGCCTCCCTGCCTCCCAGTCCCTGTCCCTGCCTCCCTGTCCCTGTCTCCCTGCCCCCCTGTCCCTGCCTCCCTGCCCCCCTGCCCCTGCCTCCCTGCCCCCCTGTCCCTGCCTCCCTGCCTCCCTGTCCCTGTCTCCCTGCCCCCCTGTCCCTGCCTCCCTGTTCCCCTGCCCCCCTGTCCCTGTCCCTGTCTCCCTGCCTCCCTGCCTCCCTGTCCCTGCCTGTCCCTGCCTCCCTGCCTCCCTGTCCCTGCCTCCCTGCCTCCCTGTCCCTGCCTCCCTGCCTCCCTGTCCCTGCCTCCCTGCCTCCCTGCCTCCCTGTCCCTGTCTCCCTGCCCCCCTGTCCCTGCCTCCCTGTCCCCCTGCCCCCCTGTCCCTGCCTCCCTGTCCCCCAGCCCCCCTGTCCCTGCCTCCCTGTCCCCCTGCCCCCCTGTCCCTGTCTCCCTGCCTCCCTGCCTCCCTGCCTCCCTGTCCCTGCCTCCCTGCCTCCCTGTCCCTGTCTCCCTGCCCCCCTGTCCCTGTCTCCCTGCCTCCCTGCCCCTGCCTGCCCCTGCCTCCCTGCCTCCCTGTCCCTGCCTCCCTGCCTCCCTGTCCCTGCCTCCCTGCCACCCTGTCCCTGCCTCCCTGTCCCTGCCTCCCTGCCTCCCTGCCTCCCTGTCCCTGTCTCCCTGCCCCCCTGTCCCTGCCTCCCTGTCCCCCTGCCCCCCTGTCCCTGCCTCCCTGTCCCCCTGCCTCCCTGTCCCTGCCTCCCTGCCTCCCTGTCCCTGCCTCCCTGCCTCCCTGCCTCCCTGTCCCTGTCTCCCTGCCCCCCTGTCCCTGCCTCCCTGCCTCCCTGTCCCTGCCTCCCTGCCCCCCTGTCCCTGCCTCCCTGCCTCCCTGCCTCCCTGTCCCTGTCTCCCTGCCCCCCTGTCCCTGCCTCCCTGTCCCCCTGCCCCCCTGTCCCTGCCTCCCTGTCTCCCTGCCTCCCTGTCTCCCTGCCTCCCTGTCCCTGCCTCCCTGCCTCCCTGTCCCTGCCTCCCTGCCTCCCTGTCCCTGCCTCCCTGCCCCCCTGTCCCTGCCTCCCTGCCTCCCTGCCTCCCTGTCCCTGTCTCCCTGCCCCCCTGTCCCTGCCTCCCTGTCCCCCTGCCCCCCTGTCCCTGCCTCCCTGCCTCCCTGTCCCTGCCTCCCTGCCCCCCTGTCCCTGCCTCCCTGCCTCCCTGTCCCTGTCTCCCTGCCCCCCTGTCCCTGCCTCCCTGTCCCCCTGCCCCCCTGTCCCTGCCTCCCTGCCTCCCTGTCCCTGTCTCCCTGCCTCCCTGTCCCCCTGTCCCTGCCTCCCTGCGTCCCTGCCTCCCTGTCCCTGCCTCCCTGCCTCCCTGCCTCCCTGTCTCCCTGCCTCCCTGTCCCTGCCTCCCTGCCTCCCTGTCCCTGTCTCCCTGCCTCCCTGCCTCCCTGTCCCTGTCTCCCTGCCCCCCTGCCTCCCTGTCCCTGTCTCCCTGCCTCCCTGTCCCCCTGCCCCCCTGTCCCTGCCTCCCTGCGTCCCTGCCTCCCTGCGTCCCTGCCTCCCTGTCCCCCTGCCTCCCTGTCCCCCTGCCTCCCTGTCCCCCTGCCTCCCTGTCCCCCTGCCCCCCTGTCCCCCTGCCCCCCTGCCCCCCTGCCTCCCTGCCTCCCTGTCCCTGCCTCCCTGCCTCCCTGCCCCCCTGCGTCCCTGCCTCCCTGCCCCTGCCCCTGCCCCTGCCCCTGTCCCTGTCCCTGTCCCTGTCTGCCTGTCTCTGTCTGCCTGTCTCTGTCTCTGCCTGCCTGTCTGTCTCTGTCTCTGCCTGTCTGTCTCTGTCTCTGCCTGTCTGTCTCTGTCTCTGCCTGTCTGCCTGTCTCTGCCTGCCTGCCTGTCTGTCTCTGTCTCTGCCTGTCTGTCTCTGTCTCTGCCTGTCTGTCTCTGCCTGTCTGTCTCTGTCTCTGTCTCTGTCTCTGCCTGCCTGCCTGTCTGTCTCTGTCTCTGCCTGTCTGTCTCTGTCTCTGCCTGCCTGCCTGTCTCTGCCTGCCTGCCTGTCTGTCTCTGTCTCTGCCTGTCTGTCTCTGTCTCTGCCTGTCTGTCTCTGCCTGTCTGTCTCTGTCTCTGCCTGCCTGCCTGTCTCTGTCTCTGTCTCTGCCTGCCTGCCTGTCTGTCTCTGTCTCTGCCTGTCTGTCTCTGTCTCTGCCTGCCTGCCTGTCTCTGCCTGCCTGCCTGTCTGTCTCTGTCTCTGCCTGCCTGCCTCTGTCTCTGTCTGCCTGCCTGCCTGTCTCTGTCTCTGTCTCTGCCTGCCTGTCTCTGTCTCTGCCTGCCTGTCTCTGTCTCTGTCTCTGCCTGCCTGTCTCTGTCTCTGCCTGCCTGCCTGTCTGTCTCTGTCTCTGCCTGTCTGTCTCTGTCTCTGCCTGCCTGTCTCTGTCTGCCTGTCCCTGTCCCTGTCCCTGTCCCTGTCCCTGTCTCTGTCTCTGCCTGCCTGTCTCTGTCTGTCTCTGTCTCTGCCTGTCTGTCTCTGCCTGTCTGTCTCTGCCTGTCTGTCTCTGTCTCTGCCTGTCTGTCTCTGTCTCTGCCTGCCTGCCTGTCTCTGTCTCTGTCTCTGTCTCTGCCTGCCTGCCTGTCTGTCTCTGTCTCTGCCTGTCTGTC
This sequence comes from Stegostoma tigrinum, assembly GCF_030684315.1. Taxonomy (NCBI): domain Eukaryota; kingdom Metazoa; phylum Chordata; class Chondrichthyes; order Orectolobiformes; family Stegostomatidae; genus Stegostoma; species Stegostoma tigrinum. Next base: position 8,500,243 of record NC_081397.1, on the reverse strand, counting down.
TCTGTCTCTGCCTGCCTGCCTGTCTCTGCCTGCCTGCCTGTCTGTCTCTGTCTCTGCCTGCCTGCCTCTGTCTCTGTCTGCCTGCCTGCCTGTCTCTGTCTCTGTCTCTGCCTGCCTGTCTCTGTCTCTGTCTCTGCCTGCCTCTGTCTCTGTCTCTGCCTGTCTGTCTCTGTCTCTGCCTGTCTGTCTCTGTCTCTGCCTGCCTGTCTCTGTCTGCCTGCCTGTCTCTGTCTCTGTCTCTGTCTCTGTCTCTGTCTCTGTCTCTGTCTCTGTCTCTGTCTCTGTCTCTGTCTCTGTCTGCCTCTGTCTCTGCCTGCCTGTCTCTGTCTCTGCCTGTCTGTCTCTGTCTCTGCCTGCCTGCCTGCCTGTCTCTGCCTGCCTGCCTGTCTCTGTCTCTGCCTGCCTGCCTGTCTGTCTCTGTCTCTGCCTGTCTGTCTCTGTCTCTGTCTCTGCCTGTCTGTCTCTGTCTCTGCCTGCCTGCCTGTCTGTCTCTGTCTCTGCCTGCCTGCCTGTCTCTGTCTCTGCCTGTCTGTCTCTGTCTCTGCCTGCCTGCCTGTCTCTGCCTGCCTGCCGGCCTGTCTCTGTCTCTGCCTGCCTGCCTGTCTCTGTCTCTGCCTGTCTGTCTCTGTCTCTGCCTGCCTGCCTGTCTCTGTCTCTGCCTGCCTGCCTGTCTGTCTCTGTCTCTGCCTGTCTGTCCCTGTCTCTGCCTGCCTGCCTGCCTGTCTCTGTCTCTGCCTGCCTGCCTGTCTCTGTCTCTGCCTGTCTGTCTCTGTCTCTGCCAGCCTGCCTGCCTGTCTCTGTCTCTGCCTGCCTGCCTGTCTCTGTCTCTGCCTGTCTGTCTGTCTCTGTCTCTGCCTGCCTGCCTGTCTCTGCCTGTCTGTCTCTGTCTCTGCCTGCCTGCCTGCCTGTCTCTGTCTCTGCCTGTCTGTCTGTCTCTGCCTGCCTGCCTGTCTGTCTCTGTCTCTGCCTGCCTGCCTGTCTCTGTCTGCCTGCCTGCCTGTCTCTGTCTCTGTCTCTGCCTGCCTGCCTGCCTGTCTCTGTCTCTGCCTGCCTGCCTGTCTGTCTCTGTCTCTGCCTGTCTGTCTCTCTCTCTGTCTCTGTCTCTGCCTGCCTGTCTCTGTCTCTGCCTGTCTGTCTCTGTCTCTGCCTGCCTGCCTGTCTCTGTCTCTGCCTGCCTGTCTCTGTCTCTGCCTGCCTGTCTCTGTCTCTGCCTGTCTGTCTCTGTCTCTGCCTGCCTGCCTGTCTCTGTCTCTGCCTGCCTGTCTCTGTCTCTGCCTGCCTGTCTCTGTCTCTGCCTGCCTGTCTCTGTCTCTGCCTCTGTCTCTGCCTGCCTGCCTGCCTGTCTCTGTCTCTGCCTGTCTGTCTCTGTCTCTGCCTGCCTGCCTGTCTCTGTCTCTGCCTGTCTGTCTCTGTCTCTGCCTGCCTGTCTCTGTCTCTGCCTGTCTGTCTCTGTCTCTGCCTGCCTGCCTGTCTCTGTCTCTGCCTGTCTGTCTCTGTCTGCCTGCCTGCCTGTCTCTGTCTCGGTCTCTGCCTGTCTGTCTCTGTCTCTGCCTGCCTGTCTCTGTCTCTGCCTGCCTGCCTGTCTGTCTCTGTCTCTGCCTGCCTGCCTGCCTGCCTGTCTCTGTCTCTGCCTGCCTGTCTCTGTCTCTGCCTGCCTGTCTCTGTCTCTGCCTGCCTGCCTGTCTCTGTCTCTGCCTGCCTGTCTCTGTCTCTGCCTGCCTGTCTCTGTCTCTGCCTCTGTCTCTGCCTGCCTGCCTGCCTGTCTCTGTCTCTGCCTGTCTGTCTCTGTCTCTGCCTGTCTGTCTCTGTCTCTGCCTGCCTGTCTCTGTCTCTGCCTGCCTGTCTCTGTCTCTGCCTGTCTGTCTGTCTCTGCCTGCCTGCCTGTCTCTGTCTCTGCCTGTCTGTCTCTGTCTCTGTCTCGGTCTCTGCCTGTCTGTCTCTGTCTCTGCCTGCCTGTCTCTGTCTCTGCCTGCCTGCCTGTCTGTCTCTGTCTCTGCCTGCCTGCCTGTCTGTCTCTGTCTCTGCCTGCCTGTCTGTCTGTCTGTCTCTGTCTCTGCCTGCCTGTCTCTGTCTCTGCCTGCCTGCGTGCCTGTCTCTGTCTCTGTCTCTGCCTGCCTGCCTGTCTGTCTCTGCCTGCCTGTCTCTGTCTCTGCCTGTCTGTCTCTGTCTCTGCCTGCCTGCCTGCCTGCCTGTCTCTGTCTCTGCCTGTCTGTCTCTGTCTCTGCCTGTCTGTCTCTGTCTCTGCCTGCCTGCCTGTCTGTCTCTGTCTCTGCCTGGCTGCCTGTCTCTGTCTCTGCCTGTCTGTCCCTGTCTCTGTCTCTGCCTGTCTGTCTCTGTCTCTGCCTGCCTGCCTGTCTGTCTCTGTCTCTGCCTGCCTGCCTGTCAGTCTCTGTCTGCCTGCCTGCCTGTCTCTGTCTCTGCCTGCCTGCCTGTCTGTCTCTGTCTCTGCCTGCCTGCCTGCCTGTCTCTGCCTGCCTGCCTGCCTGTCTCTGTCTCTGCCTGTCTGTCTCCGTCTCTGCCTGCCTGCCTGCCTGTCTCTGTCTCTGCCTGTCTGTCTCCATCTCTGCCTGCCTGCCTGCCTGTCTCTGTCTCTGCCTGTCTGTCTCTGTCTCTGCCTGCCTGCCTGTCTCTGTCTCTGCCTGCCTGTCTCTGCCTGCCTGCCTGCCTGTCTCTGTCTCTGCCTGCCTGCCTGCCTGTCTCTGCCTGCCTGCCTGTCTCTGTCTCTGCCTGTCTGTCTCTGTCTCTGCCTGCCTGCCTGCCTGTCTGTCTCTGCCTGTCTCTGTCTCTGCCTGTCTGTCTCTGTCTCTGCCTGCCTGTCTCTGTCTCTGCCTGCCTGCCTGTCTCTGTCTCTGCCTGTCTGTCTCTGTCTCTGCCTGCCTGCCTGTCTCTGTCTCTGCCTGTCTGTCTCTGTCTCTGCCTGCCTGTCTCTGTCTCTGCCTGCCTGTCTCTGTCTCTGCCTGCCTGTCTCTGTCTCTGCCTGTCTCTGTCTCTGCCTGTCTGTCTCTGTCTCTGCCTGTCTGTCTCTGTCTCTGCCTGCCTGCCTGCCTGCCTGCCTGTCTCTGTCTCTGCCTGTCTGTCCCTGTCTCTGTCTCTGCCTGTCTGTCTCTGTCTGCCTGCCTGCCTGTCTCTGTCTCTGCCTGCCTGCCTGTCTGTCTCTGTCTCTGCCTGCCTGCCTGCCTGTCTCTGCCTGCCTGCCTGCCTGTCTCTGCCTGCCTGCCTGCCTGTCTCTGTCTCTGCCTGTCTGTCTCCGTCTCTGCCTGCCTGCCTGCCTGTCTCTGTCTCTGCCTGTCTGTCTCCATCTCTGCCTGCCTGCCTGCCTGTCTCTGTCTCTGCCTGTCTGTCTCTGTCTCTGCCTGCCTGCCTGTCTCTGTCTCTGCCTGCCTGTCTCTGCCTGCCTGCCTGCCTGTCTCTGTCTCTGCCTGCCTGCCTGCCTGTCTCTGCCTGCCTGCCTGTCTCTGTCTCTGCCTGTCTGTCTCTGTCTCTGCCTGCCTGCCTGCCTGTCTGTCTCTGCCTGCCTGCCTGTCTCTGTCTCTGCCTGTCTGTCTCTGTCTCTGCCTGCCTGTCTCTGTCTCTGCCTGCCTGTCTCTGTCTCTGCCTGTCTGTCTCTGTCTCTGCCTGCCTGCCTGTCTCTGTCTCTGCCTGTCTGTCTCTGTCTCTGCCTGCCTGTCTCTGTCTCTGCCTGCCTGTCTCTGTCTCTGCCTGTCTCTGTCTCTGCCTGTCTGTCTCTGTCTCTGCCTGTCTGTCACTGTCTCTGCCTGCCTGCCTGCCTGCCTGTCTCTGTCTCTGCCTGTCTGTCCCTGTCTCTGTCTCTGCCTGTCTGTCTCTGTCTCTGCCTGCCTGTCTCTGTCTCTGCCTGCCTGCCTGTCTGTCTCTGCCTGCCTGCCTGCCTGTCTCTGCCTGCCTGCCTGTCTGTCTCTGTCTCTGCCTGCCTGCCTGTCTGTCTCTGCCTGCCTGCCTGCCTGTCTCTGCCTGCCTGCCTGTCTGTCTCTGTCTCTGCCTGCCTGCCTGTCTCTGTCTCTGCTGTGTCTCTGTCTCTGCCTGCCTGCCTGCCTGTCTCTGTCTCTGCCTGTCTGTCTCTGTCTCTGCCTGTCTGTCTCTGTCTCTGCCCGCCTGTCTCTGTCTCTGTCTCTGCCTGCCTGCCTGCCTGTCTCTGTCTCTGCCTGTCTGTCTCTGTCTCTGCCTGTCTGTCTCTGTCTCTGCCCGCCTGTCTCTGTCTCTGTCTCTGCCTGCCTGCCTGTCTCTGTCTCTGCCTGTCTGTCTCTGTCTCTGCCTGCCTGCCTGCCTGTCTGTCTCTGTCTCTGCCTGCCTGTCTCTGCCTGCCTGCCTGTCTCTGTCTCTGCCTGCCTGCCTGTCTCTGTCTCTGCCTGCCTGTCTCTGTCTCTGCCTGCCTGTCTCTGTCTCTGCCTGCCTGCCTGTCTCTGTCTCTGCCTGCCTGCCTGTCTCTGTCTCTGCCTGTCTGTCCCTGTCTCTGCCTGTCTGTCTCTGTCTCTGTCTCTGCCTGCCTCTGTCTCTGCCTGCCTGCCTGTCTGTCTCTGTCTCTGCCTGCCTGCCTGTCAGTCTCTGCCTGCCTGCCTGTCTGTCTCTGTCTCTGTCTCTGCCTGCCTGCCTGTCTCTGTCTCTGCCTGCCTGCCTGTCTGTGTCTCTGCCTGCCTGCCTGCCTGTCTCTGTCTCTGACTGCCTGCCTGTCTCTGTCTCTGCCTGTCTGTCCCTGTCCCTGTCCCTGTCTCTGCCTGTCTGTCTCTGTCTCTGCCTGCCTGCCTGCCTGTCTCTGTCTGCCTGACTGACTGTCTCTGTCTGTCTGTCTGTCTGCCTGACTGTCTCTGTCTGTCTGTCTGTCTGCCTGACTGACTGTCTCTGTCTGGCTATCTGACTGTCCGTGTCTGCCTGCCTCTGTCTGTCTTCTGACTGTCTCTGCCTGGCTGTCTGCCTGCCTCTGTCTGTCTTCTGACTGTCTCTGCCTGGCTGCCTGTCTCTGCCTGCCTGACTGACTGTGTGTCTGCCTGCCTGTGTGTCTGCCTGCCTGCGCGTCTGTCTGCCTCTGCCTAACTGTCTCTGCCTGCCTGACTGGCGGTCTCTGTCTGACTGTCTGTCTGTCTCTGTCTGTCTGACTGTCTCTGCCTGCCTCTGTCTGACTAAGTGCCGTCTGACTGACTGCCTTCTGACTGTCTCTGTCTGCCTGCCTGACTCTCTGCCTCTGTTTATCTGACTGCCTGCGTCTCTGCCTGACTCTCTGCGTCTCTGTCTGACTGTCTCTGCCTGCCGGTCTCTGTCTGCCTCTGCGTGCCTGCCTGCCTGTCTCTGCCTGTCGGTGTCTGCCTGCCTCTCTGCCTGTCTGTGTCTGACTGTCTGTCTGCCTGCCTCCATCTGCCTGTCTGCCTCCGCCTGCCTGACTGTCTCTGCCTGTCCCTGTCTGCCTGCCTCTGTCTGCCGCGGCCTGCCTGCCTCTGTCTGTCTGCCTGTCAGACTGTCTCACTGCCTGCCTGTCTTTGTCTGTCTGACCGTCTCTGCCTGCCTCTGCCTGTCTGTCTATCTGTCTGCCTGCCTGCCTCTGCCTGTCTCTGTCTGTTTGTCTCTGCCTGTCTCCGTCTGCGCCTCTGCCTGTGTCTGACTGTCTCTGTCTGCCTGCCTGCCTCCACCTGCATCTGCCTGCATCCGTCTGCCTGCCTGTCTCTGCCTGTATCGGTTTGACTGTCTGTCTGTATCTGACTGCCTCTGTCTGCCTGCCTGTCTCTGCATGCCTGTCTCTGACTGTCTCTCTCTGTCTGTCTCCGCCTTCCTGCCTCCACGTGCCTGTCTCCGTCTGACAGTCTGCCTGTGTCTGACTGCCTGTCTCTGTCTGTCTGCCTGCCTCCGCCTGCATCTGCCTGTCTCTGTCTGCCCGTGTTGGTTTGATTGTCTGTCTGTGTCTGACTGCCTCTGTCTGCCTGCCTGACTCTGTCTGACAGCCTGTCTCTGCCTGCCAGCCTGTCTCTGTCTGCTTGTGTCTGTGTGTCTGCCTGTCTCTGCCTGTCTCTGCCTGCCTGCCTCCGCCTGCCAGTCTGTCTCTGCCTGCCTGACTGCTCCGTCTGACTGTCTCTGCCTGACTGTCCGTCTCCACCTGTCTGCCTGACTGTCTGTCTCTCCGCCTGTCTCTGCCCGACTGTCTCCGCCTGTCTGCCTGCCTGTCTCGCCCTGTCTCTGTCTGCCTGCCTGCCTGCCTGTCGCTGCCTGACTGCCTCTGCCTGTCTCTACCTGACTGTGTCTGCCTGTCTCTGTCTGCCTGTGCCTGACTGTCTCGGCCTGTCTCTGTCTGCCTGCCTGCCTCTGCCTGTCCGCCTGTCTCTATGCCTGTCTCTGTCTGCCTGCCTGACTGTCTCTGCCTGACTGTCTCCGCCTGCCTGCCTCCGTCTGCCTATATCTGTCTGACAGTCTGTGTCTGACTGCCTGTCTCCGTCTTCCTATATTTGTCTGACAGTCTGTGTCTGCCTGCCTGCCGTTGGTCTCTGCCTGCCTGTCTCTGTCTGACTCTGTGTCTGACTGTCTCTGTCTGTCTGTATGCCTGTCTCTGCCTGCCCGCCTGACTGTCTCCGCCTGCCTGTGGCAGGGGAAGAGGGCGTGGGGGCAAAGGAGGTGGAGGGCGTGGGGGCAAAGGAGGTGGAGGGCGTGGGGGCAAAGGAGGTGGAGGGCGTGGGGGCAAAGGAGGGGGAGGGCGTGGGGGCAAAGGAGGTGGAGGGCGTGGGGGCTAAGGAGGTGGAGGGCGTGGGGGCAAAGGAGGTGGAGGGCGTGGGGGCGGGGAGGGGAGGAGGACGGGGGTGGGGTGAAACGGAGGACGGGGGTGGGGAGGGGGAAGGAGGACTGGGGTGGGGGGGGAAGGAGGACTGGGGTGCGGGGGGGGAAAGGAGGACTGGGGTGGGGGGGAGAAAGGAGCAGGGTGGGGGGCAAACAGTGGAGCGGGGTGGGGGGAAGGAGGAGGGAGTGGGGGGGAGAAAGGAGGAGGGGTGGGGGGGAAGGAGGAGGGGTGGGGGAAGGAGGAGGGGTGGGGGGAGAAAGGAGGAGGGGTGGGGGGAGAAAGGAGGAGGGGTGGGGGGAGAAAGGAGGAGGGGTGGGGGAGAAAGGAGGAGGGGTGGGGGGAGAAAGGAGGAGGGGTGGGGGGAGAAAGGAGGAGGGGTGGGGGGGAAAGGAGGAGGGGTGGGGGGGAAAGGAGGGGTGGGGGGGAAAGGAGGGGTGGGGGGGAAAGGAGGAGGGGTGGGGGGGAAAGGAGGAGGGGTGGGGGGGAAAGGAGGAGGGGTGGGGGGGAAAGGAGGAGGGGTGGGGGGGGAAAGGAGGAGGGGTGGGGGGGGAAAGGAGGAGGGGTGGGGGGGAAAGGACGGGGGGTGGGGGGAAAGGACGGGGGGTGGGGGGGAAAGGACGGGGGGTGGGGGGGAAAGGACGGGGGGTGGGGGGGAAAGGACGGGGGTGGGGAGGAAGGAGGAGGGGGTGGGGAGGAAGGAGGAGGGGGTGGGGAGGAAGGAGGAGGGGGTGGGGGGGGAAGGAGGAGGGGGTGGGGGGGGAAGGAGGAGGGGGTGGGGGGGGAAGGAGGAGGGGGGTGGGGGGGGGAAGGAGGAGGGGGTGGGGGGGGAAGGAGGAGGGGGGTGGGGGGGGGAAGGAGGAGGGGGTGGGGGGGGGAAGGAGGAGGGGGTGGGGGGGGAGAGGAGGAGGGGGTGGGGGGGGGAAGAGGAGGGGGTGGGGGGGGGAAGGAGGAGGGGGTGGGGGGGGGAAGGAGGAGGTGGGGGAAAGAGGAGGAGGAGGGGGGTGGGGGGAGAGGATGAGGAGGGGGGAGAGGAGGAGGGTGGGGGGAGGAGGAGGAGGGTGGGGGGGGAAAGGAGGGTGAGGGTGGGGGGGGAAGGAGGGTGAGGGTGGGGGGGGTAAGGAGGGTGAGGGTGGGGGGGGAAGGAGGGTGAGGGTGGGGGGGGAGAAGGAGGGTGAGGGTGGGGGGGGAAGGAGGAGGGGGGTGGAGGGGGAAAGGGGGGTGGGGGGGGAAAGGAGGAGGGGGTGGGGGGAAGGAGGAGGGGGGTGGGGGGGAAGGAGGAGGGGGTGGGGGGGAAGGAGGAGGGGGTGGGGGGGAAGGAGGAGGGGGTGGGGAGGAAGGAGGAGGGGGTGGGGAGGAAGGAGGAGGGGGTGGGGGGGGAAGGAGGAGGTGGGGGAAAGAGGAGGAGGGGGGTGGGGGGAGAGGATGAGGAGGGGGGAGAGGAGGAGGGTGGGGGGAGGAGGAGGAGGGTGGAGGGGAAACGGAGGAGGAGGGTGGGGGGGGAAAGGAGGTGGAGGGTGGGGGGGGAAGGAGGGTGAGGGTGGGGGGGGGAGGAGGAGGGGGGTGGAGGGGGAAGGGGGGTGGAGGGGGAAAGGGGGGTGGGGGGAAAGGGGGGTGGGGGGGAAGGGGGGTGGGGGGAAAGGGGGGTGGGGGGAAAGGGGGGTGGGGGGAAAGGGGGGTGGGGGGGGGAAAGGGGGGTGGGGGGGAAGGGGGGTGGGGGGGGGAAGGGGGGTGGGGGGGGAAAGTGGGGTGGGGGGGGAAAGTGGGGTGGGGGGGGGAAGTGGGGTGGGGGGGAAGTGGGGTGGGGGGGAAAGGGGGGTGGGGGGGAAGGGGGGTGGGGGGGAAGGGGGGGGTGGGGGGGGAAGGAGGGGGGTGGGGGGGAAGGAGGGGGGTGGGGGGGAAGGAGGGGGGTGGGGGGAAGGGGGGTTGGGTGGGGAAAGGAGGAGGGGGGTGGGGGGGGAAGGTGGAGGGGGTGGGGGGAAGGAGGAGGGGGTGGGGAGGAGGAGGAGGGGGTGGGGGGGGAGGAGGAGGTGGGGGGAAGAGGAGGAGGAGGGGGGTGGGGGGGAGAGGATGAGGAGGGGGGAGAGGGTGGAGGGGTGGGGGAAAGGAGGAGGAGGGTGGGGGGGAAGGAGGGTGAGGGTGGGGGGGGGGAAGGAGGAGGGGGGTGGGGGGGGGAGGTGGAGGGGGGTGGGGGGGGAAGGAGGGGGGGGTCGGGGGGGAAGGGGGGTGGGGGGGAAGGGGGTGGGGGGGGAAGGGGGTGGGGGGGGGAAGGGGGGTGAGGGGGAAGGGGGGGTGGGGGTGGGGGGGAAAGGGGGGTGGGGGTGGGGGGCAAAGGGGGTGGGGGTGGGGGGCAAAGGGGGGGTGGGGGTGGGGGGCAAAGGGGGGTGGGGGGGAAAGGGGGTGGGGGGGGGAAAGGGGGTGGGGGGGGGAAGGGGGTGGGGGGGGAAGGGGGTGGGGGGGAAGGGGGTGGGGGGGAAGGGGGGTGGGGGGTGGGGGGGAAGGGGGGTGGGGGTGGGGGGGAAGGGGGGTGGGGGTGGGGGGAAGGGGGGTGGGGGGGAAAGGGGGGTGGGGGGGAAAGGGGGTGTGGGGGAAGGGGGGTGGGGGGGAAAGGGGGGTGGGGGGGAAAAGGAGGTGGGGGGAAAAGGAGGAGGGGGGGAAAAGGAGGAGGGGGTGGGGGGGAAGGAGGAGGGGGTGGGGGGGAAGGAGGAGGGGGTGGGGGGAAGGGGAGGGGGTGGGGGGGAAGGAGGAGGGGGGAGAGGAGGAGGGTGGGGGGGAAGGAGGGGGAGAGGAGGAGGGTGGGGGGAGAAAGGAGGAGGGGTGGGGGGAGAAAGGAGGATGGGTGGGGGGGAGAAAGGAGGAGGGGTGGGGGGAGAAGGAGGAGGGGTGGGGGGGGAGAAGGAGGAGGGGTGGGGGGGAGAAAGGAGGTGGGGTGGGGGGGAAAGGAGGTGGGGTGGGGGGGGAAAGGAGGTGGGGTGGGGGGGAAGGAGGAGGGGTGGGGGGGGAAGGAGGAGGGGTGGGGGGGGAAAGGAGGAGGGGTGGGGGGGGAAAGGAGGAGGGGTGGGGGGGAAAGGACGGGGGGTGGGGGGAAGGACGGGGGGGGGGGGGGAAGGACGGGGGGGGGGTGGGAAGGACGGGGGGTGGGGGGGAAAGGACGGGGGGTGGGGGGGAAAGGACGGGGGGTGGGGGGGAGGAGGAGGGGGGTGGGGAGGAAGGAGGAGGGGGTGGGGAGGAAGGAGGAGGGGGTTGGGAGGAAGGAGGAGGGGGTGGGGGGGAAGGAGGGGGGGTGGGGGGGGAAGGAGGAGGGGGTGGGGGGGGAAGGAGGGGGGGGTGGGGGGGGGAAGGAGGAGGGGGTGGGGGGGGGAGGAGGAGGGGGTGGGGGGGGGGATGGAGGTGGTGGGGGAAGAGGAGGAGGAGGGGGGTGGGGGGAGGGATGAGGAGGGGGGAGAGGAGGAGGGTGGGGGGAGGAGGAGGAGGGTGGGGGGGGGAAGGAGGGTGGGGTGGGGGGGGGAAGGAGGGGTGGGGTGGGGGGGGGTAAGGAGGGTGGGGTGGGGGGGGGTAGGAGGGTGAGGGTGGGGGGGGGAAGGAGGGTGAGGGGTGGGGGGGGGAGGAGGGTGAGGGTGGGGGGGGGGAAGGAGGGTGAGGGGTGGGGGGGGGGAAGGAGGAGGGGGGTGGAGGGGGAAGGGGGGTGGGGGGGGGAAGGAGGAGGGGGTGTGGGGAAGGAGGAGGGGGTGGGGGGGAATGAGGAGGGGGTGGGGGGAAGGAGGGGGGGGTGGGGAGGAGGAGGGTGGGGGTGTGGGGGAAGGAGGAGGGGGTGGGGAGGAAGGAGGAGGGGGTGGGAGGAAGGAGGTGGGGGTGGGGGGGGAAGGTGGAGGTGGGGGAAAGAGGAGGAGGGGGGTGGGGGGAGGGGATGTGGAGGGGGGAGAGGAGGGGGTGGGGGGGTGGAGGAGGAGGGTGGAGGGAAGGGAGGAGGAGGGTGGGGGGGGGAAAGGAGGAGGGGGGTGGGGGGGGAAGGAGGGTGAGGGTGGGGGGGGAAAGGAGGGTGGGGTGGGGGGGGGGAGGAGGAGGGGGGTGGAGGGGGAAAGGGGGGTGGAGGGGGAAGGGGGGTTGGGGGGGGAAGGGGGGTGGGGGGGGAAGGGGGGTGGGGGGGGAAGGGGTGTGGGGGGGGAGGGGGGTGGGGGGGGAAGTGGGGTGGGGGGGGAATGTGGTGGTGGGGGGGGAAGTGGGGGTGGGGGGAAGGGGGGTGGGGGGAAGGGGGGTGGGGGGGAAGGGGGTGGGGGGAAGGGGGTGGGGGGGTGGGGGGGGTGGTGGGGGTGGGGGGAGGGGGGGTGGGGGGAAAGGGGGTTGGGTGGGGAAAGGAGGAGGGGGTGGGGGGGAAGGAGGAGGGGGTGGGGGGGAAGGAGGAGGGGGTGGGGAGGAGGAGGGGGTGGGGGGGGAGGAGGAGGTGGGGGGAAAGAGGAGGAGGAGGGGGGTGGGGGGGAGGATGAGGAGGGGGGAGAGGGAGGAGGGTGGAGGAAAGGAGGAGGAGGGTGGGGGGGAAGGAGGGTGAGGGTGCGGGGGGGAAGGAGGAGGGGGGTGGGGGGGGAAGGAGGAGGGGGGTCGGGGGGGAAAGGGGGGTGGGGGGGAAAGGGGGGTGGGGGGGGAAGGGGGTGGGGGGGGAAAGGGGGTGGGGGGGGGAAAGGGGGTGGGGGGGGAAGGGGGGTGGGGGGGAAGGGGGTGGGGGGGTGGGGGGGAAGGGGGGGTGGGGGTGGGGGGGAAGGGGGGTGGGGGTGGGGGGGGGAAAGGGGGGTGGGGGGAGAAAGGGGGGTGGGGGGGAAGGGGGGTGGGGGGGAAGGGTGGAGGGGGGAAAAGGAGGAGGGGGGGAAAAGGAGGAGGGGGGGAAAGGAGGAGGGGGTGGGGGGGAAGGAGGAGGGGGTGGGGGGGAAGGAGGAGGGGGTGGGGGGGAGGAGGGGGTGGGGGGGGAAGGAGGAGGGGGTGGGGGGGGGAAGGAGGAGGGGTGTGGGGGGAAGGAGGAGGGGGTGGGGGGGGAAGGAGGAGGGGGTGGGGGGGGAAGGAGGAGGGGGTGGGGGGGAAGGAGGAGGGGGAGGAGGGTGGGGCAGAGGAGGAGGAGGGTGGGAGAGGAGGAGGAGGGTGGGAGAGGGCAAAGGAGGAGGAGGGTGGCGGGGGAAAGGAGGAGGAGGGTGGCGGGGGAAAGGAGGAGGAGGGTGGCGGGGGAAAGGAGGAGGAGGGTGGCGGGGGAAAGGAGGAGGAAGTTGGCGGGGGAAAGGAGGAGCAGGGTGGCGGGGGAGAAGGAGGAGGGGGGTGGCGGGGGAAAGGAGGAGGAGGGTGGCGGGGGAGAAGGAGGAGGGGGGTGGCGGGGGAGAAGGAGGAGGGGGGTGGCGGGGAAGAAGGAGGAGGGGGGTGGCGGGGAAGAAGGAGGAGGGGGGTGGCGGGGAAGAAGGAGGAGGGGTGTGGGGGTGAAGGAGGAGGGGTGTGGGGGTGAAGGAGGAGGAGGGGGGTGGGGGGGAAGGAGGAGGAGGGTGGGGGGGAAGGAGGAGGGGGGTGGGGGGAAAAGGAGGAGGGGGTGAGGGGAAAAGGAGGAGGGGGTGAGGGGAAAAGGAGGAGGTGGGGGGAAAGAGGAGGAGGAGGAGGAGGGTGGGGGAGAGGAGGAGGCTGGGAGGAAAAGGAGGAGGAGGGTGGGGGGGAAAGGGGGGGTGGGGAAAAGGAGGAGGCGGTGGGGGGAAAGGAGGAGGGGGTCGGGGGGGGAATGAGGACGGGGTGGGAAGGAGGACGGGGGGGGGGGAAAGGAGGACGGGGGGGGGGGAAGGAGGACGGGCTGGGTGGGGGGAAACGAGGACGGGCTGGGTGGGGGGAAACGGAGGACGGGGGTGGGGGGGGGAAACGGAGGACGGGGGTGGGGGCGGGAACAGGATGACTGGGGTGGGGGGGGAACAGGATGACTGGGGTGGGGGGGGGACGGAGGAGGGTGGGGGGCAAACAGAGGAGTGGGGTGGGGTGGAAAGGAGGAGGGGGCGGGGGGAGAAAGGAGGAGGGGCGGGGGGGAAAGGAGGAGGGGCGGGGGGGAAAGGAGGAGGGGCGGGGGGGAAAGGAGGAGGGGCGGGGGGGAAAGGAGGAGGGGCGGGGGGGAAAGGAGGAGGGGCGGGGGGGAAAGGAGGAGGGGCGGGGGGGAAAGGAGGAGGGGCGGGGGGGAAAGGAGGAGGGGCGGGGGGAGAGGAGGAGGGGCGGGGGGAGAGGAGGAGGGGCGGGGGGAGAGGAGGAGGGGCGGGGGGAGAGGAGGAGGGGCGGGGGGAGAGGAGGAGGAGGGTGGGGGGAGAGGAGGAGGAGGGTGGGGGGAGAGGAGGAGGGTGGGGGGGAGAGGAGGAGGAGGGTGGGGGGAGAGGAGGAGGAGGGTGGGGGGAGAGGAGGAGGAGGGTGGGAGGAGAGGAGGAGGAGGGTGGGAGGAGAGGAGGAGGAGGGTGGGAGGAGAGGAGGAGGAGGGTGGGAGGAGAGGAGGAGGAGGGTGGGAGGAGAGGAGGAGGAGGGTGGGAGGAGAGGAGGAGGAGGGTGGGAGAGGAGGAGGAGGAGGGTGGGAGAGGAGGAGGAGGAGGGTGGGAGAGGAGGAGGAGGGTGGGAGAGGAGGAGGAGGGTGGGAGAGGAGGAGGGTGGGGGAAAAAGGAGGAGGAGGGTGGGGGGAAAAGGAGGAGGAGGGGAAAAGGAGGGTGGGGGGAAGAGGAGGAGGTGGGGGGAAAGAGGAGGAGGAGGGGGGTGGGGCGAGAGGATGAGGAGGGGGAGAGGATGAGGAGGGTGGGGGGGGAAGGAGGAGGAGGGTGGGGGGGGAAGGAGGAGGTGGGGGGGGGAAGGAGGAGGTGGGGGGGGGAAGGAGGAGGTGGGGGGGGGAAGGAGGAGGTGGGGGGGGAAGGAGGAGGTGGGGGGGGAAGGAGGAGGTGGGGGGGGGAAGGAGGAGGGGGGGGGGGAAGGAGGAGGTGGGGGGGGAAGGAGGAGGTGGGGGGGGAAGGAGGAGGTGGGGGGGGGAAGGAGGAGGTGGGGGGGGGGAAGGAGGAGGTGGGGGGGGGAAGGAGGAGGTGGGGGGGGGAAGGAGGAGGTGGGGGGGGGAAGGAGGAGGTGGGGGGGGGAAGGAGGAGGTGGGGGGGGGGGAAGGAGGAGGTGGGGGGGGGAAGGAGGAGGTGGGGGGGGAGGAGGTGGTGGGGGGGGAAGGAGGAGGTGGGGGGGGAAGGAAGAGGTGGGGGGGAGAAGGAGGAGGTGGGGGGGAGAAGGAGGAGGTGGGGGGGAGAAGGAGGAGGTGGGGGAGAAGGAGGAGGTTGGGGGGGAAGGAGGAGGTTGGGGGGGAAGGAGGAGGTGGGGGGGAAGGAGGAGGTGGGGGGGAAGGAGGAGGTGGGGGGAAAGGAGGAGGTGGGGGGAAAGGAGGAGGTGGGGGGAAAGGAGGAGGTGGGGGGGAAGGAGGAGGTGGGGGGGAAGGAGGAGGTGGGGGGGAAGGAGGAGGTGGGGGGGAAGGAGGAGGGGGAGGAGGGTGGGAGAGGACGAGGGTGGGGGGAGGCAAAAGGAGGAGGAGGGTGGCGGGGGAAAGGAGGAGGAGGGTGGCGGGGGAAAAGGAGGAGGAGGGTGGCGGGGGAAAGGAGGAGGAGGGTGGCGGGGGAAAGGAGGAGGAGGGTGGGGGGGGAAAGGAGGAGGAGGGTGGGGGGGGAAATGGAGGAGGAGGGTGGGGGGGGGGAAAGGAGGAGGGGGGTTGGGGGGGAAAGGAGGAGGAGGGTGGGGGGGGAAAGGAGGAGGAGGGTGGGGGGGGAAAGGAGGAGGAGGGTGGGGGGGGGAAAGGAGGAGGTGGGGGAGAGAGGATGAGGAGGGTGGGAGAGGAGGAGGGTGGGGGGAGAGGAGGAGGGTGGGGGGAGAGGAGGAGGGTGGGGGGAGAGGAGGAGGAGGGTGGGAGAGGAGGAGGAGGGTGGGAGAGGAGGAGGAGGGTGGGAGAGGAGGAGGGTGGGGGGAAAAGGAGGAGGAGGGTGGGGGGGAAAGGAGGGTGGGGGGGGGAAGGAGGAGGAAGCTCGGGGGGGGGGAAGGAGGAGGAAGCTGGGGGGGAAAGGAGGAGGAAGCTGGGGGGTGGAAGGAGGAGGAAGCTGGGGGGTGGAAGGAGGAGGAAGCTGGGGGGGGGAAGGAGGAGGAAGCTGGGGGGGGGGAAGGAGGAGGAGGGTGGGGGGGGGAAGGAGGAGGAGGGTGGGGGGGGGAAGGAGGAGGAGGGTGGGGGGGAAAGGAGGAGGAGGGTGGGGGGGGGGAAAGGAGGAGGAGGGTGGGGGAGGAAAAAGGACGGGGGTGGGGGGGGAACGAGGACGGGGGTGGGGGGGGAACGAGGACGGGGGTGGGGGGGGAACGAGGACGGGAGTGGGGGGAAACGGAGGACGGGAGTGGGGGGAAACGGAGGACGGGGTGGGGGGAAACGGAGGATGGGGTGGGGGGAAACGGAGGATGGGGTGGGGGGAAACGGAGGACTGGGTGGGGGGGGAGAAAGGATGACTGGGTGGGGGGGGGAAAGGATGACTGGGGTGGGGGGGGGGAAAGGAGGAGGGTGGGGGGCAAAAAGAGGAGTGGGGTGGGGGGGAAAGGAGGAGGTGGGGGGGAAGGAGGAGGTGGGGGGGAAGGAGGAGGTGGGGGGGAAGGAGGAGGGGGAGGAGGGTGGGAGAGGACGAGGGTGGGGGGAGGCAAAAGGAGGAGGAGGGTGGCGGGGGAAAGGAGGAGGAGGGTGGCGGGGGAAAAGGAGGAGGAGGGTGGCGGGGGAAAGGAGGAGGAGGGTGGCGGGGGAAAGGAGGAGGAGGGTGGGGGGGGAAAGGAGGAGGAGGGTGGGGGGAGAGGAGGAGGGTGGGGGGAGAGGAGGAGGAGGGTGGGAGAGGAGGAGGAGGGTGGGAGAGGAGGAGGAGGGTGGGAGAGGAGGAGGAGGGTGGGGGGAAAAGGAGGAGGAGGGTGGGGGGGAAAAGGAGGGTGGGGGGGAAAGGAGGGTGGGGGGGAAAGGAGGGTGGGGGGGGTGGAAGGAGGAGGAAGCTGGGGGGGGGGAAGGAGGAGGAAGCTGGGGGGGAAAGGAGGAGGAAGCTGGGGGGTGGAAGGAGGAGGAAGCTGGGGGGGGGGAAGGAGGAGGAGGGTGGGGGGGAAAGGAGGACGGGGGTGGGGGGGAAAGGAGGACGGGGGTGGGGGGGAAAGGAGGACAGGGGTGGGGGGGAAAGGAGGACGGGGGGAAAGGGTGTGGGGGGAGAAGGGTGTGGGGGGAGAAGGGTGTGGGGGGGAAAAGGGTGTGGGGGGGAAAAGGGTGTGGGGGGAAAAAGGGTGTGGGGGGAAAAAGGGTGTGGGGGGGAAAAAGGGTGTGGGGGGGAAAAAGGGTGTGGGGGGAAAAGGGTGTGGGGGGAAAAGGGTGTGGGGGGGGAAGGAGGAGGAAGCTGGGGGGAGGAAGGAGGAGGAAGCTGGGGGGAGGAAGGAGGAGGAGGGTTGGGGGGGGGAAGGAGGAGGAGGGTGGGGGGAAAGGAGGACGGGGGAGGGGGGGAAGGGAGGACGGGGGTGGGGGGGGGAAAACGAGGACGGGGGTGGGGGGGGGAAACGAGGACGGGGTGGGGGGGGGAAAACGAGGACGGGGTGGGGGGGGAAAACGAGGACGGGGGTGGGGGGGGAACGAGGACGGGGTGGGAAGGGGGTGGGGGGGGAAAGGAGTTGGGGGGGAAAAGGAGGAGGAAGCTGGGGGGGGGAAGGAGGAGGAAGCTGGGGGGGGGAAGGAGGAGGAAGCTGGGGGGGGGAAGGAGGAGGAAGCTGGCGGGGGGAAGGAGGAGGAAGCTGGCGGGGGGAGAAGGAGGAGGAAGCTGGGGGGGGGAGAAGGAGGAGGAAGCTGGGGGGGGGGAAGGAGGAGGAAGCTGGGGGGGGGGAAGGAGGAGGAAGCTGGGGGGGGGGGAAGGAGGAGGAGGGAGGGGGGGAAAGGAGGACGGGGGTGGGGGGGGGACGAGGACGGGGGTGGGGGGGGACGAGGACGGGGGTGGGGGGGGGGGAAGGAGGACGGGGGTGGGGGGGGAAGGAGGACGGGGTGGGGGGGGGGGAAGGAGGACTGGGGTGGGGGGGGAAGGAGGACTGGGGTTGGGGGGGAGAAAGGAGGAGGGTGGGGGGCAAACAGAGGAGTGGGGTGGGGGAGAAAGGAGGAGGGGTGGGGGGGAAAGGAGGAGGGGGTGGGGGGGAAAGGAGGAGGGGTGGGGGGGAAAGGAGGAGGGGTGGGGGGGAAGGAGGGGGGGTGGGGGGGAAGGAGGGGGGGTGGGGGGGAAGGAGGGGGGGTGGGGGGGAAAGGAGAGGGGGTGTGGGGAGGAAAGGAGGGGGGGTGGGGGAAAAGGAGGAGGGGTGGGGGAAAAGGAGGAGGGGTGGGGGAAAAGGAGGAGGGGTGGGGGGTAAAAGGAGGAGGGGTGGGGGGTAAAAGGAGGAGGGGTGGGGGTAAAAGGAGGAGGGGTGGGGGGTAAAAGGAGGGGGGTGGGGGGTAAAAGGAGGGGGGGTGGGGGGTAAAAGGAGGGGGGTGGGGGGTAAAAGGAGGGGGGTGGGGGGTAAAAGGAGGGGGGGTGGGGGGTAAAAGGAGGGGGGGTAGGTGGGGAAAAGGAGGAGGGGGTGGGGGGGAAAGGAGGAGGGGGTGGGGGGGAAAGGAGGAGGGGGTGGGGGGGAAAGGAGGAGGGGGTGGGGGGGGAAGGAGGAGGGGGTGGGGGGGGGAAAGGAGGAGGGGGTGGGGGGGGAAAGGAGGAGGGGGTGGGGGGGGGAGGAGGAGGGGGTGGGGGGGGAAAGGAGGAGGGGGTGGGGGGGGAAAGGAGGAGGGGGTGGGGGGGGAAAGGAGGAGGGGGTGGGGGGGGAAAGGAGGAGGTGGGGGGAAAGAGGAGGAGGAGGGGGAAAGAGGAGGAGGAGGGGGAAAGAGGAGGAGGAGGGGGGAAAGAGGAGGAGGAGGGGGGAAAGAGGAGGAGGAGGGGGGAAAGAGGAGGAGGAGGAGGGGGGGTGGGGGGAGAGGATGAGGAGGGGGGGACATGATGAGGAGGGTGGGAGAGGAGGAGGGTGGGGGGAGGAGGAGGAGGGTGGAGGTAAAAGGAGGAGGAGGGTGGGGGGGAAAGGGGGGTGGGGGGGGGAAAAGGGGGGTGGGGGTGGGGGGGGAAAAGGGGGGTGGGGGTGGGGGGGAAAGGAGGAGGTGGGGGGAAAGAGGAGGAGGAGGGGGGAAAGAGGAGGAGGAGGGGGGAAAGAGGAGGAGGAGGGGGGAAAGAGGAGGAGGAGGAGGGGGGGTGGGGGGAGAGGATGAGGAGGGGGGGGACATGATGAGGAGGGTGGGAGAGGAGGAGGGTGGGGGGAGGAGGAGGAGGGTGGAGGTAAAAGGAGGAGGAGGGTGGGGGGGAAAGGGGGGGTGGGGGTGGGGGGGGAAAGGGGGGTGGGGGTGGGGGGGAAAGGGCGGTGGGGGGGGGAAGGGGGGTGGGGGGGAAGGGGGGTGGGGGGGAAGGAGGAGGGGGTGGGGGGGAAGGAGGAGGGGGTGGGGGGGAAGGAGGAGGGGGTGGGGGGAAGGAGGAAAAGGAGGAGGGGGTGGGGGGGAAGGAGGAGGGGGTGGGGGGGCAGGAGGAGGGGGTAGGGGTGAGGAGGAGGGGGTGGGGGGGAAGGAGGAGGGGGTGGGGGGGGAGGGAGGAGGTGGGGGGGGAAGGAGGAGGTGGGGGGGGAAGGAGGAGGTGGGGGGGGGAAGGAGGAGGTGGGGGGGGAAGGAGGAGGTCGGGGGTGGGAAGGAGGAGGTGGGGGGGGGTGGGGGAGAGGAGGAGGAGGGTGGGAGAGGAGGAGGAGGGTGGGAGAGGAGGAGGGTGGGAGAGGAGGAGGGTGGGAGAGGAGGAGGGTGGGGGGAGGCAAAAGGAGGAGGAAGGTGGCGGGTGAAAGTAGGAGGAGGGTGGGGTGGGAAGGAGGAGGTGGGGGGGGAAGGAGGAGGTGGGGGGGGAAGGAGGAGGTGGGGGGGGAAGGAGGAGGTGGGGGGGAAGGAGGAGGTGGGGGGGGAAGGAGGAGGTGGGGGGGAAGGAGGAGTGGGAGAGAGGAGGAGGAGGGTGGGAGAGGAGGAGGGTGGGAGAGGAGGAGGGTGGGGGGAGGCAAAAGGAGGAGGAAGGTGGCGGGCGAAAGGAGGAGGAGGGTGGGGGGGGGAAGGAGGAGGAGGGTGGGGGGGGGAAGGAGGAGGAGGGTGGGGGGGGAAGGAGGAGGAGGGTGGGGGAAAAGGAGGAGGAGGGTGGGGGAAAAGGAGGAGGAGGGTGGGGGGAAAAGGAGGGGAGGGTGGGGGGAAAAGGAGGGGGGTGGGGGGAAAAAGGAGGGGGGGTGGGAGGAAAAAGGAGGAGGGGGTGGGGGGGAAAAGGAGGAGGGGGTGGGGGGAAAAAGGAGGAGGGGGTGGGGGGAAAAAGGAGGAGGGGGTGGGGGGAAAGGAGGAGGGGGTGGGGGGGAAAAGGAGGAGGGGGTGGGGAGGAAAAAGGAGGAGGGGGTGGGGAGGAAAAAGGAGGAGGGGGTGGGGAGGAAAAAGGAGGAGGGGGTGGGGGGGAGAGGATGAGGAGGGTGGGAGAGGAGGAGGGTGGGGGGAGAGGAGGAGGGTGGGGGGAGAGGAGGAGGGTGGAGGGAAAAGGAGGAGGAGGGTCGGGGGGGAAAAGGAGGAGGAGGGTGGGGGGGGGAGAAGGAGGAGGAGGGTGGGGGGGGAAGGAGGAGGAGGGTGGGGGGGAAGGAGGAGGAGGGTGGGGGGGAAGGAGGAGGGGTGTGGGGGAAGGAGGAGGGGGTGGGGGGGGAAGGAGGAGGGGGTGGGGGGGAAAGGAGGAGGGGGTGGGGGGAAAGGAGGAGGGGGTGGGGGGAAAGGAGGAGGGGGTGGGGGGAAAGGAGGAGGGGGTGGGGGTAAAAGGAGGAGGTGGGGGGAAAGAGGAGGAGGAGGAGGAGGAGGAGGAGGAGGAGGAGGAGGAGGAGGAGGAGGAGGAGGAGGAGGAGGGTGGGGGAGAGGAGGAGGAGGAGGGTGGGGGAGAGGAGGAGGAGGGTGGGGGAGAGGAGGAAGAGGGTGGGGGAGAGGAGGAAGAGGGTGGGGGAGAGGAGGAAGAGGGTGGGAGAGAGGAGGAGGAGGGTGGGAGAGAGGAGGAGGAGGGTGGGAGAGGAGGAGGAGGGTGGGAGAGGAGGGGGGGGGAAAGGAGGACTGGGGTGGGGGGGGGAAGGAGGACTGGGGTGGGGGGGAGAAAGGAGGAGGGTGGGGGGGAGAAAGGAGGAGGGTGGGGGGGAGAAAGGAGGAGGGTGGGGGGGAAACAGAGGAGTGGGGTGGAGGTGAAAGGAGGGGGGGTGGGGGGAGAAAGGAGGAGGGGTGGGGGGGGAAGGAGGAGGGGGTGGGGGGGGAAGGAGGGGGGGTGGGGTGCCTGTCTGTCTCTGCCTGCCTGTCTCTGTCTCTGCCTGCCTGTCTGTCTGTCTCTGCCTGTCTGTCTCTGTCTCTGTCTCTGTCTCTGCCTGTCTGTCTCTGTCTGCCTGCCTGCCTGTCTCTGTCTCTGCCTGTCTGTCTCTGTCTCTGCCTGTCTGTCTCTGTCTCTGTCTCTGCCTGCCTGTCTGTCTCTGTCTCTGCCTGCCTGCCTGCCTGTCTCTGTCTCTGTCTCTGCCTGTCTGTCTCTGTCTCTGTCTCTGCCTGTCTGTCTCTGTCTCTGTCTCTGCCTGTCTGTCTGTCTCTGTCTGCCTGCCTGTCTCTGTCTGCCTGCCTGCCTGTCTCTGTCTCTGCCTGTCTGTCTCTGCCTGCCTGCCTGCCTGTCTGTCTCTGTCTGCCTGCCTGTCTCTGTCTCTGCCTGTCTGTCTCTGTCTCTGCCTGCCTGCCTGTCTCTGTCTCTGTCTCTGCCTGCCTGTCTGTCTCTGTCTCTGCCTGTCTGTCTCTGTCTCTGCCTGTCTGTCTCTGCCTGCCTGCCTGCCTGCCTGTCTCTGTCTCTGCCTGTCTGTCTGCCTGTCTGTCTCTGTCTGCCTGCCTGCCAGCCTGTCTCTGTCTCTGCCTGTCTCTGTCTCTGCCTGTCTGTCTCTGTCTCTGCCTGCCTGTCTGTCTGTCTCTGTCTCTGCCTGTCTGTCTCTGTCTGCCTGCCTGCCTGTCTCTGTCTGCCTGCCTGCCTGCCTGTCTCTGTCTCTGCCTGTCTGTCTCTGTCTGCCTGTCTGTCTCTGTCTCTGCCTGTCTGTCTCTGTCTCTGCCTGTCTGTCTCTGTCTCTGCCTGCCTGCCTGTCTGTCTCTGTCTCTGCCTGCCTGTCTGTCTGTCTCTGTCTCTGCCTGTCTGTCTCTGTCTCTGTCTCTGCCCGTCTGTCTCTGTCTCTGTCTCTGTCTCTGCCCGTCTGTCTCTGTCTCTGTCTCTGCCTGTCTGTCTGTCTCTGTCTGCCTGCCTGTCTCTGTCTGCCTGCCTGCCTGCCTGTCTCTGTCTCTGCCTGTCTGTCTCTGTCTGCCTGCCTGCCTGTCTGTCTCTGTCTGCCTGCCTGTCTCTGTCTCTGCCTGTCTGTCTCTGTCTCTGCCTGTCTGTCTCTGTCTCTGCCTGTCTGTCTCTGTCTCTGCCTGCCTGCCTGTCTCTGTCTCTGCCTGCCTGTCTGTCTCTGTCTCTGCCTGTCTGTCTCTGCCTGCCTGCCTGCCTGTCTGTCTCTGTCTCTGCCTGTCTGTCTCTGTCTGCCTGCCTGTCTCTGCCTGTCTGTCTCTGTCTCTGCCTGCCTGTCTCTGTCTCTGCCTGCCTGTCTCTGTCTCTGCCTGCCTGCCTGCCTGTCTCTGTCTCTGCCTGCCTGTCTCTGTCTCTGCCTGCCTGTCTCTGTCTCTGCCTGCCTGCCTGTCTCTGTCTCTGCCTGCCTGTCTGTCTCTGTCTGTCTGTCTGTCTCTGTCTCTGCCTGTCTGTCTCTGTCTCTGCCTGCCTGCCTGTCTGTCTCTGTCTCTGCCTGCCTGCCTGTCTGTCTCTGTCTCTGCCTGCCTGCCTGTCTCTGTCTCTGCCTGCCTGTCTCTGTCTCTGCCTGTCTGTCTGCCTCTGCCTGTCTCTGTCTCTGCCTGCCTGCCTGTCTGTCTCTGTCTCTGCCTGCCTGCCTGCCTGTCTCTGTCTCTGCCTGCCTGCCTGCCTGTCTCTGCCTCTGCCTGCCTGCCTGTCTGTCTCTGTCTCTGCCTGTCTGTCTCTGCCTGCCTGCCTGTCTGTCTCTGTCTCTGCCTACCTGCCTGCCTGTCTGTCTGTCTCTGTCTCTGCCTGCCTGTCTCTGTCTCTGCCTGTCTGTCTCTGTCTCTGCCTGTCTGTCTCTGTCTCTGCCTGCCTGCCTGTCTCTGCCTGCCTGTCTCTGTCTCTGCCTGTCTGTCTCTGTCTCTGCCTGCCTGCCTCTGTCTCTGCCTGCCTGTCTCTGCCTGCCTGTCTCTGTCTCTGCCTGCCTGCCTGCCTGTCTCTGCCTGTCTGTCTCTGTCTCTGTCTCTGCCTGCCTGCCTGCCTGCCTGTCTCTGCCTGCCTGCCTGTCTGTCTCTGTCTCTGCCTGCCTGCCTGCCTGTCTCTGCCTGTCTGTCTCTGTCTGTCTCTGTCTCTGCCTGTCTGTCTCTGTCTCTGCCTGTCTGTCTCTGTCTCTGCCTGCCTGCCTGTCTCTGTCTCTGCCTGCCTGTCTCTGTCTCTGTCTCTGCCTGCCTGCCTCTGTCTCTGCCTGTCTGTCTCTGTCTCTGACTCTGCCTGCCTGCCTGTCTCTGCCTGCCTGCCTGTCTGTCTCTGTCTCTGTCTCTGTCTCTGCCTGTCTGTCTCTGTCTCTGTCTCTGCCTGCCTGCCTGCCTGTCTCTGCCTGTCTGTCTCTGTCTCTGCCTGTCTGTCTCTGTCTCTGCCTGCCTGCCTGCCTGTCTCTGCCTGTCTGTCTCTGTCTCTGCCTGTCTGTCTCTGTCTCTGCCTGTCTGTCTCTGTCTCTGCCTGCCTGCCTGTCTCTGTCTCTGCCTGCCTGTCTCTGTCTCTGTCTCTGCCTGCCTGCCTCTGTCTCTGCCTGTCTGTCTCTGTCTCTGACTCTGCCTGCCTGCCTGTCTCTGCCTGCCTGCCTGTCTGTCTCTGTCTCTGTCTCTGCCTGTCTGTCTCTGTCTCTGTCTCTGCCTGCCTGCCTGCCTGTGTCTCTCCCTGCCTGCCTGTCTGTCTCTGTCTCTGCCTGTCTGTCTCTGTCTCTGTCTCTGTCTCTGCCTGCCTGCCTCTGCCTGCCTGCCTGTCTCTGTCTCTGCCTGCCTGCCTGTCTCTGCCTGCCTGCCTGTCTGTCTCTGTCTCTGCCTGTCTGTCTCTGTCTCTGCCTGTCTGTCTCTGTCTCTGCCTGCCTGCCTGCCTGTCTCTGCCTGCCTGTCTCTGTCTCTGCCTGCCTGCCTGTCTGTCTCTGTCTCTGCCTGTCTGTCTCTGCCTGTCTGTCTCTGTCTCTGCCTGCCTGCCTGCCTGTCTCTGCCTGCCTGTCTCTGTCTCTGCTTGCCTGCCTGTCTGTCTCTGTCTCTGCCTGCCTGTCTCTGCCTGCCTGTCTCTGTCTCTGCCTGCCTGCCTGTCTGTCTCTGTCTCTGCCTGTCTGTCTCTGTCTCTGCCTGCCTGTCTCTGTCTCTGCCTGCCTGCCTGTCTGTCTCTGTCTCTGCCTGTCTGTCTCTGTCTCTGCCTGTCTGTCTCTGTCTCTGCCTGCCTGCCTGCCTGTCTCTGTCTCTGCCTGTCTGTCTCTGTCTCTGCCTGCCTGCCTGCCTGTCTCTGTCTCTGCCTGCCTGCCTGCCTGTCTCTGCCTGCCTGCCTGTCTCTGTCTCTGCCTGTCTGTCTCTGTCTCTGCCTGCCTGTCTCTGCCTGCCTGCCTGTCTCTGTCTCTGCCTGTCTGTCTCTGTCTCTGCCTGCCTGCCTGTCTCTGTCTCTGCCTGTCTGTCTCTGTCTCTGCCTGCCTGTCTCTGTCTCTGCCTGCCTGCCTGTCTCTGTCTCTGCCTGCCTGTCTCTGTCTCTGCCTGCCTGCCTGTCTCTGTCTCTGCCTGTCTGTCTCTGTCTCTGCCTGCCTGTCTCTGTCTCTGCCTGCCTGTCTCTGTCTCTGCCTGTCTGCCTGCCTGTCTCTGTCTCTGCCTGTCTGTCCCTGTCTCTGTCTCTGCCTGTCTGTCTCTGTCTCTGCCTGCCTGCCTGTCTCTGTCTCTGTCTCTGCCTGCCTGCCTGTCTGTCTCTGTCTGCCTGCCTGTCAGTCTCTGTCTGCCTGCCTGCCTGTCTCTGTCTCTGCCTGCCTGTCTGTCTCTGTCTCTGCCTGCCTGCCTGCCTGCCTGTCTGTCTCTGTCTCTGCCTGCCTGCCTGTCTCTGTCTCTGCCTGCCTGCCTGTCTCTGCCTGCCTGCCTGCCTGTCTCTGCCTGCCTGCCTGCCTGTCTCTGTCTCTGCCTGCCTGCCTGTCTGTCTCTGTCTGCCTGCCTGTCAGTCTCTGTCTGCCTGCCTGCCTGTCTCTGTCTCTGCCTGCCTGTCTGTCTCTGTCTCTGCCTGCCTGCCTGTCTGTCTCTGTCTCTGCCTGCCTGCCTGTCTCTGTCTCTGCCTGCCTGCCTGTCTCTGCCTGCCTGCCTGTCTGTCTCTGTCTCTGCCTGCCTGCCTGTCTGTCTCTGCCTGCCTGCCTGCCTGTCTCTGCCTGCCTGCCTGTCTGTCTCTGTCTCTGCCTGCCTGCCTGTCTCTGCCTGCCTGCCTGCCTGTCTCTGTCTGTCTGTCTCTGTCTCTGCCTGCCTGCCTGTCTCTGTCTC
The DNA here is from genome assembly GCF_030684315.1 of Stegostoma tigrinum. Classification (NCBI taxonomy): domain Eukaryota; kingdom Metazoa; phylum Chordata; class Chondrichthyes; order Orectolobiformes; family Stegostomatidae; genus Stegostoma; species Stegostoma tigrinum. Next base: position 8,475,806 of record NC_081397.1, on the reverse strand, counting down.
TGCCTGCCTGTCTCTGTCTCTGCCTGCCTGTCTCTGTCTCTGCCTGCCTGCCTGTCTGTCTCTGTCTCTGCCTGCCTGCCTGTCTGTCCCTGTCTCTGCCTGCCTGCCTGTCAGTCTCTGTCTGCCTGCCTGCCTGTCTCTGTCTCTGCCTGCCTGCCTGTCTGTCTCTGTCTCTGCCTGCCTGCCTGTCAGTCTCTGCCTGCCTGCCTGCCTGTCTCTGTCTCTGCCTGCCTGCCTGTCTGTCTCTGTCTCTGCCTGCCTGCCTGCCTGTCTCTGTCTCTGCCTGTCTGTCTCTGTCTCTGACTGCCTGTCTGTCTCTGTCTCTGCCTGCCTGCCTGTCTCTGTCTCTGCCTGTCTGTCCCTGTCCCTGTCCCTGTCTCTGCCTGTCTGTCTCTGTCTCTGCCTGCCTGCCTGCCTGTCTCTGTCTGCCTGACTGACTGTCTCTGTCTGTCTGTCTGTCTGCCTGACTGTCTCTGTCTGTCTGTCTGTCTGCCTGACTGACTGTCTCTGTCTGGCTATCTGACTGTCCGTGTCTGCCTGCCTCTGTCTGTCTTCTGACTGTCTCTGCCTGGCTGCCTGTCTCTGCCTGCCTGACTGACTGTGTGTCTGCCTGCCTGCGCGTCTGTCTGCCTCTGCCTAACTGTCTCTGCCTGCCTGACTGGCGGTCTCTGTCTGACTGTCTGTCTGTCTCTGTCTGTCTGACTGTCTCTGCCTGCCTCTGTCTGACTAAGTGCCGTCTGACTGACTGCCTTCTGACTGTCTCTGTCTGCCTGCCTGACTCTCTGCCTCTGTTTATCTGACTGCCTGCGTCTCTGCCTGACTCTCTGCGTCTCTGTCTGACTGTCTCTGCCTGCCGGTCTCTGTCTGCCTCTGCGTGCCTGCCTGCCTGTCTCTGCCTGTCGGTGTCTGCCTGCCTCTCTGCCTGTCTGTGTCTGACTGTCTGTCTGCCTGCCTCCATCTGCCTGTCTGCCTCCGCCTGCCTGACTGTCTCTGCCTGTCCCTGTCTGCCTGCCTCTGTCTGCCGCGGCCTGCCTGCCTCTGTCTGTCTGCCTGTCAGACTGTCTCACTGCCTGCCTGTCTTTGTCTGTCTGACCGTCTCTGCCTGCCTCTGCCTGTCTGTCTATCTGTCTGCCTGCCTGCCTCTGCCTGCCTGCCTCTGCCTGTCTCTGTCTGTTTGTCTCTGCCTGTCTCCGTCTGCGCCTCTGCCTGTGTCTGACTGTCTCTGTCTGCCTGCCTGCCTCCACCTGCATCTGCCTGCATCCGTCTGCCTGCCTGTCTCTGCCTGTATCGGTTTGACTGTCTGTCTGTATCTGACTGCCTCTGTCTGCCTGCCTGTCTCTGCATGCCTGTCTCTGACTGTCTCTCTCTGTCTGTCTCCGCCTTCCTGCCTCCACGTGCCTGTCTCCGTCTGACAGTCTGCCTGTGTCTGACTGCCTGTCTCTGTCTGTCTGCCTGCCTCCGCCTGCATCTGCCTGTCTCTGTCTGCCCGTGTTGGTTTGATTGTCTGTCTGTGTCTGACTGCCTCTGTCTGCCTGCCTGACTCTGTCTGACAGCCTGTCTCTGCCTGCCAGCCTGTCTCTGTCTGCTTGTGTCTGTGTGTCTGCCTGTCTCTGCCTGCCTGCCTCCGCCTGCCAGTCTGTCTCTGCCTGCCTGCCTGTCTGTCTCTGTCTCTGCCTGCCTGCCTGTCTGTCTCTGCCTGCCTGCCTGCCTGTCTCTGCCTGCCTGCCTGTCTGTCTCTGTCTCTGCCTACCTGCCTGCCTGCCTGCCTGTCTCTGTCTCTGCCTGCCTGTCTCTGTCTCTGCCTGCCTGCCTGTCTCTGTCTCTGCCTGCCTGCCTGTCTCTGTCTCTGCCTGTCTGTCTGTCTCTGTCTCTGCCTGTCTGTCTCTGTCTCTGCCTGCCTGCCTGTCTGTCTCTGTCTCTGCCTGCCTGCCTGTCTGTCTCTGTCTCTGCCTGCCTGCCTGTCTCTGTCTCTGCCTGCCTGTCTCTGTCTCTGCCTGTCTGTCTGCCTCTGCCTGTCTCTGTCTCTGCCTGCCTGCCTGTCTGTCTCTGTCTCTGCCTGCCTGCCTGTCTCTGTCTCTGCCTGCCTGCCTGCCTGCCTGTCTCTGTCTCTGCCTGCCTGCCTGCCTGTCTCTGCCTGCCTGCCTGTCTGTCTCTGTCTCTGCCTGCCTGCCTGTCTGTCTCTGTCTCTGCCTGTCTGTCTCTGCCTGCCTGCCTGTCTGTCTCTGTCTCTGCCTACCTGCCTGCCTGTCTGTCTGTCTCTGTCTCTGCCTGCCTGTCTCTGTCTCTGCCTGTCTGTCTCTGTCTCTGCCTGCCTGCCTGTCTCTGCCTGCCTGTCTCTGTCTCTGCCTGTCTCTCTCTGTCTCTGCCTGCCTGCCTCTGTCTCTGCCTGCCTGTCTCTGCCTGCCTGTCTCTGTCTCTGCCTGCCTGCCTGCCTGTCTCTGCCTGTCTGTCTCTGTCTCTGTCCCTGCCTGCCTGTCTCTGCCTGCCTGCCTGCCTGTCTCTGTCTCTGCCTGCCTGCCTGCCTGTCTCTGCCTGTCTGTCTCTGTCTCTGCCTGTCTGTCTCTGTCTCTGCCTGCCTGCCTGCCTGTCTCTGCCTGTCTGTCTCTGTCTCTGCCTGTCTGTCTCTGTCTCTGCCTGTCTGTCTCTGTCTCTGCCTGCCTGCCTGTCTCTGTCTCTGCCTGCCTGTCTCTGTCTCTGTCTCTGCCTGCCTGCCTCTGTCTCTGCCTGTCTGTCTCTGTCTCTGACTCTGCCTGCCTGCCTGTCTCTGCCTGCCTGCCTGTCTGTCTCTGTCTCTGTCTCTGCCTGTCTGTCTCTGTCTCTGTCTCTGCCTGCCTGCCTGCCTGCCTGTGTCTCTCCCTGCCTGCCTGTCTGTCTCTGTCTCTGCCTGTCTGTCTCTGTCTCTGTCTCTGTCTCTGCCTGCCTGCCTCTGCCTGCCTGTCTGTCTCTGTCTCTGCCTGCCTGCCTGTCTCTGCCTGCCTGTCTCTGTCTCTGCCTGCCTGCCTGTCTCTGCCTGCCTGTCTCTGTCTCTGCCTGCCTGTCTCTGCCTGCCTGTCTCTGTCTCTGCCTGCCTGCCTGTCTCTGCCTGCCTGCCTGTCTGTCTCTGTCTCTGCCTGCCTGCCTGCCTGTCTCTGCCTGCCTGTCTCTGTCTCTGCCTGCCTGCCTGTCTGTCTCTGTCTCTGCCTGTCTGTCTCTGCCTGTCTGTCTCTGTCTCTGCCTGCCTGCCTGCCTGTCTCTGCCTGCCTGTCTCTGTCTCTGCCTGCCTGCCTGTCTGTCTCTGTCTCTGCCTGTCTGTCTCTGCCTGTCTGTCTCTGTCTCTGCCTGCCTGCCTGCCTGCCTCTGCCTGCCTGCCTCTGCCTGTCTCTGTCTGTTTGTCTCTGCCTGTCTCCGTCTGCGCCTCTGCCTGTGTCTGACTGTCTCTGTCTGCCTGCCTGCCTCCACCTGCATCTGCCTGCATCCGTCTGCCTGCCTGTCTCTGCCTGTATCGGTTTGACTGTCTGTCTGTATCTGACTGCCTCTGTCTGCCTGCCTGTCTCTGCATGCCTGTCTCTGACTGTCTCTCTCTGTCTGTCTCCGCCTTCCTGCCTCCACGTGCCTGTCTCCGTCTGACAGTCTGCCTGTGTCTGACTGCCTGTCTCTGTCTGTCTGCCTGCCTCCGCCTGCATCTGCCTGTCTCTGTCTGCCCGTGTTGGTTTGATTGTCTGTCTGTGTCTGACTGCCTCTGTCTGCCTGCCTGACTCTGTCTGACAGCCTGTCTCTGCCTGCCAGCCTGTCTCTGTCTGCTTGTGTCTGTGTGTCTGCCTGTCTCTGCCTGCCTGCCTCCGCCTGCCAGTCTGTCTCTGCCTGCCTGCCTGTCTGTCTCTGTCTCTGCCTGCCTGCCTGTCTGTCTCTGCCTGCCTGCCTGCCTGTCTCTGCCTGCCTGCCTGTCTGTCTCTGTCTCTGCCTACCTGCCTGCCTGCCTGCCTGTCTCTGTCTCTGCCTGCCTGTCTCTGTCTCTGCCTGCCTGTCTCTGTCTCTGCCTGCCTGCCTGTCTCTGTCTCTGCCTGTCTGTCTGTCTCTGTCTCTGCCTGTCTGTCTCTGTCTCTGCCTGCCTGCCTGTCTGTCTCTGTCTCTGTCTCTGCCTGCCTGCCTGTCTGTCTCTGTCTCTGCCTGCCTGCCTGTCTGTCTCTGCCTGCCTGTCTCTGTCTCTGCCTGTCTGTCTGCCTCTGCCTGTCTCTGTCTCTGCCTGCCTGCCTGTCTGTCTCTGTCTCTGCCTGCCTGCCTGCCTGCCTGTCTCTGTCTCTGCCTGCCTGCCTGCCTGTCTCTGCCTGCCTGCCTGTCTGTCTCTGTCTCTGCCTGCCTGCCTGTCTGTCTCTGTCTCTGCCTGTCTGTCTCTGCCTGCCTGCCTGTCTGTCTCTGTCTCTGCCTACCTGCCTGCCTGTCTGTCTGTCTCTGTCTCTGCCTGCCTGTCTCTGTCTCTGCCTGTCTGTCTCTGTCTCTGCCTGCCTGCCTGTCTCTGCCTGCCTGTCTCTGTCTCTGCCTGTCTGTCTCTGTCTCTGCCTGCCTGCCTCTGTCTCTGCCTGCCTGTCTCTGCCTGCCTGTCTCTGTCTCTGCCTGCCTGCCTGCCTGTCTCTGCCTGTCTGTCTCTGTCTCTGTCCCTGCCTGCCTGTCTCTGCCTGCCTGCCTGCCTGTCTCTGTCTCTGCCTGCCTGCCTGCCTGTCTCTGCCTGTCTGTCTCTGTCTCTGCCTGTCTGTCTCTGTCTCTGCCTGCCTGCCTGTCTCTGCCTGTCTGTCTCTGTCTCTGCCTGTCTGTCTCTGTCTCTGCCTGTCTGTCTCTGTCTCTGCCTGCCTGCCTGTCTCTGTCTCTGCCTGCCTGTCTCTGTCTCTGTCTCTGCCTGCCTGCCTCTGTCTCTGCCTGTCTGTCTCTGTCTCTGACTCTGCCTGCCTGCCTGTCTCTGCCTGCCTGCCTGTCTGTCTCTGTCTCTGTCTCTGCCTGTCTGTCTCTGTCTCTGTCTCTGCCTGCCTGCCTGCCTGCCTGTGTCTCTCCCTGCCTGCCTGTCTGTCTCTGTCTCTGCCTGTCTGTCTCTGTCTCTGTCTCTGTCTCTGCCTGCCTGCCTCTGCCTGCCTGTCTGTCTCTGTCTCTGCCTGCCTGCCTGTCTCTGCCTGCCTGTCTCTGTCTCTGCCTGCCTGCCTGTCTCTGCCTGCCTGTCTCTGTCTCTGCCTGCCTGTCTCTGCCTGCCTGTCTCTGTCTCTGCCTGCCTGCCTGTCTCTGCCTGCCTGCCTGTCTGTCTCTGTCTCTGCCTGTCTGTCTCTGTCTCTGCCTGTCTGTCTCTGTCTCTGCCTGCCTGCCTGCCTGTCTCTGCCTGCCTGTCTCTGTCTCTGCCTGCCTGCCTGTCTGTCTCTGTCTCTGCCTGTCTGTCTCTGCCTGTCTGTCTCTGTCTCTGCCTGCCTGCCTGCCTGTCTCTGCCTGCCTGTCTCTGTCTCTGCCTGCCTGCCTGTCTGTCTCTGCCTGTCTGTCTCTGTCTCTGCCTGCCTGCCTGCCTGTCTCTGCCTGCCTGTCTCTGTCTCTGCCTGCCTGCCTGTCTGTCTCTGTCTCTGCCTGTCTGTCTCTGCCTGTCTGTCTCTGTCTCTGCCTGCCTGCCTGCCTGTCTCTGCCTGCCTGTCTCTGTCTCTGCCTGCCTGCCTGTCTGTCTCTGTCTCTGCCTGTCTGTCTCTGTCTCTGCCTGTCTGTCTGTCTCTGTCTCTGCCTGCCTGCCTGTCTCTGCCTGTCTGTCTCTGTCTCTGCCTGCCTGCCTGCCTGTCTCTGTCTCTGCCTGTCTGTCTCTGTCTCTGCCTGCCTGCCTGTCTCTGTCTCTGCCTGTCTGTCTCTGTCTCTGCCTGCCTGCCTGTCTCTGTCTCTGCCTGTCTGTCTCTGTCTCTGCCTGCCTGCCTGTCTCTGTCTCTGCCTGCCTGCCTGCCTGTCTCTGTCTCTGCCTGTCTGTCTCTGTCTCTGCCTGCCTGTCTCTGTCTCTGCCTGCCTGTCTCTGTCTCTGCCTGTCTGTCTCTGTCTCTGCCTGCCTGCCTGTCTCTGTCTCTGCCTGCCTGTCTCTGTCTCTGCCTGCCTGCCTGTCTCTGTCTCTGCCTGCCTGTCTCTGTCTCTGCCTGCCTGTCTCTGTCTCTGCCTGCCTGCCTGTCTCTGTCTCTGCCTGTCTGTCTCTGTCTCTGCCTGCCTGCCTGCCTGTCTCTGTCTCTGCCTGCCTGTCTCTGTCTCTGCCTGCCTGTCTCTGTCTCTGCCTGCCTGCCTGCCTGTCTCTGTCTCTGCCTGTCTGTCCCTGTCTCTGTCTCTGCCTGTCTGTCCCTGTCTCTGTCTCTGCCTGTCTGTCTCTGTCTCTGCCTGCCTGCCTGTCTCTGTCTCTGCCTGCCTGCCTGTCTGTCTCTGTCTGCCTGCCTGTCAGTCTCTGTCTGCCTGCCTGCCTGTCTCTGTCTCTGCCTGCCTGTCTGTCTCTGTCTCTGCCTGCCTGCCTGCCTGCCTGTCTGTCTCTGTCTCTGCCTGCCTGCCTGTCTCTGCCTGCCTGCCTGCCTGTCTCTGCCTGCCTGCCTGTCTGTCTCTGTCTCTGCCTGCCTGCCTGCCTGTCTCTGCCTGCCTGCCTGTCTGTCTCTGCCTGCCTGCCTGTCTGTCTCTGTCTCTGCCTGCCTGCCTGTCTCTGTCTGTCTGTCTCTGTCTCTGCCTGCCTGCCTGTCTCTGTCTCTGCCTGTCTGTCTCTGTCTCTGCCTGCCTGTCTCTGTCTCTGTCTCTGTCTCTGCCTGCCTGTCTCTGTCTCTGCCTGTCTGTCTCTGTCTCTGCCTGCCTGCCTGTCTGTCTCTGTCTCTGCCTGCCTGTCTCTGCCTGCCTGTCTCTGTCTCTGCCTGCCTGTCTCTGTCTCTGCCTGCCTGTCTCTGTCTCTGCCTGCCTGCCTGTCTGTCTCTGTCTCTGCCTGCCTGCCTGTCTGTCCCTGTCTCTGCCTGCCTGCCTGTCTGTCCCTGTCTCTGCCTGCCTGCCTGTCAGTCTCTGTCTGCCTGCCTGCCTGTCTCTGTCTCTGCCTGCCTGCCTGTCTGTCTCTGTCTCTGCCTGCCTGCCTGTCAGTCTCTGCCTGCCTGCCTGCCTGCCTGTCTCTGTCTCTGCCTGCCTGCCTGTCTGTCTCTGTCTCTGCCTGCCTGCCTGCCTGTCTCTGTCTCTGCCTGTCTGTCTCTGTCTCTGACTGCCTGTCTGTCTCTGTCTCTGCCTGCCTGCCTGTCTCTGTCTCTGCCTGTCTGTCCCTGTCCCTGTCCCTGTCTCTGCCTGTCTGTCTCTGTCTCTGCCTGCCTGCCTGCCTGTCTCTGTCTGCCTGACTGACTGTCTCTGTCTGTCTGTCTGTCTGCCTGACTGTCTCTGTCTGTCTGTCTGTCTGCCTGACTGACTGTCTCTGTCTGGCTATCTGACTGTCCGTGTCTGCCTGCCTCTGTCTGTCTTCTGACTGTCTCTGCCTGGCTGCCTGTCTCTGCCTGCCTGACTGACTGTGTGTCTGCCTGCCTGCGCGTCTGTCTGCCTCTGCCTAACTGTCTCTGCCTGCCTGACTGGCGGTCTCTGTCTGACTGTCTGTCTGTCTCTGTCTGTCTGACTGTCTCTGCCTGCCTCTGTCTGACTAAGTGCCGTCTGACTGACTGCCTTCTGACTGTCTCTGTCTGCCTGCCTGACTCTCTGCCTCTGTTTATCTGACTGCCTGCGTCTCTGCCTGACTCTCTGCGTCTCTGTCTGACTGTCTCTGCCTGCCGGTCTCTGTCTGCCTCTGCGTGCCTGCCTGCCTGTCTCTGCCTGTCGGTGTCTGCCTGCCTCTCTGCCTGTCTGTGTCTGACTGTCTGTCTGCCTGCCTCCATCTGCCTGTCTGCCTCCGCCTGCCTGACTGTCTCTGCCTGTCCCTGTCTGCCTGCCTCTGTCTGCCGCGGCCTGCCTGCCTCTGTCTGTCTGCCTGTCAGACTGTCTCACTGCCTGCCTGTCTTTGTCTGTCTGACCGTCTCTGCCTGCCTCTGCCTGTCTGTCTATCTGTCTGCCTGCCTGCCTCTGCCTGCCTGCCTCTGCCTGTCTCTGTCTGTTTGTCTCTGCCTGTCTCCGTCTGCGCCTCTGCCTGTGTCTGACTGTCTCTGTCTGCCTGCCTGCCTCCACCTGCATCTGCCTGCATCCGTCTGCCTGCCTGTCTCTGCCTGTATCGGTTTGACTGTCTGTCTGTATCTGACTGCCTCTGTCTGCCTGCCTGTCTCTGCATGCCTGTCTCTGACTGTCTCTCTCTGTCTGTCTCCGCCTTCCTGCCTCCACGTGCCTGTCTCCGTCTGACAGTCTGCCTGTGTCTGACTGCCTGTCTCTGTCTGTCTGCCTGCCTCCGCCTGCATCTGCCTGTCTCTGTCTGCCCGTGTTGGTTTGATTGTCTGTCTGTGTCTGACTGCCTCTGTCTGCCTGCCTGACTCTGTCTGACAGCCTGTCTCTGCCTGCCAGCCTGTCTCTGTCTGCTTGTGTCTGTGTGTCTGCCTGTCTCTGCCTGCCTCTGCCTGCCTGCCTCCGCCTGCCAGTCTGTCTCTGCCTGCCTGACTGCTCCGTCTGACTGTCTCTGCCTGACTGTCCGTCTCCACCTGTCTGCCTGACTGTCTGTCTCTCCGCCTGTCTCTGCCCGACTGTCTCCGCCTGTCTGCCTGCCTGTCTCGCCCTGTCTCTGCCTGCCTGCCTGCCTGCCTGTCGCTGCCTGACTGCCTCTGCCTGTCTCTACCTGACTGTGTCTGCCTGTCTCTGTCTGCCTGTCTGCCTGCCTGTCTCGGCCTGTCTCTGTCTGCCTGCCTGCCTCTATGCCTGTCTCTGTCTGCCTGCCTGACTGTCTCTGCCTGACTGTCTCCGCCTGCCTGCCTCCGTCTGCCTATATCTGTCTGACAGTCTGTGTCTGACTGCCTGTCTCCGTCTTCCTATATTTGTCTGACAGTCTGTGTCTGCCTGCCTGCCGTTGGTCTCTGCCTGCCTGTCTCTGTCTGACTCTGTGTCTGACTGTCTCTGTCTGTCTGTATGCCTGTCTCTGCCTGCCCGCCTGACTGTCTCCGCCTGCCTGTGGCAGGGGAAGAGGGCGTGGGGGCAAAGGAGGTGGAGGGCGTGGGGGCAAAGGAGGTGGAGGGCGTGGGGGCAAAGGAGGGGGAGGGCGTGGGGGCAAAGGAGGGGGAGGGCGTGGGGGCAAAGGAGGGGGAGGGCGTGGGGGCAAAGGAGGTGGAGGGCGTGGGGGCAAAGGAGGTGGAGGGCGTGGGGGCAAAGGAGGTGGAGGGCGTGGGGGCGGGGAGGGGAGGAGGACGGGGGTGGGGAGGGGGGAAGGAGGACTGGGGTGGGGGGGGAAGGAGGACTGGGGTGCGGGGGGGGAAAGGAGGACTGGGGTGGGGGGGAGAAAGGAGCAGGGTGGGGGGCAAACAGAGGAGTGGGGTGGGGGGAAGGAGGAGGGAGTGGGGGGAGAAAGGAGGAGGGGTGGGGGGAAGGAGGAGGGGTGGGGGGAGAAAGGAGGAGGGGTGGGGGGAGAAAGGAGGAGGGGTGGGGGGAGAAAGGAGGAGGGGTGAGGGGAGAAAGGAGGAGGGGTGGGGGGAGAAAGGAGGAGGGGTGGGGGGAGAAAGGAGGAGGGGTGGGGGGGAGAAAGGAGGAGGGGTGGGGGGGAGAAAGGAGGAGGGGTGGGGGGAGAAAGGAGGAGGGGTGGGGGGGAGAAAGGAGGAGGGGTGGGGGGGGAAAGGAGGAGGGGTGGGGGGGAAAGGAGGGGTGGGGGGGGAAAGGAGGAGGGGTGGGGGGGAAAGGAGGGTGGGGGGGAAAGGAGGAGGGGTGGGGGGGGAAAGGAGGAGGGGTGGGGGGGGAAAGGAGGAGGGGTGGGGGGGGAAAGGAGGAGGGGTGGGGGGGGAAAGGAGGAGGGGTGGGGGGGGAAAGGAGGGGAGGTGGGGGGGAAAGGAGGGGGGGTGGGGGGGAAAGGACGGGGGGTGGGGGGGAAAGGACGGGGGGTGGGGGGAAGGAGGAGGGGGTGGGAGGAAGGAGGAGGGGGTGGGGAGGAAGGAGGAGGGGGTGGGGGGGGAAGGAGGAGGGGGTGGGGGGGGAAGGAGGAGGGGGTGGGGGGGGAAGGAGGAGGGGGTGGGGGGGGAAGGAGGAGGGGGTGGGGGGGGGGAAGGAGGAGGGGGTGGGGGGGGGAAGGAGGAGGTGGGGGAAAGAGGAGGAGGAGGGGGGTGGGGGGAGAGGATGAGGAGGGGGGAGAGGAGGAGGGTGGGGGGAGGAGGAGGAGGGTGGGGGGGAAAGGAGGGTGAGGGTGGGGGGGGAAAGGAGGGTGAGGGTGGGGGGGGTAAGGAGGGTGAGGGTGGGGGGGGGAAAGGAGGGTGAGGGTGGGGGGGGGAAAGGAGGGTGAGGGTGGGGGGGTAAGGAGGGTGAGGGTGGGGGGGGGAAGGAGGGTGAGGGTGGGGGGGGGAAGGGGGGTGGGGGGGGAAAGGAGGAGGGGGTGGGGGGAAGGAGGAGGGGGTGGGGGGAAGGAGGAGGGGGTGGGGGGGAAGGAGGAGGGGGTGGGGGGGAAGGAGGAGGGGGTGGGGGGGAAGGAGGAGGGGGTGGGGGGGAAGGAGGAGGGGGTGGGGAGGAAGGAGGAGGGGGTGGGGGGGAAGGAGGAGGTGGGGGAAAGAGGAGGAGGGGGGTGGGGGGAGAGGATGAGGAGGGGGGAGAGGAGGAGGGTGGGGGGGAGGAGGAGGGGTGGAGGGAAACGGAGGAGGAGGGTGGGGGGGGAAAGGAGGAGGAGGGTGGGGGGGGAAAGGAGGGTGAGGGTGGGGGGGGGGGAAGGAGGGGGGTGGGGGGGAAAGGAGGGTGAGGGTGGGGGGGGAAAGGAGGGTGAGGGTGGGGGGGGTAAGGAGGGTGAGGGTGGGGGGGGGGAAAGGAGGGTGAGGGTGGGGGGGGTAAGGAGGGTGAGGGTGGGGGGGGGAAGGAGGGTGAGGGTGGGGGGGGGAAGGAGGGTGAGGGTGGGGGGGGGAAGGAGGAGGGGGGTGGAGGGGGAAAGGGGGGTGGGGGGGGAAAGGAGGAGGGGGTGGGGGGAAGGAGGAGGGGGTGGGGGGGAAGGAGGAGGGGGTGGGGGGGAAGGAGGAGGGGGTGGGGAGGAAGGAGGAGGGGGTGGGGAGGAAGGAGGAGGGGGTGGGGGGGAAGGAGGAGGTGGGGGAAAGAGGAGGAGGGGGGTGGGGGGAGAGGATGAGGAGGGGGGAGAGGAGGAGGGTGGGGGGAGGAGGAGGAGGGTGGAGGGAAAGGAGGAGGAGGGTGGGGGGGGAAAGGAGGAGGAGGGTGGGGGGGGGAAAGGAGGGTGAGGGTGGGGGGGGGGGGGAAGGAGGGGGGGGGGGGGAAAGGGGGTTGGGTGGGGAAAGGAGGAGGGGGTGGGGGGAAAGGAGGAGGGGGTGGGGGGGGGAAGGAGGAGGGGGTGGGGAGGAAGGAGGAGGGGGTGGGGGGGGAAGGAGGAGGTGGGGGAAAGAGGAGGAGGAGGGGGGTGGGGGGAGAGGATGAGGAGGGGGGAGAGGGAGGAGGGTGGAGGGAAAAGGAGGAGGAGGGTGGGGGGGAAAGGAGGGTGAGGGTGGGGGGGGGAAGGAGGAGGGGGGTGGGGGGGGAAGGAGGAGGGGGTCGGGGGGGAAAGGGGGGTGGGGGGGAAAGGGGGTGGGGGGGGAAGGGGGTGGGGGGGAAAGGGGGTGGGGGGGAAAGGGGGTGGGGGGGGGGAAAGGGGGTGGGGGGGGGAAAGGGGGTGGGGGGGGGAAAGGGGGTGGGGGGGGGAAAGGGGGTGGGGGGGGGAAAGGGGGTGGGGGGGGGAAAGGGGGTGGGGGGGGGAAAGGGGGGTGGGGGTGGGGGGGAAAGGGGGGTGGGGGTGGGGGGGAAAGGGGGGTGGGGGAGAAAGGGGGGTGGGGGAGAAAGGGGGGTGGGGGAGAAAGGGGGGTGGGGGGGAAAGGGGGGTGGGGGGGAAAGGGGGGTGGGGGGGAAAGGGGGGTGGGGGGGAAAGGGGGGTGGGGGGGAAAGGGGGGTGGGGGGGAAAGGGGGGTGGGGGGGAAAAGGAGGAGGGGGGGAAAAGGAGGAGGGGGGGAAAAGGAGGAGGGGGGGAAAAGGAGGAGGGGGGGAAAAGGAGGAGGGGGTGGGGGGAAGGAGGAGGGGGTGGGGGGGGAGGAGGGGGGTGGGGGGGAAGGAGGAGGGGGTGGGGGGGGAAGGAGGAGGGGGAGGAGGGTGGGGCAGAGGAGGAGGAGGGTGGGAGAGGAGGAGGAGGGTGGGAGAGGAGGAGGAGGGTGGGAGAGGGCAAAAGGAGGAGGAGGGTGGCGGGGGAAAGGAGGAGGGTGGTGGCGGGGGAAAGGAGGAGGAGGGTGGGGGGGAAAGGAGGAGGAGGGTGGGGGGGAAAGGAGGAGGAGGGTGGGGGGGAAAGGAGGAGGAGGGTGGGGGGAAAGGAGGAGGAGGGTGGGGGAAAGGAGGAGGAGGGTGGCGGGGGAAAGGAGGAGGAGGGTGGCGGGGGAAAGGAGGAGGAGGGTGGGAGGAGGCAAAAGGAGGAGGAGGGTGGCGGGGGAAAGGAGGAGGAGGGTGGCGGGGGAAAGGAGGAGGAGGGTGGCGGGGGAAAGGAGGAGGAGGGTGGCGGGGGAAAGGAGGAGGAGGGTGGCGGGGGAAAGGAGGAGGAGGGTGGCGGGGGAAAGGAGGAGGAGGGTGGCGGGGGAAAGGAGGAGGAGGGTGGCGGGGGAAAGGAGGAGGTGGGGGAAGAGGATGAGGAGGGTGGGAGAGGAGGAGGGTGGGAGGAGGCAAAAGGAGGAGGAGGGTGGCGGGGGAAAGGAGGAGGAGGGTGGCGGGGGAAAGGAGGAGGAGGGTGGCGGGGGAAAGGAGGAGGAGGGTGGCGGGGGAAAGGAGGAGGAGGGTGGCGGGGGAAAGGAGGAGGAGGGTGGCGAGGGGGGGGGGGAAAGGAGGAGGAGGGTGGCGGGGGAAAGGAGGAGGAGGGTGGCGGGGGAAAGGAGGAGGAGGGTGGCGGGGAAAGGAGGAGGAGGGTGGCGGGGGAAAGGAGGAGGAGGGTGGCGGGGGAAAGGAGGAGGAGGGTGGCGGGGGAAAGGAGGAGGAGGGTGGCGGGGGAAAGGAGGAGGAGGGTGGCGGGGGAAAGGAGGAGGAGGGTGGCGGGGGAAAGGAGGAGGAGGGTGGCGGGGGAAAGGAGGAGGAGGGTGGCGGGGGAAAGGAGGAGGAGGGTGGCGGGGGAAAGGAGGAGGAGGGTGGCGGGGAAAGGAGGAGGAGGGTGGCGGGGGAAAGGAGGAGGAGGGTGGCGGGGGAAAGGAGGAGGAGGGTGGCGGGGGAAAGGAGGAGGAGGGTGGCGGGGGAAAGGAGGAGGAGGGTGGCGGGGGAAAGGAGGAGGAGGGTGGCGGGGGAAAGGAGGAGGAGGGTGGCGGGGGAAAGGAGGAGGAGGGTGGCGGGGGAAAGGAGGAGGAGGGTGGCGGGGGAAAGGAGGAGGAGGGTGGCGGGGGAAAGGAGGAGGAGGGTGGGAGGAGGCAAAAGGAGGAGGAGGGTGGCGGGGGAAAGGAGGAGGAGGGTGGCGGGGGAAAGGAGGAGGAGGGTGGCGGGGGAAAGGAGGAGGAGGGTGGCGGGGGAAAGGAGGAGGAGGGTGGCGGGGGAAAGGAGGAGGTGGGGGAAGAGGATGAGGAGGGTGGGAGAGGAGGAGGGTGGGAGGAGGCAAAAGGAGGAGGAGGGTGGCGGGGGAAAGGAGGAGGAGGGTGGCGGGGGAAAGGAGGAGGAGGGTGGCGGGGGAAAGGAGGAGGAGGGTGGCGGGGGAAAGGAGGAGGAGGGTGGCGGGGAAAGGAGGAGGAGGGTGGCGGGGGAAAGGAGGAGGAGGGTGGCGGGGGAAAGGAGGAGGAGGGTGGCGGGGGAAAGGAGGAGGAGGGTGGCGGGGGAAAGGAGGAGGAGGGTGGCGGGGGAAAGGAGGAGGAGGGTGGCGGGGGAAAGGAGGAGGAGGGTGGCGGGGGAAAGGAGGAGGAGGGTGGCGGGGGAAAGGAGGAGGAGGGTGGCGGGGGAAAGGAGGAGGAGGGTGGCGGGGGAAAGGAGGAGGAGGGTGGCGGGGGAAAGGAGGAGGAGGGTGGCGGGGAAAGGAGGAGGAGGGTGGCGGGGGAAAGGAGGAGGAGGGTGGCGGGGAAAGGAGGAGGAGGGTGGCGGGGGAAAGGAGGAGGAGGGTGGCGGGGGAAAGGAGGAGGAGGGTGGCGGGGGAAAGGAGGAGGAGGGTGGCGGGGGAAAGGAGGAGGAGGGTGGCGGGGGAAAGGAGGAGGAGGGTGGCGGGGGAAAGGAGGAGGAGGGTGGCGGGGAAAGGAGGAGGAGGGTGGCGGGGGAAAGGAGGAGGAGGGTGGCGGGGGAAAGGAGGAGGAGGGTGGCGGGGAAAGGAGGAGGAGGGTGCGGGGGAAAGGAGGAGGAGGGTGGCGGGGGAAAGGAGGAGGAGGGTGGCGGGGGAAAGGAGGAGGAGGGTGGCGGGGGAAAGGAGGAGGAGGGTGGCGGGGGAAAGGAGGAGGAGGGTGGCGGGGGAAAGGAGGAGGAGGGTGGCGGGGGAAAGGAGGAGGAGGGTGGCGGGGGAAAGGAGGAGGAGGGTGGCGGGGGAAAGGAGGAGGAGGGTGGCGGGGAAAGGAGGAGGAGGGTGGCGGGGGAAAGGAGGAGGAGGGTGGCGGGGGAAAGGAGGAGGAGGGTGGCGGGGGAAAGGAGGAGGAGGGTGGCGGGGGAAAGGAGGAGGAGGGTGGCGGGGGAAAGGAGGAGGAGGGTGGCGGGGGAAAGGAGGAGGAGGGTGGCGGGGGAAAGGAGGAGGAGGGTGGCGGGGAAAGGAGGAGGAGGGTGGCGGGGGAAAGGAGGAGGAGGGTGGCGGGGGAAAGGAGGAGGAGGGTGGCGGGGGAAAGGAGGAGGAGGGTGGCGGGGGAAAGGAGGAGGAGGGTGGCGGGGGAAAGGAGGAGGAGGGTGGCGGGGGAAAGGAGGAGGAGGGTGGCGGGGGAAAGGAGGAGGAGGGTGGCGGGGAAAGGAGGAGGAGGGTGGCGGGGAAAGGAGGAGGAGGGTGGCGGGGGAAAGGAGGAGGAGGGTGGCGGGGGAAAGGAGGAGGAGGGTGGCGGGGGAAAGGAGGAGGAGGGTGGCGGGGGAAAGGAGGAGGAGGGTGGCGGGGAAAGGAGGAGGAGGGTGGCGGGGGAAAGGAGGAGGAGGGTGGCGGGGGAAAGGAGGAGGAGGGTGGCGGGGGAAAGGAGGAGGAGGGTGGCGGGGGAAAGGAGGAGGAGGGTGGCGGGGGAAAGGAGGAGGAGGGTGGCGGGGGAAAGGAGGAGGAGGGTGGCGGGGGAAAGGAGGAGGAGGGTGGCGGGGGAAAGGAGGAGGAGGGTGGCGGGGGAAAGGAGGAGGAGGGTGGCGGGGGAAAGGAGGAGGAGGGTGGCGGGGGAAAGGAGGAGGAGGGTGGCGGGGGAAAGGAGGAGGAGGGTGGCGGGGAAAGGAGGAGGAGGGTGGCGGGGGAAAGGAGGAGGAGGGTGGCGGGGGAAAGGAGGAGGAGGGTGGCGGGGGAAAGGAGGAGGGGGGTGGCGGGGGAGAAGGAGGAGGGGGTGGCGGGGAGAAGGAGGAGGGGGGTGGCGGGGGAGAAGGAGGAGGGGGGTGGCGGGGAAGAAGGAGGAGGGGGGTGGCGGGGAAGAAGGAGGAGGGGGGTGGCGGGGAAGAAGGAGGAGGGGGGTGGCGGGGAAGAAGGAGGAGGGGTGTGGGGGTGAAGGAGGAGGGGGGTGGGGGGGAAGGAGGAGGAGGGTGGGGGGAAGGAGGAGGAGGGTGGGGGGGAAGGAGGAGGAGGGTGGGGGGGAAAAGGAGGAGGGGGTGAGGGGAAAGGAGGAGGGGGTGAGGGGAAAAGGAGGAGGGGGTGAGGGGAAAAGGAGGAGGTGGGGGGAAGAGGAGGAGGAGGAGGGTGGGGAGAGGAGGAGGCTGGGAGGAAAAGGAGGAGGAGGGTGGGGGGGAAAGGGGGGGTGGGGAAAAGGAGGAGGCGGTGGGGGGAAAGGAGGAGGGGGTCGGGGGGGAATGAGGACGGGGTGGGAAGGAGGACGGGGGGGCGGGAAGGAGGACGGGGGGGGGGGAAGCGAGGACGGGCTGGGTGGGGGGAAACGAGGACGGGCTGGGTGGGGGGAAACGGAGGACGGGGGTGGGGGGGGAAACGGAGGACGGGGGTGGGGGCGGGAACAGGATGACTGGGGTGGGGGCGGGAACAGGATGACTGGGGTGGGGGGGGGACGGAGGAGGGTGGGGGGCAAACAGAGGAGTGGGGGTGGGGTGGAAAGGAGGAGGGGGCGGGGGGAGAAAGGAGGAGGGGCGGGGGGAGAAAGGAGGAGGGGCGGGGGAGAAAGGAGGAGGGGCGGGGGGGAAAGGAGGAGGGGCGGGGGGGAAAGGAGGAGGGGCGGGGGGGAAAGGAGGAGGGGCGGGGGGGAAAGGAGGAGGGGCGGGGGGGAAAGGAGGAGGGGCGGGGGGGAAAGGAGGAGGGGCGGGGGGGAAAGGAGGAGGGGCGGGGGGGAAAGGAGGAGGGGCGGGGGGGAAAGGAGGAGGGGCGGGGGGGAAAGGAGGAGGGGCGGGGGAAAGGAGGAGGGGCGGGGGAAAGGAGGAGGGGCGGGGGAAAGGAGGAGGGGCGGGGGGGGAAGGAGGAGGTGGGGGCGGGAAGGAGGAGGTGGGGGGGGAAGGAGGAGGTGGGGGGGGAAGGAGGTGGTGGGGGGGGAAGGAGGTGGTGGGGGGGGAAGGAGGAGGTGGGGGGGGGAAGGAGGAGGTGGGGGGGGAAGGAGGAGGTGGGGGGGGAAGGAGGAGGTGGGGGGGGAAGGAGGAGGTGGGGGGGGGAAGGAGGAGGTGGGGGGGGGAAGGAGGAGGTGGGGGGGGGAAGGAGGAGGTGGGGGGGGGAAGGAGGAGGTGGGGGGGGAAGGAGGAGGTGGGGGGAGAAGGAGGAGGTGGGGGGGAGAAGGAGGAGGTGGGGGGAAGAAGGAGGAGGTGGGGGGGGAAGGAGGAGGTGGGGGGGGGAAGGAGGAGGTGGGGGGGGAAGGACGAGGTGGGGGGGGAAGGAGGAGGTGGGGGGGGAAGGAGGAGGTGGGGGGGGAAGGAGGAGGTGGGGGG